>NC_060140.1:627693304-628003304 GCF_021461385.2 Schistocerca piceifrons
TAGCTCTAACATGGAAAGTAAGCGTTTCCGGACATATGTCCCCATAACATATTTTCTTTCTTTGTGTGTGAGGAATGTTTCCTGAAAGTTTGGCCGTATCTTTCTGTTTCGCCCTGTATTATATCTATGCTATTCTATTATTCTTTATACTTAAAACACTTACATTGTCCTAAAATTTCTGTCTATTCAGAGTTCACATTATGTAGTTAGACACTCATATTTTTCCAGTCACTCACTTCCAAGATACCCTAAGGTTAATAACCAGATGACTTAAAATATTTTAAAACTTTTTAAATACATACTGCCCTTGCATTTTCAGACAAAGTCACCAAATTTCATCAAGTTATTTTGATGTGTAAGAAAAATAAGAAATGAAATCTATAACATTTCGGGTCTCACAGACCCGAACAGAACAGCATGGTTAAAGTAAACTGCCGTAATGTAAGAATTTGGAGGCTACTAAAATCAGGCGCCGTTGTCGGAATGAAGGAGACTCACCGAAATTGAATATTTTTGATGAGAAGGAAACTGCGATAGGCCTGTCACACCAGGACATGTTGCGAAATTCGTTGTTTCCTCAACTGCACGAAGATTCAGATGATTTCATTGTTATGCATCACTTCCTCTTTGAGGTGCCGCATTATCTTAATAGCACTGTCCTACAACGTTGGATTGGAGGAGGTGGACAACAAAATCTCGTTCATTGCTTTTCAGCTCCCGTGTCAACGACTTCACATCTTTCGATTTTTTTCCATGGTGCTACGTAAAAGCCACAGTCTTTGTCCCTCTACCAGCATCTACTCTTTATGAGCTGAGGAACAGAATTATTGAAGCTGTCGATTAAGTAAACAGACCTGTTGGTTCGTGTGTCGAATGAAATGGACTACCGTCTCGATGTTACTCGAGTAATGCGTAATGCTCATTAGTCATGTTGAGTGTATGGTATAACGTCTGTACAAACGTAAAACTCTGAACATTTCTCTGTCTAGTGACGTGTGCAATGTATTTTTGGCTTTCGTAGTTCGTCTGTGATAAAATTCTTAAATATTTCTTTTTGAACCATCATGTATATACACAGTTGCTAACAGCGCGGATTATCTGTAAGCATTTCATACAAGATATGGAGCAGTTTTCTGGAGGCACATAAGTTCAGCGTGCTCCATGGCAATAACATCTCATAATTTACTACAATAACTATCGTTTTCTGTCCGATGGAATTATTAACCACACTTGATGCAATTTTTCAGCCACTGAATTAAACTATAAGCTATTAACGTTGAAATGATTTCCTCTTTTGTTTACTGAACTTGAAGTATTCCGTGTAACTTAGGCACTTCAATATCTGCAGTGTGAAAGCTAAACAAGTGTTGCAAAGACTTCGAAGTAATGTGATGTACACGTAATGAAGCACAGAAGAGCAGAACTCAAATGAGTCAGTATGAAAATACAACTAAAGTATGTCGTATTCCAAACAGAAGTTTAATGGGAGAACTTCTCGCATCATACCTAAATAAAGTTATAAGTTTTTGATTACGTCCACCATTAACTTCGTCGTGAAGTCAACAGAGTGTAAGAAAGTGGACGTAAGTCCACAGACATAAAAGACGCTGTATTGACCATTGAAACAACGTATCACCACAGTCTAACACGTACAGTCACGATAATATCGCAGTTTTTCTTTCTTTTTTATAATCTCTGACAGGAGATTACGCTACACTTACGAACACCATATCAGATGACTATTATCATTCACATTCACTGTAACATAGTTTTTTAAGTAGGGAGCTTATGTGGTGCAATAAAAACTTACCGTACCTAAAAAGTTACACCACATTTTACTTTCTTTGGTTTCCTGGCGACCTCAGGAGATATGATGTGGAACACTCCAAGGCAGTTTAATTACGTTTGTTTTGGATCCTACTGATATTTAATGAAGAAAGAAACGGTTAGAAAGCGTCAGATGACCTAGTCTTTTGCAGCAAAACGTCCTGTATCATTTCAACAATGTAATGTTCTGATCAGTACACTTACAACCAAATCAGTGAATGTCGAACTTAAGAAATTTTACACAATGCTATACCTATAACATGTAATGAACCAAAAGTGGAAACACAAATGTAGCTGAATGGAAAGCTACACAGACGTGATAATAAATCGTCGAAACTAATAAAAAATTTACACAACTCAGAAGGAACCAGTACCACAACGACTGATACTTCCGAGCCATGAAAGGCAAGAATTTAGAACACATTCGCTTTGGAAGCAATATCAATCACAAAAGAAAAAAATTCGTTTGGGAATCGAATAAAGTGCAAGAATTTGCGAATAATTAAATATCATATACCATACTTCAACATGAGGTTGATAATTTAGTAATGCTTGGTATGCAAAATTATAATCACTTATTTGTTAATTAAGTAGAAGAATGCATATAAAACATGTATCTATCTTACGGCTGGCTTTGTTGCCACTGAGGGAACCAGTGTCGTTCCACTGGGTCAATGTGGAGGCTGGCCGTGTGGCATCGCCCACCGTTCTTCCTGTGACCACACCTTCAGCAAGGTCCGAGCAGGCACACGGGGGGAGGGGTGTATTAGTGATTCGGAGCGCCAATGTTAAGCGGGTGACGGAGCCCCTTAGGGAAATAGTGAAAAGGTCGAGGAAGAAGGCCAGTGTTCACTCTGTCTGCCTGCCGGTGGGTCTCATCCGAGATGGGGAGGAGGCCCTGCCGCGGAGATAGAGAGCACTGGGTGCATCCGACTGCAGATTGTTGCCCATGTCGGCACTAATGACTCATGCCGTCGGGGTTCAGAGGTCATCCTCAGTTCTTACAGCTGGTTGGCGGAGTTGGTGAAGGCGGAAAGCCTCGCTCGCGGTGTGGAATCTGAGGTAACTATTTGTAGTGTCGTTCCCAGAACCGATCGCCGTCCTCTGGTTTGGAGCCAAGTGGAAAGCTTAAAGCTGAGGCTCAGACGATTCTGCGGGATCTGGGGTGCAAATTTTTCGACCTCCGCTATCGGGTGGAGAAATGTAGGGTCCCCCTGAATAGGTCAGGCGTGCACTACACGCAGGAAGCGGCTACTGGGGGAGCGGAGTACGTGTGGAGTGCACCTGTGGGTTTTTAAGGTTAGGGAATTCCCTCCCTAGGCCCTACAAGACGCCCCCTGAGACGCGACAAGGTAGCAGTAGGCAAAACGCAAGAGGGAATGACAATATTAATGTGGTAATAGTAAACTGCAGGAGCGTCTATAGAAAGGTCCCAGAACTGCTTCATTAATAAACGGTCACAATGCCTACATAGTTCTCGGGACGGAAAGTTGCCTGAAATAAATGGTAAACAGTAATGAAATTCTAAACTCAAACTGAAATGTGTACCGCAGCGACAGGCTGGAAAATAATGGGGAGGCGCGTTTATAGTGATTAATGTGCAATAGTATCGAAGGAAGTTGACGGAGATCCGAAATGTGAAATAATTTGGGTGAAGGTCACGGTTGAAGCAGGCTCAAACATGGTAACTGGATGTCTCTATAGGCCCCTTGGCTCAGCAGCTGTTGTGGCAGAACACCTGAAGGAAAATTTGGAAAATATTTCCAGTAGATTTCCCTACAATGTTATGGTTTCGGGTGGACACTTTAACAGACATAGACTGGGATACTAAATCGTTTGTAACGGGTGGCAGGGACAAATAATCCAGTGAAAATATTTTAACTGTATTATCTGAAAACTACCTTGTGCAGTTATACAGAGAACCGACTCGTGGCGATAACATATTAGACCTTCTGATGACCAACAGACCCGAACTGGTTGAAACAGTTAACGCAGAACAGGGAATCAGCGATCATAAAGCAGTTACAGAATCGGTGATTTCATCCGTAAATAGAAATATTAAAGAAGGTAGGAAGATTTTTCTTACTAGCAAAAATACAAAAAGCAGATTTCAGAGTACTTTATGGCTCAACACAAAAGTTTTATCTCAAGTACAGAGAGCGTTGAGGATCAGTGGACAAAGTTTTATCTAAAGTACAGAGAGCGTTGAGGATCAGTGGACAAAGTTCAAAACCATCGTACGATATGCATTAGATGAGCATGTGCAAAGCAAGATCGTAAGAGATGGAAAAGAGCCACCGTGGTACAGCAACTGAGTTAGAAAACTGCTACGGAAGAAAAGGGAAACTCACAGCAAACATAAACATTGCCAAGGCCTCGTTGAAAAAAAAAAAAATAAAATAAAAAATAAAAAAAAATTACACGAAGTGAAATGTAGTGTGAGGAGGGCTATGCTAGAGGCGTTCAACGAATTACAAAGTAAAGTTGTATGTTCTGACGTGGCAGAAAATCCTAAGAAATTACGGCCTTATGTGAAAGCGTTAGGTGAATCAAAACAAATTGTCCAGACACTCTGTGACCAAAATGGTACTGAAACACAGAATGACAGACTAAATGCCGAAATACTAAATGTCTTTTTGCAAAGCTGTTTCACAGAGGAAGACTGCACTGTAGTTCCTTCTCTAGATTGTCGCACAGATGACAAAATGGTAGATCTCGAAATAGATTACAGAGGGATAGAAGAACAATTAAAATCGCTCAAAAGAGGTCCGCTGGACCTGATGGGATACCAGTTCGATTTTACACAGAGTACGCGAAGGATCTTACCCCCCCCCCCCCCCCTTCCTGCAGCGGTGTACCGTAGGTCTCTAGAAGAGCGTAGCTTTCCAGATGATAGGAAAAGGGCACAGGTCATCCCTGTTTTCAAGAATGGACGTCGAATAGATGTGCAGAACTATAGACCTATGTCTCTAACGTCGATCAGTTGTAGAATTTTGGAACACGTATTATGTTCGAATATAATGCCCTTTCTGGAGACTAGAAATCTACTTTATAGGAATTAGGATGGGTTTCGAAGACGCTCGCGCTATTCGTTCACGAGACTCAGAGGGCCATTGACACGGGTTCCCAGGTAGATGCCGTGTTTCTTGACTTCCACAAGTCGTTTGATACAGTTTCCCACAGTCGTTTGATGGACAAAGTAAGAGCATATGGACTATCAGACCAATTGAGTGATTGTATTGAAGAGTTCCTAGATAACAGAACGCAGAATGTCATTCTCAATGGAGATAAGTCTCCCGAAGTAAGAGTGAATTCAGGTGTGTCGCAGGGGAGTGTCGTAGGACCGTTGCTATTCACAATATACATGGTGGTCCTTTGATAGCGACTGGGCCAAATGTCTCACGAAATAAGCATCAAACGAAAAATCTACAAAGAACGAGACTCGTCTAGCTTGAAAGGGGTAACGAGATGGTGATATGGTTGGCCCGGTAGATGGCGCTGTCATAGGTCAAACGGATATCAACTGCGTTTTTTTAAACAGGAACCCCACTTTTTATTACATATTCGTGTAGTACGTAAAGAAATATGAATGTTTAAGTTGGACCACTTTTTTCGCTTTGTGATAAATGGCGCTGTAATAATCACAAACGTATTACTACGTGGAAACACGTAACATTCCGCCAGTGCGGACGGTATTTACTTCGTTATACATTACCCATGTTAAAATGGTCCGTTTACCAATTGCGGAAAAGGTCGATATCGTGTTGATGTATGGCTATTGTGATCAAAATGCCCAGCGGGCGTGTGGTATGTATGCTGCTCGGTATCCTGGACGACATCATCCAAGTGTCCGTACCGTTCGCCGGATAGTTGCGTTGTTTCAGGAAACATGAAGTGTTCATCCACATGTGAAACGTCAACCACCTACAACAAATGATGATGCCCAAGTAGGTATTTTAGCTGCTGTCGCGGCTAATCCGCACATCAGTAGCAGAAAAATTGCGCGAGAATCGGGGATCTCAAAAACGTTGGTGTTGAGAATGCTACATCAACATCGATTGCACTGGTACCATATTTCTATGCACCAGGAATTGCATGGCGACGACTTTGAACGTCGGGTCCAGTTCTGCCACTGGGCACAAGAGAAATTACGGGATGATGACAGATCTTTTGCACGCGTTCTATTTAGCGACGAAGCGTCATTCACCAACAGCGGTAGTGTAAACCGGCATAATATGCGCTATGGGACAACGGAAAATCCATGATGGGTGCGACAAATGATACATCAGCGACCTTAATGTACGGTGCGGCATTGTAGGAGGTAGGATATTTGGCCCCCATTTTGTTGATGGCAACCTAAATAATGCAGTGTATGCTGATTTCCTACGTAATGTTCTACCGGTTACTACAAGATGTTTCACTGCATGACAGAACGGCGATGTACTTCCAACATGATGGATGTCCGGCACTTAGCTCGCGTGCACTTGAAGTGGTATTGAATAGCATATTTCATGACAGGTGGATTGGACGTCGATGCACCATACCATGGCCGGTGCGTTCACCGGATCTGACTTCCCTGGATTTCTTTCTGTGGGGAAAGTTGAAGGATATTTGCTGTCGTGATTCACCGACGACTCCTGACAACATGCGTCAGCGCGTTGTCAATGCATGTGCGAACATTACTCAAGGCGAACTACATTTCATCGAGCCTCAGAAAACCGTTTTGATGTCTAGCGAAGCTTCTTGCAACGGAAACAGCGTTGTGATCGTCGACACTAACTCGCCTCCGTAAGACACGTGATACTATTTCAATTTCCTGGTATCCTTCCGCTTGATGGATCTATAGGATGCAGCCCAGTCGCACGTCCGTCATTGGAATGGTATCACATTAACGGTTCTCTGGAGTGTACAGTACCATCAGTCGGAGTCTACAGCCTCGCATCCCGCGTCTAAGCCTCCAAGCCAACGCGACCGTGTCAACGAAGACCATTTTCGAGGACGAACATTTACTGACTGTTAGTACTACGCTATTAGGACCTTGTGTCATATACCTTGTTTCAAACTTCAATGTACGGTCATATTACGTCAGCCATTGTAATTAACTTTGAGGTGTAGAACCGGCTATTATGTTTGGTGTCAATCTCTCAGCAGATCGGGACGATATTTTAGTCTTATTAATTCGGAAACTGTTTTTAACTTACTTAAGGTGCTGTGTTAAGGCCCATTGCTTTAGGGTACCTGGGCACATTTATTTATCAGAAGCGTTCTCAGTCCACACAAACGACTTAACAGTGACAACGGGGGTAAACTATTAGCAAATACTGTTTTGTTTCCAGGACTTCGTTCCCTGTGTCCTTGTGCAAACAAGATAGCATCCCCCATGTGTTTCTACCTCACGTTCAGAGGAGATAGATCAGTTGCTGATGGCAGTTTACTTTAGATTTCATGTACCTGCGTGCCCCTCTTTACGTTCATTGGCATTGTGGCTTGTTGGTTTCACATTCTGCACCATTTGACTTAGACGTGGTCCTTGCATCTTTCGTGGTCTCTCCCATTCTTAGTTTACGCAGATTTGTGTGCCAGACACTGCTCTGTGTTCATTAGTGATCACACAGTAGTTGCTCTTACACCTGTCCTCGGCTCTTTATTTGCAGAAGCACAATTATTATGCTATTACGTTCCGTTGTCATGTGTCATATAATTATATATTTACGTCTGATGATGATCCCCATACTTTTATTTATTATCGCGTTTTGCTGTGTTAGATGCTTGCGCTGTTGAATGCACCCGTTCCGCTTGCATTTTCTTGCTGTAAATATCGAGAAATCTTACGTCTATGTGACGACGCTGTTTGCACATATTTTGCATTTCCTATGCTGTCTGAACATGGATTACCGTCTGCTTATGTTCGCTATTCACTTTGTGTAACTGCGTACGACGAAACAAAATAGTGAATCTCCTACTGTAGTGGCTGATTCCGTTAGTACTTTTGGAGGTAGCTGCCTGTGGAGAAACAAATTGATGTGAGACGTATCGTCACGGTATCTGCCGATAGTTCAGCGTTCGTTGACTTTGCCATTGAGCATTTTAAGGACTGATATACTCTGCTTCTATTTTCAGTCGAGACGCTGTAGATTTCGAAATTCACATGAATCAGTTATTGCGCATGGCTGAAATTGTTATTCAAGTTTCCTAGTATCATTTGATCATTACTTGTGGCTGTTGCAGCTTTGGTAATATCCTTGTTTCAGCTTGTGCAACTGTGGACATACCTGACGAGGCAGCTACTTCACACCTCTATTCATTTGGCTCACTGTGCGGTGGCAGCACTACTTCAACTGCTAGATGCATAGTCACAGCTTCTCCTTCACGTCGGGCTCTTACAGTATATCTCCAACCGTTTAAATTAGTAGCTCACTAGTCTCATTACTGCCTAAGCCCTGCTTCATCTGAAGTCCAACGATGAATTTGTTGCTTGCCTTTCTCAAGTGAAAAGCTTCAACCAGGTTTCAGTGTTCGCAACTCACTGTCCACTGGCCTCCTCTGGTTGCTCATTCTTCCGCACTGCATCCTTGGCTCCACCGTCTCCACAGGTTCCAGTGGATCCACCAGCCCCGGAGCCTCCAGTCATCCAGCACCTCTTTGGGCTCCAGTACTGCTTCAGTCTACATGTCTCCACTAGCTCCAGTACCTCGTCAGGCTTCAGCATCCCTTCATGCACCAGCAATTCCTTGGAATCCGGTACCTTTTCTGGCTCCAGGGACTCTTCAGGCTAAAGAGCCGCCTTTCTTTCCAGCACTACCAGCTCCGTTGTCACTGGTGCCAACGCTGTCCCTGTGCCTCTTCAGGTTCCAGCGCCATCTGTGCCTCTCCGCTGGCCCTCATGTCACCAGCCCACCTCCATCGGACACACTGTTGCGCTTCCTGTGCCAACAGCTCGTATCCCCTATGTGAACTATCCCTTTACGTGTTATGGGGGGTAAATGTCCTTTGGTGACTCTGCTGACCAAGGACTGTAACCTCCAGACAAGTTGCCCTTAGTTCAGGATTTGTTTCAGCTAGCTGCGAACACTCTTATCACGTCCTCGTATCCCTGCTGTCACTACAGGGTTTCTTCCCTTCAGTGTGTATGTCTCACTCACGTCAAGTAGTGGGTTTCTTCTTCAACAGGCACCTTCAAGGAATGTGGCCCACTTTCCCAGATATCTTGCTCGTCAGTGTCTCGACCTAGTCGCTGGCGTCGGACGTTATTGGTCGTGGTTGCCTCCTGGGGCCTTTACTCTCCACAGATAACCTCTCCTTGGGGCACCGCCCACGCAACTTAAGCGTCTTCCCCGACACTTCTTTCTCCTGTCTTGCAAGTTTCGCACAAGTCTGGCCTTGGCTTTGACAGCACAGTCGGCTATTTTTGATGGCGTACTTACTTCCTCAAGTTCGCTTCTCCTCTGGATACTCTCATTAGCGCTCCATGTTCACATTAGCAGGCAATATTATCGTTGCATAGTAGACAATATACGGGACGTCGAATGCCGTAAACGTTTATGGTCTTCTGCAGCCTGTAAGTCTAAGGATCCCTTGTCAGTAATTTATCAGCTGGAAAGTATCTTTCAGGTGGTACGTTTGGTATAATAACGATGATGGCAAGGGGCACAGCTGCAACCTGCAGGACAATTGCGCTGCACAGGCACGCGGCCGCGACAACGCTGGACGTCTATTACGCATCTCTTCCGGAAGAACGGATATTTAAGCAAATGCAGCGACCACAGGGCGGCAATTCCCATCGGCTGGAGCTAGGCACCTCACGCACCGGCAGCACTGCAGTCCCTCAATAGCTCTCGTCGGAGTGCCAGCGAAATACACCACGATCCGAAGTGAAGCTTCGTTTGTAGTGCTATCTGTGTAGATTGTTTATTTTCTGTTCGACTCTAGGTCACTAGCCAGAGTCCAGATTGTTAGTGTTTGTGTCATACTGCAGGAGGAGCGGAAGGTAGTTCCTGTGTAATTTTGTTGATCTTGGTATATAACCCATGAAAGGAATAAAGACCCATTGTGAACTTCTACCATTGCTAATCGTTAAAACTCCATCTACAAACATGGTAACAACAACTTCACCTGAATGACCAATTCCACATTATTGGTGTGAAAGACCAGGAAACCACTTGAAACCGTACTGCAACTGGTCAAATACTTACAGACCTTCGACAGCTCAGCATCAGAATAACAACTCAGGGGTCAAACCAGAACGAATCGTTGACGTACAGCTTCCCTTAAATCTCATGATAACGTACGATGTGACTTCGTCCAAGTCACTCGAATCAAAAGTTAGATTGCCTATTGAGTGTAAGATAATGAAGTGCAATTTCCTTCTGGATGTCGGAAACTCAATCTTGGAGAGTGGGAAAGAGGGGCTCTTCAAGTTTGCAAGGAAGTGCCGTCGTCACTACGCCGCATCAGAGGAAAATACTCTCTTCCAAAATTAGGACTCATGATGACCTGATTCGGCTCCTCCTACTTCCAGAAAGACATAGTTTGCTTTCGCCAAGCTTTCATCTGCTCTACTCTGGATATGTCGCTATAAATAGGCACCGCTGTCTTAGAAAAGTTCTTGCAGTGCTGTCTCTGCAGCTTAGTTTTAATTACACCAGTATTGTACAGGCACTAAGATCCACACGATCACAGAAGTGTGCTGCATATATCGCTCTATGTTTGACACTCTCAGACAGTGCGATGATTATAACCTTCTGAGCATGGGCACTAGGTGCCCGAAACCGTAAAAGAAATCAAATTTCTTCTGGTAACTGGTTGTAGATTTTTTGAACAAACGAAATCTGATTTTGAAAATGTCTACCGGAAAAGTTTGTCGCTTCAGGGTTTACATGTACGATGTCTTTCAGAGTCTTTTTTTATGAATGTTATTGATATGACTGTAATTGTTGGCAGCGGTTATTACTCCCAATCGCATAACGCAAGGAGAAACTCTTGGGAACGTCTTGTATTCTAGAACAACATCCCACCTGAATAACTCTATTATTCACAGTAGATAAAAGTCTGTATTTAAGAAGAGTTGCTCAAAAGCCATGCTCAAATGAAAATGTCATTTACACATTCAGTCATCAAATTTTACAATCCATAACTGACGAAATATCACCAGCTGCTATTTTCTGTGACCTATCTAAGGCAACTGTCTGAGTGAATCCCAACATTCTCCTGAATAAACGAAGATATAACGGAACTAATGGAAAAGCAGACCATTGGAAAATGTCATATCTAACTAAAGAATGCAGAACGTTATACTTAATGATTCAACCAAGTGGGGGAGAATCATCTCCATACGGAGAAACCACCTGATGGGTTCCACAACGCTCTGTCTCATGTCCTCCTTTGTTTCTCATATTATTATGTAAACGACCGTCCATGTAACATACAGTAGGCAGAATTAGTTCTTTTGGCGAATACACTGTATTGTAACCAGCCCAGACATACGTACAACAGAGAGGAAGCTGGGTATTACGTTCTGAAGCGTGATGTTCAATGGTTTTTGCGAACGCCGTAAAACCATCAACACAAAAAGGTACAACAAATGGCACTACTTATGGAATGGAAATAATAACTGAGGAGTAATAGTCAAACGCATACTCATTGCTTGAAAACACTCTAGAAGGATGATATGTGGTGCTTAGCTACAATCATATTGTAGACATCTGAAGTTAGGCATTTTGGCTGATAACCTCGCAGTATATTTATTTCCTCATGTCGCTTGTTGCAAATAATCCGCTGCAGTCCAAAAGAAGCGATGATGTACGTAACTACATTACTAGAAAGAAAATGACATTCGTTGCTCCACATTGAGGTTGTCTTTCGCACGAAAAGGAGTGTAACCAAAAATTTTGATCGTTTACCCAATGATATACAGTACAACGTCTGACACATGGAAAACGTAAGTCTGAAAACAAGCCAAGAAAGTTTCCTCGCTGACAATTTCTTCTGCTCCATACCAGAACTTTTAATTATATAAAGTGTAAAATGTGATGAGCAGGACTTATTAACTCACATGAGTCCGACTGAAAAAACAGCATGTAGCGATATTTATACATAAATGTGGAATGCGAATCGAAAAAGTTACTTGTTGCCCATTATTACCATTACGCCACAAATGACCCGCGGAATATGGAACTAGCTAACTTCGTTTAAGCACCTCTTAA
Source organism: Schistocerca piceifrons (assembly GCF_021461385.2). Classification (NCBI taxonomy): domain Eukaryota; kingdom Metazoa; phylum Arthropoda; class Insecta; order Orthoptera; family Acrididae; genus Schistocerca; species Schistocerca piceifrons. Next base: position 627,705,334 of record NC_060140.1, read on the forward strand.
GCTTTCGGTGGTCGGATATAATAATGTATTTAAAGAATTTAAGAAGGGAAAAGTAATCACAGCAGATTCTTCTTCATATATGTTCCAACCGAACGAGTGTTCTTTTGCAATAGTTCAGTGCTGAAGCATACGACAAGACTCATCATAAAAAGGAAAGAAGAGGGAAACGAAACCTCTGTTAAGCATAGCAGTGCTTGTTAGCATGTGTTTTTATTTACAACTGTGTAAGCTCCTTTTATGAAACATGAAATCTGGGACGCATTATCTTCCATAGCAAGCAGTGAGTCGGAACGTAACACAATTACAACAGACGAAGAACATGCGCAGAATTGAGAGAGCGTTTTCTTTCCTTCCATTCCGTCGACCGCCTCTACGGAGAAAGGCACTGCGTCTCTGGAATGCAATTTCCGTAGACAGTGATAGCCTGAAGCGCGTTACTTCCTCTGGACAAAACAGCGGTTTAGGAAACCAGGTTTCATTTGCAGCCGCAAAGCGAGGGCATGCCGCTTTTCGTTCGACGTGCGTCAGCGCAGCGGGCACACTGATATCCCAAAACTGTATCAGCACTGAATTTTTTCTTTTTCGAAGCCCTTTTGGTTAACCCATTGACACATTTGTACACTGACAGAGTGATAAAGTAACAGTGAAGCTGAGAGCAAACACCCAATCTTAAAAATATACTTTTCCATTTACTTCTCTGATACGTAGAGAACAAGCATTCACTTTATAACAAAGTACATTCTCATTACTGCAGTATGGTAACGGCTGTTAATCGACTACCAAAATTTTGTATGTCCTCGGTACAAAAGATCAGTTACTACATTGATTCAGCTCTTTAGTAGACGATAAAACTGCGGCTGTTACTGCTAAATAAATATTGACGATCTGTTGATTAACAGACGAGAAATTAACAGACCTCTCTCTCACCGACCTTCAACCACTCACCATTTCTAGCATTGACGGTTAGAGGGCACTATCGCACAACGAAGGTGAAATCATAGCTTTTTATCTGTAAATGTTGTTTATCAATTGCTGGTCCATACGTAAACCGCTACAACCAGACAGTGAAACAAGAGATGAATCGCGAGAGTAATAGCTGGTCTTGTATAGCGTGTGGAGTATTTATCCTAATCGTTAAATCCACTTACTTCACTAAAGAAATATTCCTATCTTTCATATGTGATTATGTTTCTGCACTATTTCTTTTTCACACGGCACAAATCAAATGGTCATTTTAAATGGAACTTCTGGATGGGTAAGAGCAAAATTTTTCAGAACTATAAATTGCAGCATCCGTTGACATACAATAATACAAATGTAACTAATTTTCTAGACTTCGACCTAATCCGTTAACTGGAGTCATCGTAATACTAAAACCCCCTCATAACTTTTGTACCATTTAATTTAATTATACAACAGAGTCTCGTTATTGGAAGACGTCGATTCTTTGGAAACTATATGAGGTCGTATACGGTAACCTAAGTAGATTTAGAGTTGCCTGTTCCGTAGACGGTTTTGAATGACAATGAGAGTGACTTGCTTGTGTTTTGGTTATCTTCCACAGAAGTGGGGCAATTCTGTACTTTGGGTTCGTGTAATTATAATGCATTAAATGAAATACGCCGAGCTATATCAACTTCGCGAACAGCGCTACACAACACAGAAAGCTAGCTGTATTTTGACGCACTATTCGAAATAACATTGTACTGACATCATAGCCAGGGGCTGCTGCAGCTCATGTACAAAGGAACTACCTGTCGCCGTATGAGAAAACTCTGTTCCCAAAGGCGTATAACTACCTTAAAAAAAAAAAAAAACAGGCCGTATAACCAAAAGGGGATGTCTGTTCGATTAGTGCTGATCAAGTAGTCCTAGACCTCTGCAAAATTATGCGCCGGCGTGGTTCCTTTCTGTGATTGAACCAGCACCTACCTGTGAAGTCGTACTGTACTCTTTCTCGAATAAAAATTTAAAATTCTGATTTTTTTATTCGTGCTTTAAGTTATTAATTACTTTCTTTTGCACTCGAATTATCTTTCCTTTTACCATAAACTTACTTAACATATGCCACAAAATTCCCCGTCGTCTACATTCGCACTGTCTTAAAATTTCCTCACACTAGTTCGTATAACGTTTATCAGTGTAGCAACGATCTACATGTTTACTTTAGACCACATTAACGCATCATTCACACTACTTAAACTTATACAATACTGTAAAAACATAAATAAACAAAAAAGCTTGAAGAAATAAACAGAATAATTCACGAAAACATCTTCTTGACCAGTTCCTTGAATGTCTCTGTCCCCTATTGTACTAAGGTGGTCGTAAATTAGAACTACGTACTCGACTGAAACCGGGTCAGACCATCTATCACTGTGCATGCATGAGTTATTTTCCAAGTACACAGGCTACGTACAGGAGCGATATAAAGGCACCACGCCTCACAGCCCCTGTGATAAAAAAGTTTTCCAAAAATTTTTAGAAGTATACAAAATTATCCATCCTGGCTTCAAATTTGAAATCTTTCAAAAAATTTTCCATTCTTATATCCTAAAATTATACATTTATTACCCCAGACTTGGCAGTCTACACCTAACCTTTTAATTTCTTTATGAAAAATCATTTCTTACTTGACAAAGCTGATACAAATTTTCAAAACTAATTTTCAACATTTTAAATACTTTTTCATGAACGTCTTCTGAAGTTATCTTTTTTCGTCTTTCTTATTTTAAGGCACTGTGATTGGTGTCCTTCCATTTAATGATGGTATTTTATCCTTCCTTAGCACAAATGTATCACTATATTCATCACACACATTCCCAGGATTTTGATTACTGCACCTCTGCTTGTAGCACCCATCACATTCTCCCATTCTACACACATCTGTCCTTCCACGATTTACTTCTAACGTTGGCCCTGAAACCTTACGTCCGTCTGAGACTACTTTCTTTGCACTCATCCTAATACACAATCACTTATTATTACATGAATTTAATTATAAAATTATGTAACAGAGTGTTGCTTGCTTTTTTCTTAATTAGCAAGACTTAATGAGATTTTAAATTTGTTACAATTGAAAGCAAATCAAACTTCTTCATTACTTTAACCTATCTGGAGAAAATGTAATTGTGGAAAACACATTCCACACAAAGCAATTATTTACTAACATTTTGTAATACATAGGTACCACTTTAATGCAGTGTCTCTTTGCATCATTTCTTCTCCATATTTTTTACGACTATTGAACAGAAATTAACAAATTTTTATTTACTATATATATTCCTTTCATAATAAATGTTATTCAACTTTATCCAGCTGTATTTTTCTTCATATTTGTTAAACTTCCTTTACCTGTGTGGCCACTGTACATCCTTTTTCATCAATACAAATGCTTTTTCATGACAACTACACTTTAATGTCCATCATCAAAATTTCCTTTATTAACTGCACTTGTCACATTTTTCATTTTCCTACATTAACATCCTTATGTCGTCACTTCACTCTATTGCAATTTTACCCCCATTTCTTTTATCATAAAACCTATTTCGCCATAAGACACCAAGTGCCATCTGAGCCTCTCACACACTCTACCTACAATGATAGATAAGAAAATTAAGGATCATCGGTTCAACTCAGAATAACAGAAGAGGAAGATTGACAATACGAAAAGAAACTGGAATAGCATTGTTAATAACTGTAGCACCTTTAGTTCGTCAAACACATAGCACTGCATAGGTTGTAACACCCTCTGAGGCCTCCCTATTTTTTCTTGTACCACCTTAATTTCCTCAGGGTCCACCCCCACATCATCGTCATAATCATTGTAACGCTCTAAATCATCCATCCTTCTACAATACCTAATTGGTACACTGGCCACTCCTTCTTTGGTCTAATTATTTTACTGCAAAAGGGTACATTCGTATCTTTCCCATTTATTGAAAAAATTACGTCATTTTCATTAAATGTTAATCTCCCTTTCTACTGGTTAGATAAATTTACGCTAATTAGCCTTTTTATACATAGATCTGGAGTTATAAAGACGTTATGGAGTACTTGCACACCATTTACTTTCATTGGCAACATAACTTCACGTTTAACAGTTTTTTTTACTATACTTACTATTATCTGCACCCCTATTACTGGTAATATTACAAGTTCATTTCTATTTGGCAACGACTGTAGTCAACTGTAACTCAGAGCACATAAATCACTGCCACTATCTGCTAAACTCTGTACTCCTTTCTTACACACTTGCAGACTAATTACTGGTTGACTCAACACCTTCCTTTCATTACTAGTGTCGGAACCCTCCTCCAATAAATCGTTCATAACCTCTCTTCTATCGAAAACTCCCTGTTTCCAGAAACTGCATAGTTTTTTTGCAGTAGTACCCAAATCACTTTTCTCTTTCATAGTAACTTTTCTGTCCACTACTGACAACTCGAAGATTTTTTCCAGCGTTTCACCACTCTTCTTTTCCTCTCTCTCATTCCCTTTTTTCCGCATATAGTTGGCTGACTCCCATTTCAGACACCATTTTCCTGCCTCTCTCTTATAGCCACACAACCGTTGTAATTTATTGATGCTAGTATTTCTTCCACACTGAAATCGCTAAACTCCAGTAATTCTGTTGCATCTGTACTCTCTCCTTCCACAGAACATCATTCGACTTCAACTTGGTTGCTAAAGACTTTCGAGCAATCAGGTTCTTTTACAATTTCCGCTAATATATCACCCATTATGTCTGTAATACAGTGCTTATTTTATTTATATTCGTACAACAACTCCCTTAACCTCCGTTAAATGTACAGATTTTTATGTAACTCGTTTTTTCTGGTGTAACTACCTCCTTCTGTTCCTCAATTATAAACCCTGCTTGTTTAGTGCTATGACGCACAAAGTGTTTTGCTAGCGGGTTCCAATTACCACATCCCGTCTTGTAAACTCTAGCCCTTTCACTTACAGCATTTAGTTTAACGGATTCTGGAATCCTGTACCATTTCTTACGTTTGCCCCCATTTGCTGTCGCCTTGGCGCAACATCATCCTCTCGCATCGGAAAATACGATCTATATTTGTGCAACTGCTCCCCATTATTCCGCGTAACTTTTTCTGGATAGACCCACCTCTGAGCACCTCTCCTCCTACTGTTTCCACGGTACACGCCAGTTCTGTTAACGTTTACATTCTGCCGCAGTTCTTCATTATTTGGTGGTCTGATATTACGATTTGCATGCTTCTCTTCATGCAACAACATGTCTCCTCTTTCCAAATACCTAATGAACTAATGAACATCAGCTCTCTGGGTAGCAATAATTTTGTTCCGCCAGTTCATAGGCAGTTTACTTCCAGGCCAGTAACAATTTGTTCTGGATCGACGTTATTGTTTAATTTGACAAATTTGTCACTGACTGTAACAAAAATTTCATTCATGCATTTGGAATATTCAGAACTGATTTTCCAGTCTAACAATTTGTGATCATTTACACATATAGACTCTATCGCCTCTATTTTCACCCTTACTTTCAGCACACGTTTCATCACATCTACCCTTTTTTTCTTTTCAACAGCTAACTTTCTTCAAGTCATCTGTGAATTCACTTTTTAGAGTTTTAATGGATTATTGGCATTTATTCTCAAACTGAAAAATTTTGCCATCCATTGCACTTTCTAACGACTTTGAACATTTCTTTTAAAACTGCAGTCTGCCTTTCAAGTTTTTCGTTAAAATCGCTAGTTTGCTTTTCAATTTTTCCTTTAATATCAATAGCTAGCTTTTCGATTTTTTTCATCAAATTTACTGATTTTCTGACCAGCTGTGTATGCCAAATTAGTATGTCCATCTTTCATAAAACCCATTAATACTGCAAGAATTTCTTGCATACTTCCTGGTTCTATTTTCTGCATTACTGTTTGCTGTGTACCTTGTTCCAGCGATACTATACCAATTTTCGTATCCTCATTTAATACATTTGTTTCAGTAACACTACCGAGATAGTCATCAACCAATCGCATGTTCCCGATTTCATGCTCAATGTCACTTTCATGATCTACGTCATCTCCACTATTTCCATTAACTGATATACTTGAAGCAAATTCCACTCCACTGTCCGCAAATAACAAAGAAATATCGTCAAAAACGTCCTCTTTAACATGTACTCCTTCTCTCTGTTAAGGCGTGGTAGTTTGTGAAGCACTTACACTGAATGAGAGTTCATTTTTGGTATTTACAAAAGCCTTATCACTTGGCAATTTACTAAGTATTTCAGCATACACACAAAACAAATATAACAAACTTATCTTTCGTTGAATGCTGCAGCCTCGGCGTGATGAAACTGAGAGTCTGACTTCCTTAGATTGCCGTACCAGTGTCGGGGTCCCCACAGGTCTTGTTAAGTTGGCAGCACAGCGCTGTCCTGACGTACTGCTGCTAGTTGATAGCGCAATGACGCCGTCTGCTGCTTCGATGCGCCATCGTTGTTATTGTGACTGTTGAACGTCATCATCTTTCTTGTAAGTCTCTCCGGCGACTCAAAACGGTCTCCATTGTAAATTCCGCGTTTACCAAAAGTGGTTGAAATGGCTCTGAGCAGTATGCGACTTAACTTCTGAGGTCATCAGTCGCCTAGAACTTAGAACTAATTAAACGTAAATAACCTAAGGACATCACACACATCCATGCCCGAGGCAGGAGTCGAATCTGCGACCGAAGCGGTCGCTCGGCTCCAGACTGTAGCGCCTAGAACCGCACGGCCACTCCGGCCGGCCGCGTTTACCGATTTACTAAATCGTTCACTATAGCGTCTTTCACAAAATGTCTCACAACCACTGATTCTGTGTACTACGACTTTTCAACTATTTTGCGACCACACATACACCATGTGCGGCGGCGCGGTTCCTTTCTGTGATTAAACCAGCACCCACCTGCAAAGCCTTCGCAGCAGATCGCCGGTAGGACAGCCAAGTAGAAACATACCGTAGTGCGAATCGCACAACATAACTTTTCAAAAAATCGAGAAACGTCATAAATTTGAATGAAAGGTGGAAATACTGGCAAAACTGTGGTATAATCAGAAGTTTCGAATTACAAGTTCATTCATCAGCCCGTGCTAATCCTAACAGAATAATGCACAAACCCTTTCGTTCACGTTAGCTAGTTTATAGTAACATATTTCCCGAAATTTGAACAGCTTATCGAATGTTATTTAATACAAATGCTCGCCATTCTATTAAGTTTATCGGTGTCTAAAGCACTCAAGTTTTTAGTCACCGATCTGCTCAACTGTCTTTTCTCATAGACAAAATTACTTAAAATTCCTTTCTTTCTAAGAAAACACCACGGAATATGTTTGCCTTCACTTTAAAGCTCTTTAGGAATATGTAGCACAACTAAAACCGGTAAACCATAACGTCCTTCGTAGCTCATACTACACACGACCGTACCATTGAAAGGCTGGGCTCTAAATCCTTTCGAGTGCTGTATGGATTCTCTGTTTCCAAGAGAAAAGACGCGCGAAGAATACTCCGTTCTTATTCGTCAGTTTTCGCTAAGGCCAAAAGCAAAATATTGCTCTCCCGCGCTAGTCCGCGCTTTTCATGACTAACAAATCAATAAACAACGCATTTTCGAATTGTATTCTTTTCCGAATTAAAATTTAAAATTTTGATATTTTATTCCTACTTTAATTATTTTCATTTGCACTCGAATTAGCTTTCCTTTTACCATAAACGTCTACATTCACACTGTCTTAAAAATTTCTCACGCTTGTTCGAATAGCGTTTTTCAGTGTAACAATGATCTCCATATTTACTTCAGACAACATTCACGCATCATTCACACTACTTAAACATATACAAAATTGTAGAAACATAAATAAAAAAAGTTTCAAGAAATAAACGGAACAAATCACTAGAACATTTTCTTGACCAGTTTCTTGAATGACTCTGTCCACTACGTTCTATGGTGGTAGCAAATTAGAACTACGTACTCTACTGAACCCGCTTCAGACCATCTGTCACTGTGCACGCATGTGTCATTCTCCCGATACACAGGCTCTAGACAGGATCGATATAAAGGTGCCACGTGTCACTTAAACTTTTATTTTGTGATGGATCACAATAGGTGAGGTACTGAATTGGTGTGAACACACGTATGTACCTGAGGATACTAAAACGACATTGAAATTCAATGGGAATGTTGTGTATCTGTGAGGCAATTATTCCTGTTTTACACTCACGCAATTTCTGCTCTACGATAAGAAAATGAATAGAAAGTTCATAGTACTAGCTTAAATACGAATTTATTTACCATAGTGTGTACCAGCATGGTAATACTCTATTGTATCATAGTTTAAAGAGAATTAAATGGGTTTCCTGGTCTGTCCAGATTTGAAACACTAAATGAACTCCGACTGATGTTATTGCTATGGTCGATGGCGTTGAATAATATTTGAATACATTTTCGGTCAACTCACACTGTAGCTGTGCTGAAATTTTTCACAGTTACAGGCCAAAAGTGGAGTGGAAATCATCCTTCAAGGTATAAGTCTTTGTTGAAAAAACGTCTCCAAATTTTGATCAGTGGAACAGTGGAAACAGAAGGGCGTACACTCTAATTGCAACGTGCTTAGTGGTTTTTTTAATGAACTCCAATCAGTGATCAGAGATATTTCTCTTACCAACTCAGTTTTAACGCGTAGCGTTCCGTGCTGAAATTTTCGAAGAAAGCTGCGTTACCAGTCATCTGAATTAGGGATATTTCTCCTGACACATGACGATAGGAGTATCTCGGTGTGAATGGGATGTGGTCAGTGGATGAGACAGCCGAAGTGTAATACTAGTAAGACGAAAGATTTGCTTGTCAACATATCGTATGTGTCCGCCACTTGAGACGACCATGTGCCACAAAAGTCGTGCCGTTAGTGTAAATGTCATGTACCACCGGGACGCGAATACACCGTGAATATCACGATTCAGAGAAAAGGCGAATTGCCAGTCAACTTCAATAGTCGACAACGTGTTCGTAAGATTGATGGTCGCCGATTGTCTCGCTATCTAACAGACGATGAAAAGGCCATGGTGCAGCACATAGCTAACAGGATTGATTGGCAGCAACAACCATTCATCGATGATACCACCAAGAATCGCCACCGTAATAACGGCCACGGTGGCCGACTGCCCATACCTACAACTGCTCATCGCAAGTCACAAGGCTCAGAGATCAGAACCGGTGCACGTTCACAGCAGCTGGACGGTCGGAAGAGGAAAAATATCACCTATCAACACTGGTCGTAGCTGCTCATCTGAGGGAACGAGTAACATCAATCAGGATGATTCCGACATCATGACAATAACACTGACCCTTTGGTTAATTTCACCCTTTTCCTTCCATTGCTGGAGAAACTCATGAAACTTACCTAAAATGTAATTTATCATGTAATATTATGGAATTTGTTGATTTGAATTCAAACACTCCAAAATACATTTTTAAAAATGTTACTGCTAAAAGCATTTTAAGCAAGTCCTACATACTTGCTTATAAATTCAATTTAATGAAATTGCTTGACCTTTATAACAGTACAAGAAATTTTAACAATTAGAAATTCATATTTTCCGTTAGGGGTAACAATGACTTGCTATACTTGATGCCAAATTTCCATTAATTCATACGTCTCTTCCTAAAAATGGCGTAAGACAAATGTTTTAGATTGAGATTCGTCTTTTGTTTAAATCTAAAGAACGAACACCATAGGCTACCAATTGAAGACAAAGTCTGAAAATGAGTCAGATATCATATTTTTGGCTCTTTATTTTACAGGTCCGTCTGGATCACATTTTTTTTTTTAGTCAGGGCGACATAGTAGAACTTTTGGAAATTTTGGAACTTGTGTTGTGTTTCAATTTTTTTAAGTTTAACGATAAGATTTTTTATCCGTAGGATGGGCTGGAAATGGGTAAGAGTTTGTATGGTACATTAGCTAAAATATTTGTAAATGATCTAGAAAATGAGTTTTTTTAACAAAATCCTGACATCTGGGAAAAAATTGTCTATTGCAGACCTTATGTAGACGACATCAGACTACCGTACAAAGGTGACGGAAGTGAAATACACGAGGTAGCAGAATGAATGGGTGGGATGCACGAAATAAATTAAATTCACAGTGGAACTGGAAGAAAAAGGAAGCTCAAGTTTTTTTGGATCTTAGATTAAGTAAAAGGGATAGAAGGCATAAGATAAGCGTAGTTTGGAAGACGACGGCCACTGATACGATTAAAAATGCGAAATCCTGTCACCCCAAGAAGCAAAAATGGGCATACTTCAGAGCTATGATCAACACGATACTACTCACCGCTAACGACGAGGTGGAAGAATTAAGTGTGATTAGACAAGTAGCCAAGGCTATAGGGATCTTGATGTAATGAAACTTTATAATAAACTAAAATCAAAAGTATGTGACAAGAAGGGACAATAGAACCAGAGGGCAAGAAGTTTGTTGCTATGTCAATCAATGGTGCATTTTCCGACAGAATTGCACAGGCTGTCAAAAAAAGATAATAAAAATTGGATTTCAATCGAAAAGTACACTTGTTTGTAGGCTACGCCACAAAGTTAGCAACAACAGCAACATATATATGGAATCTGGTGCGTACAAGATCAACTGCCAAGACTGTGACTGTCTTTATATCGGTCAGACAGGAAGGAATTTGAAGACTCGTTTCAGAGAGAATACAAATAACCAAAATAAGAGCGCTTTCGGTACACATTTAGACGAAGAAAATCATTCGATAGGAAAAATAGGGTATAGTATGAAAGTGTTGCATAGGGAGCCAAAGGGACATGCTGAACCTACTCGAAGAAATGGAGATTTATGTGCACAGAAAAGGGCAACCAGAATTACTGCTGAATAAACAAAAGGAGTTTAACCTAAATGCTTACGTTGATGTATTCAGAAACCTGCTGGTTTGAGCAGCGTCGAGCGCCCCAGCGTATTGGCGTGCGGTCGTGTGCGCCGGCCGCCGGCGAAGGGGAGACTGGGCCTTCCGCCGCAGGAGGACAAGCACATCATACAGAGAAGCCACGACGTGCTGCCAATGAGACCACATTCCTGATATACATCGACTATCGATGTTTAAATTTTTAATTAAGTCATTGCTTCGTTAATTACCTTACGATTACGTTTACGGTAATTGATCTGCCAGGCTGTAAGATTTTATTTTTTATACTGGCTTTTATACAACTGTATGTTTTACCTTGCCTGGCTAGGAGCTTCACATTATTAATATTTGCACTTTTTGTATGGGTTTTAACAATGGATCCAATTCCACGTGGAGTATGTCAGTACATGTTTTATTATCAGACGATCGTTTTGCCATGTGACGTAATTCTAATTATTGACTAAGTATACCACATTTTTACCAGTACAGTTGCGATACGGGTTAATCATGTAGCCTAGCCATAGTGCCCTCTGCTGGCCTCAGTTTCCTTGCATAAATACCAGACACATTCTGATCATCACCAGTATTTCCTCTGTACCTACATGTTTAGTTTGACGTTGATACTACATCAGAATATTTTGTGATATGAATCGCTGGTATACTTGGCTTTTAATAATGTCAACATTTTATCTTACTCATATAGCACCAGGACTTTTATAGGTTTACCGTCAGCAAACTAGTTTAGTTGGTTACACAATGTTTTTATTCTGTAACAGATCTGAAGATGGCAGTGGCGGAAACCGGTCATGGTGTATGTAAAAAAAAAAAAAATTGATGTGATCAAGACGAACCTGTATAATAAAGAACCATGGGCTAAGTCTTTATTAGACAGTGAAGTTAAATAATAAAGTGTGAATATGAACAGATGAAGTGAAGCCATAACCAAATTAAAGATGAACTACAATACCCTGAATTTACCAAAGGTCTCCTGGCTCTAGATGGTACTTCGATGTGGTTCTGGAAACATTACAAGAAGTGACCTTGTTAATTAAAAAGAAGCTGCACTTAGTGAACTCCCAGGTGAACAGAATATGGAAGAAAACATGGAGCTGTACCTGAATATCTGGTTTCTTATTTAAAGTTTAGTAAAAAGGAAATAAAATCAATAGCCCTTTCAGATACAAGAAGACAATATGGACGTGAGGCCTAATAAAGCTTTTCTAGCGGTTCATGCAATGAACATTGGTCCAAAATCATTTAAAAGGTCATCAAATGAAAATATGTCTGCATTACATAAAAAATTCTAATAGTCTGCGGGTGCTAACTGTCCTCAGCCTAGTTGTTCCAAGTCATCCACAGCTAATGAAGAACTCTCAAGTGCCAAGAGAAATCTCTTCCTAAAATGTGACGATTCGTCCTCAGATGATTAACTTGGTTTAATGAAATTTCCAGAGATTCTAGAAACTGATGAAAGTGATTCTGATCCTTTAGATGACCCTGTTCTAGAAGACTTTTTTTCTCATTAAATTTAATAATCGGGAACTTTTCCAGAATGACTTTGTTATTCTGCAATTAGTTACGGGTAAAAGAAAGAAGAAAATTTTTCACCATGCCTGCAGTATTCGAAGAGTTGCAACAAAGGAAAATGTAGTTGCAGTAATGGGGCTTCATTCCACTGACTTACTGAAAGCTACATTTGTTCCACAATAACATAATATATTCACTGCTATATTCCGTGATGTGATTTCCAAGTTTCCTCCATCAGAGCTACAGGCTCATGCTCGCAGAATTCTGCATAAATGTCCAGGGAGAATTTTAGTAAAAAATATTTGTTTTTTGTCAGTAAGTTCCTTGTAGTGTGTTTTAAATGAGGTATTGATAATTATATTCATACAGATGCCTGTTTTACCGATACCTAGCTTATCAACATTTCATAAGACATCCAGTTTTCAACGGGTGTCATGGTCAAACTGCACTACACTGAAATTTCTGCACGTGTTTGTAACAAAACGAGTTTGAGGGGACAATGTAACCCCACGTCAGGGGGTAACATTGACCACTTGATATTACTTTTCTTCTACAAACCTATAAAAGACACGACATACACAATACTATATTATAGTACTATAGAAATAATATGCGACAGTAAACCACCATGAACAGAAATTGATTAGTGGAAGATATATTCCACAAAATCATCAACAAAAGAGTCCATCTTACCAAGGGTCCATCTTACCGTGGATGACGGCAGCAGCTTCCTAACAGAGGAGATGGAGGAGGAGGAGGAGGAGGAGGAGATTAGTGTCTAACGTCCCGTCGACATCGACGTCGCTAGAGACTGAGCATAAGCTCGGCTAGGGGAAGAATGAGGAAGGAATCGGCTGTGCACTTTAAAATGAACCGTCCCGCCATTTGTGTGAAGTAATTTAGAGAAATCACAGAAAACCTAAATCAGAATGGCCATTTAGGCAGGTAGTATATATATTGACATATGGTACGATTTGAGTTTTCAGGGGTGATGTTATGTATTTGACCTTTTGGTTGTTTTTTAATTTACAATTTGCTCCATTATAATATTTGTAGCATTATGTGTACGTACTGTGTTTACGTGTGTGGTGTGTGTGTGTGTGTGTGTGTGTGTGTGTGTGTGTGGGTAGTCTGATGTTGTTGTTGTTGTTGAACAATGGTGATGGTGAGACAAGGGAGAGGGTGAGACCCGGTGTCGCCACATAGACTACTCCTCGCCTATAGTACCAAGGTGGGCCCGCCGGGGTGGCCAATCGGTTAAAGGCGCTACAGTCTGGAACCGCGCGACCGCTACAGTCGCAGGTTCGAATCCTGCCTCGGGCATGGGTGTGTGTGATGTCCTTAGGTTAGTTAGGTTTAAGCAGTTCTAAGTTCTAGGGGACTGATGACCTTAGAAGTTAAGTCCCTTAGTGCTCAGAGCCATTTTTAGTACCAAGGTGGCCGGAAAGCTTAACGTCCCCATCCGACTGACGGATCTTTATCAACAGTGTCACTTGTCCTCATTTCATGAAACAATGCGCTATGTAAACCAGGACATTGATGTAAAGGCTGGTGATCAGGACCTTTACACTACCATCTCTCCTCCTCCTGCAGGCCAAATACGAGAGCGAAACTTTTTCAAATACAAGGATTCGAACCAGTTTACCACTAGCCGAGTACTACCGCGAAAACATGCGTTAACGACTTACGTGAAATATCAGCCGTCATCTTAGTTAAATCCAGTTACATAAATCTAATTATGGCACAATACAAACCATCTGAACATCCGTTTCCGTATTTCCTCAGAACGATTTAAGGACCTCTTCACAGACATGACGCTCATTATTGTGGTCTCAGAATTCCCGTCTCCCTGAAGTGAAATGAGAAGCAGATTACAAATGAGATCACCCCACCGCGGGAGCCATTAATTGACTACTACGATTATGAAATCAAGCAGTAAAGGGTTATAAGATTGGTGTGCGAATGGAACAGATGAATGAGATGATTAAAACATGAAATGTTCGATCTAAGGTCCACCAGTAATGCAAAACACCGTTTTTTCCAAGTTCCCAAACATGTTTCAGCACCTATGGGCCATCATCAGTGGGTTTCTGTTTTATTTAAGGAGCCCAGTGATTAGGCATAGAGGTGCAGAAACATATTTGGACTGATGACCTCAGCTGTTATGTCCCATAGTGCTCAGAGACATTCGAACCATTTCTTATAAACATGTTTGGGAACTTGGAAAAACTGGTTTCTTTCATAACTGGCGGACGTTACATTCAACAGTTTTAACTCCATACACGGTAAACATAAGGTGCTGCTAATCCAAATGATGAATATGAAATGTTCGCTTTTACTACAGAACTCTCTTTTTATAAAAACACAGATCTGAGGTCCGATTTGATTGGGCAGGGCTACTATTTAGTTATTAAAGGGAAGGAGAGGGCTGGTAATGAATCTTTTCATCCTTCTTCGTCGACACTAGTCGTGTGACAGTGCTGGCGGCAGATGCTGGGTGTGACCGGTGGGTCGCCTCGTAGTAGTTGCGAATCGGCAGCTGTCAGCGTTGTTCCGGCTCTGCGACAACGTCACGGACCGGTGTCCGTGTTGACCAGTCGCCTTGGATTGTATAGCTTAAGCAAAGCTGTTACGGTGCCGGGAGATTGGATGTCAGGCAAGGAAGTTACAATGCTCAGTCTACTGCTTCATTACCAAGCATTGGACCGTAAGGATTCGTCCATTCAACATGAAACAGGAAAAGAGTAAATCACGAAGAGACTGTAAGCAGGCAATTTAGGTTTTTATGTTGGTAGCGCCACGTAGCATCCTGTATAAAAATCACTGAGTGTGTTGTTTGCAGTCTGTGGCTGGTTGGCATTGTTGGAATATTCGCTATTGTAGTGATGGGCAGTGGAATGTGAACTGCGTGTAGCGTTGTGCAGTTAGAGGTGACCTGCCAGCAGTGGTGGATGTGGAGAGAGAGGGAGAGAGATGACAGATTTTTTAGAACGGTTGATCTTGACGTGTGTCCGCCAGAAGAAGGAAATTTGTGAAGATGGATGTCATATATACACACACACACACACACACACATATATATATATATATATATATATATATATATATATATATATATATATATATATATATATATGATGTCTCTTGAACACTAATAAGGTAAATACGTTGTTCTCTACCAAAATCTGTCATTTGCTAACTATGCCTATCAGCAGTTAGTGCCTTCAGTAATTAGAATCCTTTATTTAGCTGGCAGTGTTGGCGCTCGCTGTATTGTAGTAGTTCGAGTAACGAAGATTTTTGTGAGGTAAGTGATTCATGAAAGGTATAGGTTGTTGTTAGGCAGGGCTATTCTTTTGTAGAGATTATTGAAAGTCAGATTGCGTTGCGCTAAAAAGGAAAAAAATGTGTGTCTGTTTAGTGATGATCAGAATATGTAAAGAGAGAGAGATATCTGAGAACGTTTAGTTTTGCTCAGCTGTTTGAAAATCAAATAACGTAAGCACAGTCATTTATAATTTTCAAAGGGGACGTTTCAAGACGAACTTCAGTATGGGAGTAAGAATCATATTCGAAGTCAACAGACGAATTAGGCGATGGGTGGAAGTGCCCTCATACATTTCTGTCCAAAGATTTGTGCATACCAGCCATCTAACAAGGACTAGAGAGTTTGTAGCTCCTAATTTATTTTCATCTCACTAAGATTGAGCTTATTTGTGGTATTATGTGCAGAAAGATGTGCTCCTTCCAGCCAGTCGAGACTAACCACAGTAATAGTTTGGTAGTGGCTCAATAGAAACTACAGCATTATCGGGGGTTCGTGACATTAAGCGCCGCGTTCTGAGTGAAGCGGGAGCTCCGTGAAAGGAGGTAATTGCCTCAAATTCAAAAGTCCATGAGAGTATAGTGTAAGGCAAGTTATCGATACTTGCAAAACGTTTCCAGTATTTTAGTACTTAACTCCTGATAATCTCTGAGTGAAGAGACGGGTTCGCTAAAATTGTGGAAAGGTAAAAGATGGCATAAATCATTTGTGACTGCAGCTGAAAAGTTTTACTGGAAACACTTTTTAGAAGCGGATACGTCAATAATAAGTTAACTGTACGATACGTTGAAATCAGTGCTTTTCACGGCATTTACTACCGACAAAGAATATTCACCGTAAGTGCTACTTATTAAATTAACGCAACGTTGGCACACACCTTCTTCGATTTTTTATGACGCCTGCAGGTTACCCATTCGTATTTCCACCTGGTGCACGTCGCGAAGTGGATGAACTACTTTAGCTTTTGGCAGTTCGGATACAGATCCGAATACTGTCAACAGTGAAATGTAATCGGACTTCCATATCCTTCCACAGTCAAAAAATCATTTTCACGCCCATAAAATGCCATTAAAATTAACGCTCCGGTTATCTCTAGAACACAAAGCGTCGTTATTCAGGGCTGTATCTTTTTAAAAATATGTGCAAAAATGCGTAACAGGCATTCATACAAATACACGATCAGAGTTTATGAGTGAGAGAACCGAGTCATTCAGTTCATAGCATATTCTACAAAAGGGAACATGGATGAAAATAAGTAATCTCGTAGTTCATAGGGTACCTTTATAAATGCGTTCATCACGCTTAGCTCTTGTAACCCCTCGTAAATTATCTGGTCTCTTTTGAAACTAAAATTTATTTGAACTGGCCATGAACAATTCCCGTATTTCATATCAAATCAAGAGTTTCTTTTAAAAGCAGAAAAATTGTGTAAAAGAATAAGAAGAGTTAAGGGAATATAGTATTGTACGCAGAGTAGGAAGAGGTTTTATTCTGAGTGTTTCTAACCAACGTTCCTTTTGTTTCACAAATGTTACATAAACCCAACTCATGTATTGTTCACGTCTTTAGCGTCTGTGTGTCTTTAGCGTTTGATATCTTAATGTTTGAGCTTTTGGCGTTGGATTCCTGAATATTCAATGCTCTTAAGTTCATTCAGCACCTAGTGAAATAGTTAACCTCACTAGAAACTGGGCTAATTAAATGCTCATTCCTTTGATTTTCGAGTATACATCCTGTTTGGACATTTATTATCAGACTAAAGTACGGCCATTAACGTAATGAATCATATCAAAGAAACTCTGTTAAAAAAAAAAAAAAAAACAATTTGTGAAGAACTACAGTTTCCTACGATTTCGAACTCAGTACCACGAGAAGTAACCTATATTATATTCTCTTTGGACAATAATAATAATAATAATAATAATAGTAGTACCTTATTCCACATTAGTATCAAAGGGGATAACTTTCAATGGACAAAACATCGCATTGTGTTAAATGTGTAAGTAGGTTGTTTAGGTTTTTATGTTGATAACGCCACGTAGTGCCTTACGAAAATCGCTGACTGCGCTGGGTGCAGTCTATGGCTGGATATATATATATATATAATGACTTTTGAACATTATTAAGGTAAATACATTGTTTGTTCTCCATCAAAATCTTTCATTTGCTAACTATGCCTATTTGTAGTTTGTGCCTTCAGTAGTTAGAATCTTTTATTTAGCTAGCAGTATTAGCGCTTGGCGCTTGCTGTATTGCAATAGTTTGAGTATTGAAGATCGTTGTGAGGTAAGTGATTCATGAAAGGTATAGGTTATTGTTAGACAGTGCCATTCTTTTGTAGGGATTGTTGAAAGTCAGACTGCGTTGTGCTAAAAATATTGTGGGTCAGTTTAGTGATGATCAGAATAAGTAAAGAGAAAACTGTTTGAGTACATTGAGTTTTGCTCAGCTGTTTGAAAATCATATAACGTAAGTGTTTTTCCAGCACTGTCATTCTTAATTTTCAAAGGCGATATTTCATATGTCGACACTTAGCCGAGGATACATCACGGGAATCTTCTGATTTTTTCTTGTGGTTTGTGTAATTAGTGTAGTTATTGTTCATTGCTAGTGGGTAACTGTACAGAGAGACTTCCTTTGTAGTTGTAGTTTTTCATTATTCTACAGAAAAACAGTTGGGGCATGCACGTAGCTTTGCAGCAAGTATTTCGCAGCTGTGCTTGTAATTAATTAGATATTATTTTCAGTGGTATGTTAATGTGATTTCTTCTTTTGCTCCTCAAATCATGCTTTTCAGTGAAATATCGTGACAATTATGGTGGGTGGAAAGCGTAATACTAGACTCCATAGTAAAGTGAGAAATGACAATGAAGACGGGAGTAGTGTGTTAGTGCCACCGTGTAGTGAATTAACAAATATTCAGAATAGTAATTTAGTAATTGTGCATAGTGAAATGCACCAGGCAATAAATAATGGTGCAGACAGTGAAACAGCTAGAAAACATTGTAGTATTGTCGATCGATCGGTCGGCAACAGCTCGCACCAGGAATCCGAATTGGCAGGACACAATCTTGCAAATATTGTAGATTCAGGTTTTGCGTCATTACCTGTTTCGCAATCAAGTCAAGACACATTTTCTGCTTTTCAAAATGTGAATGTTGCTGGAGCAAACGCAGTGGAGAAAAGTACAGAGTAACATGTTTCAGACACCAGTGCACTGATATTACAATTAATGCAACAAATGGCACAACAGCTTCAAAAGCAAGAGCAATGGAGCAAAATCAGATACAATCACAGCAACAAATGGAACAAAATCAGAAACAAATTAAGGAAACACTTCAACAAACAAGTGAAGATTTAACAACTGAGTTACATAACATCGAATCGAAATGTCAAAAAGTCAGTAACGACGTAAAAACACAAATTTTTGAGCATTTTCAACCTATTTTTTCGCGGCTTGAAAATGCATTACAGAAACACGAAGTAGCCATAAGAGAACTGCAAATCATTGTTCGTGAAAGTCAAGACATCTTGCGTGCTAAAATTGACTCAGTTGCGTCTATCGATTCGGTTACACAACTTGCAAAAACTCAGGAAAACTTAAAGGACACAGTAGGTACTCTGAAACTTGGTTCAGAGAGACACAGGGAGGAAATCAGTTCATTATCAGAGAAAGTAGTCGGACTTTCGGATCAGCTAAATAATATATCTACGAAGGTAGATGCTAATCTGAATGACACACGACCGGTAGCCTTTACTGTCACAGAAGAGTACGAACAAATTATGAATGGCAAACAGAATCAAAATCAAATTAATACGCAACACAATAGAGAAATCTGGGAAGTACAAGGTCAGTTGGCACAAGTAATACAAGAATTATGTACTTCAGAGGACACTCGCGGTCCAATACGGGTAGAGGGACTCAGAAATATGGAAAGCCACAAAATAATAACACAGGGCATTTCGGATATTATGAAAGTAATTGGCAAGCTGCATCGAATTTTGAGATGGAACCAGCGACACGGCGTCACAATGTCCGATATTCGACTCGCCACCATGATGACTTGGGTATAAGCTGTTCATTACTACACATAAATACAAAACATTTAAGAATTCTGGAAACGACATTCATCTACAAGCGTGGCCTCATCAATTATCTCCTTGTTTTCCTCCCAACCGGTCATTAGAGCACAGATTAGAATTTATCTGTGGCTACTTAAAGAATGAACCAGCTGCAAGAATGCGATCGGTCATTCACGATTGTCACAGGAAAGGAGAATTTTATCATGCCTTCCTCTCATCAAATTGGTCTAAAGCTACTTAAGATCGCGTAAAACATAGCATCAGAATGAGGAAACATTTCGATCAATCTGAATTTTCCAGTCTTGCCAAATATTTTGAAGACATGTTGCACAAAAATCAGTAGCTGTCAAACCAATACAGCCCCTCAGAACTCTTCCGCATTAGTTTAATTAAGTTGCCAGAACATTAAATACATATTATTTTGATAGGACGTTGCAAAGACGATATCGGAGCTTTTCAGGGACTCTCACAAGAATTGCAAACTGACATTGACAATCACGGGACGGGAAACTAGGAGAACAACAATTACAGGTCACATCCGTCACAATTCCGTGACCACAGAAATAATAACTGGACACGACAAGGCTATTCTTACAACGCAAATCGTGACCAAAACAGACACCACCCTTATGACAACCATTGGCGGAGTAATAATAATTACAGGGAAAGATCACCTCTCCACAGTAATGACTATGGCAGAGGGAATCATAGAAACAGAAAAAATGGGAACCTAAATAATTATTATCGAGGGAGACAGAATAACTTCAGACGCAACAGTCCACCATGCAGTTACGATTCAGGGAGAAAGTCTCCATCACTTAACGAACAAGAAAGAAACTACAGAAACTACCGACATGACGACAGACGATATTATCATAACGACAGACCTGAATTGCATCAGAACTGGCGGGATTCAAACAGGACAGGGCCCTCTTGGCAAGGTGAATTTGTAGGAGTTAGATATCCAAACCCCAGTAGCGACACGCGAAAACAAAGACACAATAGACAATGACTCGCACCGCACACAACTACGTGTGTCGGCTGGCTCAGAGAAAAATAACAAACGCAAACCTTCAGAAAAATTTTAGCATTCTTTACCGACGTATACAACATGATAATTGCTTTTTTAGTTGACAATCTGCGTATTAAGAAAAGTAAAAAACTATACCACATTTCACATGTAAAACCGTTTATTGAGAGATTATCCGCTTTTGAACTTAGTCTTTGCCATAAAATTTTTCACTTCCCGTTACTAGTACGCTTTGTCACATTTAGAAACTGTTAACATAGAACAATATTTAGAAGTTAACTATTTGGTCAAGAACCCATGGAACTTATTTAGACTGTAATTATGAATGCATTGTTATAGTGAAGAGACCACATAGGGTTAATGTGTGTACATTCCTGCTTTTTAGTTGCATGATTATGTAACGACTGTAAGGGTTACAATTTGGAACATATACTGGTAATGAGATTTTAATGCAACAATTTGGTTTACTTGAAAATACATTCTGGATATAAAAGATTTTCTGTGAGATTACAGATGACTTAGTATTTGGTTTGTTTGAAAGCTACATCATTATATCACGATGCTACTAATGAGTGACACAATTTACATTCTTGCTTTCGTGCTGTATCTGTTTTATATCTGCACAGTTTCTTCTGGAAAATGAAATATATCTTGGTAATGACTTCTGTGACATAGCTAAATGAGATAGGTATTTTTCGTAGCACAACAATATGTTACAGTACAGTACTTTCTTGACAATGGCAATAATCGTAATAACTACGATGTCCATATGCTTAGCATTTCACTTCTGTTTATGACGAGGTAAGTACATTGACTTCTGCAGAACTTTGCTTACGGAGGACGATAATTACGACACTTGGGACATTTTTACCGTTAAGTAATGACAGAAATTATCTTACAGCAAGACACACAGTTTAGCACTACAGGACACGCATTTGAGTGATTAAATTTTGAGCTTAAAACATTTTTTTGAGGATTTTAGAATTACAAAGATACAAAGAAGGTTTTTGGTGATACATTCCATTCCGCTGATGTAATCTGTAACACCTGAGGGTATAATTACATTAATACCCTGGGGGTACACATTTACTTAGTGTACTAAGCGTGTGGCAAGCGCTAGGATTCTTAGCTAATATGGTATTTCCTTATAGAACTTTACACATCGGGACTATATTTCTCTAAGACAGAATTACACAGCTATCTGATTATTCAACAGAGAGACAAACATTTTTTTACTATGTCAGTGACACATACTTACGTAATTACACAGTTAAATTAATTCACACTTATGAAATTGTATTTTGTCTGTACTTTATGAACTGTTCATATTTTTTTGGAACCATTGTGACACTAAGAGAGCTTTGAATGATGTATTTTGTATGGGATCATGATTTTTGAAGTGCATTTGTGGTAGATGACTTTATTGAAAGGAGCAGAGAGAATTTTTTTAAAGTTTTTGACATTATTGGAGGAAGCTATGACGATTTTGAGATTTTATTGATGTGCCATGACAATATTTTTACCACACTGATGTGCATTATGCTTCTGTGGTATGTTTATGATCAATAGGATGATGCTATATGAGGAACGTGTTTGCACGTTTACATGTATATGAATAATGAGTAGGAGTTGGGGACTCTGGTTTGTGAAAAAGGATATTGGATACAAAGAATCGTACTGTAAGAGTTATGAAATGTGTGTGCATGCATCAATGTGAGTACCGCTATGCTAACAGAAATTTTGGACACTATTATGTATGAGATTTAGTTTCCACACACTTCTAATGTAAAATTTCAACCTGTGGAATTTTTTTATATGAGACTGTCACTGTAGTTGAAACTGCTATCATAAATATTTTGGTAAGGAAGGTAGGTGACCTTGAATAATGCGCTTTGGGGGTCCAACTGCGTGACAGTACCCTGGAGAAAAGCGATTAGTGTGTACCTTTCAGAGGCACAGGTGTAGGAAAATTAGGCCATTACCCTCGCTATTGAGATTTCTTTGTAGAAAACATCGCAAATACGACATGCTCACACTTAAAAACATATCATTACAGTTTGGAGCTCGTACTTTCTGATATTTCTGAAATTCATAGTGAAACGGTGAGAAATATTATGTGTCTACACCTCTGACTATGACTACTGTCTAGTTGAGAGTTTTTTGCTGCTTTATGAGGTGCCATATGGCTAGTGAATGACGTCTTTATTCTTTGCCATGTATATATTTGCCTATTTTGTTTAATATCTAGTTTCTAGCTGCACTGCAACATTGGTTAAAATAAAATTTAACAGATGTACTAATCGGAATGTTTTCTGTCTACAGACGCAGTAAATAATAACTTTATGATCTACTTTCTTTAAAAAAGGGAGTGCAAATAGACATTTCCCTTCACAGGAATTGCATACATCATTTTTTCGGCGATTTGTTATCTAGTATGGTAGAGTAAGTTATTGTGATGCTTCACTCTAGCATTAAGATGTGAGATAGGTATTAGACATGGCTATCTTTACTGTGATATTTTTTCTGCTTGAGCTTTGGTATAGTTTATTGCTTTTGCTGCTGTGTTTGTCAGGCATTGTCATACTCAATTTTACGTTGTATTAAGTCAGTTTTACTCCTGATTTATTTTTCTTGTTGCTGCACGTTGCCTTGTATTAGTTTTAATGTTGCATTTACTTTGCCAATTTAGTTATACTGATGCTTGCTTTGCCAATTTGCATTTTTCTGTCATTGCTCTTTCTGTTAATTGTTTTGTGCTGCTGCATTGCCTCGATCTCTAGTATATATATCTGAGCTCAGTAGATTTAAGTTACCTTAAGAGGCGGGGGGGGGGGGGGTGTAGGCTATATAAGAGAATGAGTTGTGATGAATAGGATGAAATGCATTGAAAAGGTGTAAGAAAAAGGTATGCCCAAAAAAGTAGTTTACAATGAAGAATAATTATTTTGAAAGAGGATATGAACAAAAAGTAGGTTTTAGGGACAACAGGTTTAGGTAGGGTTTTCTTGGAAACAATTGATGAGGTAAGATAATGGAAATTAAATGACAAGGTAAGAAATATGTTAACATATGAATACTGAAAGCATGCTTAGATAGGACGATGTTGTGGAATAAAATGTTGAAATAAGAGGAAGAATCTGTGGAATGAAGTTTAGGGTAGGACTGCTGTACCAAATGATATACTGAAAACAAACCCAGTATTTTCCTTTTGTGTTATTCCGCTGTGTGTTTGTGTACCCTTGTGTATTTGTGTTCTTCCTGTCTTCATGTGTCTATCTGGTAAAAGTTACGTTGTAGAATTTTTCTAATACTAAGCTACATTCACTATGATGAGGAATAATGTTATCCTCTAATTATTTGGAAAAATGTTTGGATATTATTTACTCTGTTATTTTTTCCTTTAACGATTATATGTCAAATAAATGTTTGAATATTCTCATTTATTTACTTATGTCATAATTCCTGTAACACTGATGTATATGATTCTTTCTATTGTTTTGTAACGCCAGAATTACTACAAATGTTATCTGTATTATTTTGTTCTTTAATGATGTATTTTGTACGTTTATAATTGTAAATTTGTAATTGTGTGGACACCAGCTCTTCAAATTAAGTTTCGTTTCACTGCGCACGTTTCTGTTGATCATAGAATATGCACAATATGAGAGAAGTTTACAAAAAGCTACTGTTAGTGCTGGCACGTGTGTTGATAATTCAGCAAGGGACTGGTTAACAGCATTGCTGGCTGTAAGGACATTTCAAAATTTTTTTCTGAGTGCACAAGTGGTGGTTCATGGACTTGCTATATTATCCGCAAGACTATTCAATGGTGATTGTGAACCTGCACAGGCGCAACAGAAGGCTGCTGGCCAGCCCTACAAGGACTATAGTGGGTCTGCACCTTTGGTGGCCCACCAGTACCATTATCTCTACAAGGAATGCAGTCGGTCTGCACCTTTGGTGGCCTACCAATACCATAATCTCTACCAGGACTACAGTGGGTCTGTTCTGTGATGACCTACCTACCAATATTCTTCAAAACCTCGACTGAACTCAGGTGTGAAGTCCCATAGTACTTAGAGCCATTTGAGCCATTTGAACTCTTGCTTGTGTTTATTAGCCAGTACCAGGCCCTAGCTCACATAAAAGTGTGACCCTCCAGGGCGGGAATGAACGTAATGTACGAGAGCGGATTCTCATACAAGGACGACGACATGTAGAAATTTGCGTCAGTCCATGAGTGGTGCACGAATGTCTTAAGCGATAAAGGCGACTGGTCGCGTGAAGAGGGAAATTCGGTTTGGAGTCCCGGGTTGTCACGAAAATGGTTCAAATGGCTCGAAGCGCTAGACTTAACATCTGGGGTCATCAGTCGCCTAGACTTAGAACTACTTAAACCTAACCAACCTAACGACATCACACACATCCATGCCCGAGGCAGGAATCGAACCTGCGACCGCAGCAGCATTTCGGTTCCAGACTGAAGCGTCTAGAAACGCTCGGCCACAGCAGCCGGCCGGGTCAGCACATATTTTCATCATAGTCATTCCAATATATAGCGTATAGTGGTTTACACTGTCAACTGCGAATATATTTCCTGTATTTCTTGACGGCTGTAGTCGATGCAGTGCTTCTAACATGCATGTATGCATGCATGCATGCATGTCCGAAGACACACTGTATCGTACCTCTTAATAACATAGTCACTGCTATTTCGTATTAGTTTGTTTCTTTTACATTCCGGATTACCCCTCAATATATTTTCCAATTTCCATACTTTCTTATTTTGACCCTATGACGTTGATTTGCTGTCAATTATAATGGGAACAACTCTCAGTGAAATGATCACATCAACACATTCTTTTTCTTACCTTCCTATTTATAACAAATCTTATTTACGTTACACATTTCTCCCCTGCTGTTGGTAAAATCCTATATTCGTCTGACTTCAATTCCATACTGAGAAATCGTAGAACAAGCGTAACGCGTTCGCCTTGTAGTAAAAAAAGTTGACTTCCATGTTCTAAAACAGCCATCTTGAATAAAAATATCGGCCGGGGACTTCCGACGTAAGAAGTAACTCTCGTTCAGTCAATTGCCTTGTCAAAGAGTGTGGAGGTGTGGAAGGAATGTCAGGGCAACGTCTTGCCCTTAGGGTGGGAATTTACCACTAAGAGGTCACAGAATCAGTTGTCAACGGCATAAGGTTCCAGAATGCAATGGAAGCAACTGCACCGATGACACATGAAGCGTATCCACTGGATGCATGACCGCTTAGTGAAAAAATCTCACAATGATACCTCCATGAGGAAAAATTACGAATAAGTTTCCCATTCGGATTTCCGCAGGGGACTGCCAAATGGAGGTACCTATTTAATTATCATTGAATAACCAATTAATAGGTACGTTCCTACAAATGGGAGTGTGGAATAGCAAAAGTGGGAAATAGAGTGATTGAATGTGGATGTGGTGGGTGTGAGTGAAGTGAAATTGAAAGAAGAAAAGATTTCTGGTCATTTCATTTGCGTACTCATGCATCTTTCTTGACCACATAGGTAACTTACCTAAATCATTTTGCAATTAGCTTTGTACTCCTGATGACTTTACTGAACGGTGAATGACAGCATCATATGCAAACCACCTAAGACTGCTGTTCAGATTGTCTTCTAAATTATTTATGCTGATTACGAAAAGTAAAGGATCTATAAAACTTCCTTGTGGAACTCTATATATCTATCTTACGCTAAGTTTACAGTCGTTAACACCTTCATTATGCAGCTGCAGTGTGAAAAACGTAAGGGAAAAGCATCTTCAACTTTTGTAGTCCCTTCCTCCTGAGTTGCGTGTAATATTACCGTGTAATGATAATTTTTACTTTTTGGTCCATCTCCACAAAATAAATATTATTTACCACACATACACACACACACACACACACACACACACACACACACACACACACACAAGCGCACTCGCGCGCATACACAAACAGATCACACATATTTCAAAAATTACACTCGAAAGCAATAAATTCGATCTTTGTCTAGAACATCCGACAGTCGGCAACAAAAACATAAAGACTGCATCAAAACGACTTTTCATTTCCTAGTGGCGCGAAATTTGGAAAAACCCCAAGTGGCAATTATAAGACGAGCAACGGCACCAAAAATGGAACAGAAATATAATACGTTGAAAATTGCCCACGTAACCTGTAAATAGAATTTCAAACAACACTACATCAAAGCAAAAACCAACCACCAGAACTGTTTATAAACTGTAGGTACATTGCCCCAAAATGTAAACTAAATAGTAACATATGTACATATTCCAGGCCACTAAAGATGCTGTGCGGAGAATAAAGGCGAAACACGTATGGCATGAAAATTCTGTTTCGTTGAGTTTTAATCAGACTGTCCAAAAAGTAAAGTTTATCAATATACTGTGTAGTAAGTGAAAAACCTTCAGTTGCGGTATTAATAATTTTCAACGATGTTTAAAACTTTCTAGCTTCATGGTTTCTTTAGGACAGATGAAGATTGTTAAAACCCATAGACCGCATTCTGGTTCTCTGTTTGCTTAATAGACGAACACATCTGTTTAATCTAACGTTAGGCAATATACTATTATTGTGAAGAAGCATTAACTATCCTCCTAATAAACAACATGATATTTTAAATGTTTTATTTATTCATTACAAATACGAAGGCTCACGACTTAAATGAAATTTAAAGGAGGAGAGAGTTGTACACAGTTGATAATATTCCTACGGGCGCATGATGTTTCTTGATCGGTATTTAATTCTAGTGACTGATTTTACAATCAAATTAAAGACTGCGCAATATAGGCCGGTGTAAGTAGTTTCCGATATTCTCTGAAGTTTCTGTTGTTGCTAGACTTGACGTTGTGTTCTATGTAGCATTTTCAATACTGATTTATTTTCTGTACGTCAGCGATAGCAAAATTTTTGATTAGCAATGACCGTCTTAAGATCTGCAGCAAAATACGGAAAATGAATTCCCACTACAGCTAGTTGCAACTCATTTCGCATTTTGCTGGAGATCTGAAGATGGTCATTGCTGACCGAAACCGGTTTTCCAAGGACCAAAAGTTTTGTGATCATTGATGAATATAAAATTATTCAACACTTTCTGCATCACTCTTTTAATCCGCAACCATGTCGCAGTTAGTATATTTGTAAATATTTCCAGTTCTGCACATCTAAGTATTCTGTAATATATTATAAAGTATTAGGAATAAGCTGCTACTTCTTCAATTACATGATTTGATGGCAAGTAAAACTCGGTATAGTTTTATAACTAGTTGTGTTACGTATGAATGTTTAAGCCATACATCATCGGTAGTATACTTTGAAACAGAAGAAGTTCTTTACCAAGGTACATGTGATGTTATCAAATTGACTGTGTTTCGTAGATGTCTGAATTATTTCACGTGGTTTGAAAATGGAAATTTGTGTTGGTTTCCACTAGATTCAAATACGGCACATACGTAACCTGTAAGAGCTTTTATCAAATTGTTCTGCTTAACGTGACTTCATTTACTCATTATAGGGGGTGCAGCAGTGTAATAATGTAACAGACAGACGATAAAAAATAGTATTAACAAGATTATCTGGACTGCAACGCTTCTAAATTTGAATAGAATATTTTTTCCTAGGTACATGACCATTTTATACTTTGGCACTTGTCTTCACGATTTGTAAAACCTTACCCTATGGGTTAATCCCTGTAAAATTAGAAAAAAGACTACAGCACATAGAAGATAAAAGCTAGCATTTAAAAACGGAATTAGATAATATATTGAACTTCTATTGTAGGGCTGGTTAGATACCAAAGCCTTAAAAGTGTTCTAAGATTCAATACTCTCCCCTTCTCCTGAAGTTCTAGCATCAGCCACGAAAGGAGCGTGACCAGATCCTACCTGAAAGCAAGAAGGCGACGAAAAGGAGACAAAGAGTAAGACTTCAATTAATTTCTACCGAGGTCCGACTGCCTTCATGTGAAATAGGAAGCCGAAGCCCTCAAAAACGAGGAACATGAGACCGAAATTGAGATTGCCACCTGATGCTCCTGTAGGTGTCCCACGGAATAAAAAATGCCATTGTAGATAATATACGTTATTTTGTTGGGTTAGAACTATGTGTCACCACAACAGACTGTGTGTCGTGATAGAATTTTCCTTCTGCAGAGGAGAAACTTATATATAGTTCAGTCCATCGCGATTAGACATATATTTTACAGTTAATGGCCCTCGGACTGTCCACCCTGAGGTCTCATAACCTGACAGTGACAGGTAATCAATCAATAGAAACACAGTGAACAAATTTAAGCCTCTCATAAATGCTTGAAACCACTGGAGAAGTTCATATCCAATATATAGATCAATAATGCCGATTAGATGCCGTAAACTTGTATTCATACGAATCTTTTGATATAATTTTAGTTTGAAGAATCTGCCATGTGGGAAAGAACTGTGGAATGATGAAATACATCACTCGTATAATTCACATAATACCCAAAAATTAGTACGTTAATAATATCATGCATGAAAGTTCAGGTGCGCTGATGCAGTGTTGACGTTCCATTTCAGTATGAGTAAACTGTTCTTTTCAGTCTAGCATAAAAATAATATTACATTCTTTCAAGCCTTGGAATCAATAACAATTTGAAACCTTATAGACAGTTTTTAATGACTTCAGTAGTAAGGATAAGGACACTTTAATCATCGGAAGCACAAATATATTTGAATATTTCTTCCTACTCTAAAGGGCTGTGGTAGAGTGCATAATTTTTAATATAATGTCTGTCTTTATTGGTAGGGCCTTTCTTCCATTTTTCGATAGCAGTTAAAAAAATTAATTTGTTGACACACAAAACATTTCTAGACTAGATTAAGCTAATATATAGTTACCATTATGTTGCAATAAATGAGAATACTGTTAAACAATACGTTGGGCTATCCACAATAGCAGGACTTTCATAAATCACTTAAAACAGCAGGATATTTAGAACAGAGATAACAAAAGTACCAGTAACATCATAAATGTGCCTAATAAATTACAATGAAAAGTTAGTTTCGTTAAGGATCACCAAAAATTATATTCTCAGTTCCCCAGATTAACTTACAGGCATAATTTAATGATGTATGAGAGAAATACAACTCTAACACCACAATCGCTGCTACATTATTTCACTGAGATTTACATAGCAACGCTGCATGTTAACCCTTGGTCCTTATGGCTAAAACAATTTCATTGAACAAAGAGAACATTGAGAAGAAATTGGACACGATGAAGAAAATTACATTGTCAAATGACTTTCCTAAATCTATGATGTAATAAATACATAAATATATAGGAAAAAGAAATTTCCATATTGTGTTTCTGGCAGACTTAACATTCCATTCTGTTTGTTATGTCTAAACCTAATCTACTTAAGCCATACTACATAACAATAGCTCTTTCTGCAAATAATTAATTACATTCGAAAACAGTTCCATTTCAGAAAATAGTTCATTTCAAGTATACATAAATTCACATATAGGACCTCTTTAAGCAGAAAGGAATATTCATACTAGGTACATTGTACTAATCAACTTTAACCATTGCAAAACTGATAAAATACACTGGACAACGTTTCACGTACGGTACGTAGAAAAATACCTAAGATTTCTTTCTCGCAAATATACAGACTCAAATTTTGACTATCTGAAGCAGACAGAAATATTCGTACTAGACAGACTGTACTAATCAACTGCTTACAACATACAGAATTTCTTCTCGCCTTTAGCCATATCTTAACGAATTAAAGACAATGGGCACTCTTCCGCATACCTAGGATACATTGCATGCAATTAATGAAATGAGAGAATTACAGATTTTTCTTACATCACAAACCGTTGGAAGAATCAATCTTAAATGAAAAACTCGACAGCGTATGAAACTGCCGGCTAATACAGTGTCAGTAGATACCTGCTGATGTTACTCCTAGTGCTGAAATTAAAAATTGACCGAGATCGTGTAACAAAGGAAATCTGTCGGAGTATATTCATCATCAGAGAGAATACTATCCGCCTCCGGTAGCTGAGTGGTCAGTGTGACAGACTGTCGCTCCTAAGGGCCCGGGTTTGATTCTCGGCTGAGTCGGAGATTTTCTCCGTTCAGGGACCGGGTGTTGTGTTGTCCTAATCATCATCATTTCATCCACATCGACGCGCAAGTTGCCGGAGTGGCGTCAACTCGAAAGACTTGCACCAGGCGAGAGGTCTACCCGACGGGAGGCCCTCGTCACACGCCATCATCTTCATCATCAGAGAGAATACTTACCGACAGGCAGAAGTAGATGAAGTAGCGGAGAAGTAACCAATGAAATTCAGTTTGTAAAGTAAAACTTAAATCATTTCAATCAAAAAAGATAGCCAGTCAAATTAAGCAGAGTAATTCTGAGAAAATATTCTCTTAACCAAGCAAACTAACTGCTGTGTGGCTTTACTTGAAACTGAAATCTGTTCTGAAACAACAATCTAATAAGTACTGGTAAAGTAATGAGTCCTGACCAACAGAGATAAATGATTAAAATGTTTCGGCAACAAACTGTCTCCAACTAACGTGCACCATCTGTTTTAAAGCCTGAAAGGTAACATTCAGTACGCAATACAACTTATTAAGGGAAGAGCAAAGTTAACATGTACAAGAGGATGGTTTAACTGATTAATATTAAAAGGCAACAAAACAAAAATATTTGCCGAACTTCCATGCTAGCTATCATGCTTACTGTTTGTTCCCAAATAAATGGTATACATCTTGCCTTACGTAGAGCATAAGTGAAACATGGGGACCCTGAATCTGTTAAGGTTTTAATAAGTAATTTCCGGCTTTATTTAGAAGAATACCAATATCTCTAAAATGATTACTGTACTTTATAAAACGCTTTCACTGTAAGAATTACTGAATTAATGGCTCAACATCTGAAAAGGAGGGGGGGGGGGTGCAGAAACTGCTCTATCTATTGACTGGAATTATCACTATCATTTCAGAACTGACACACAATAAACATATACATATAAACACAAAAATACAAATGAAAGCACTGTTACAAACCTGCAACCTGTTGGCCTCTAAACTCTAATGGTCGTTAAGTGCTTCTTGTTATCACAGATCTATTTTGTTACTTATATTATTGAGCAAATATTTTAATAAAAAAGTAAATTATGAACTGTAATAAGACCTTTCATTTTACACTAGTTCTTTGAAATACACTAATTGTTCACTTTACTGATCATGTGGAGAATTTCATACCAGAACCTAGCTACACATCTGAGAAAATTCTTACTACACGAGAGTTAATGAACACATCTGAAACAATAACGATTTTTTAGTTCATTTTCGTGTACGCGAAAATACTTTTGCACCAGGAATACAGAACTACCCAGGTAAGCGACTGAGGACAGTTTTGAAATAAAAGCCCTTATTATTTGAATGTTAAGCTTCTTATGGGTCCATGGTAAATATAGTACTAAATCTTAACTGTACTGAAAGCGGTGGCTGGGGTGACCTTGTGTGGAAAAATTTGGAGTCATCATACATGATTATCATTCGTGATGGAGAACTGCCGCGTAGATTGTCTTATTGGAGACAGAATTTCATAATTCAGAGCAAAACAATAAAAGTCATGATCTAATGTCCAATATGCAGCGAGACATAATTAGTCCAATTTTACTGTTACCTTTGCCTCGTTCAACAATCAAGGTGGTAACTATTTGAAATCTCCGTGTACAAATTCAAATGTGTGTGAAATCTTATGGGACTTAACTGCTAAGGTCATCAGTCCTTAAGCTTACACACTATTTAACCTAAATAATGCTAAGGACAAACGCACACACCCATGCCCGAGGGAGGACTCGAACGGCCGCCGGGACCAAGCGCACAGTCCATGACTGCAGCGCCCTAGACCGCTCGGCTAATCCCGTGCGGCGATTATCCGTGAGAAAAAGACGTTTTGTGGTACTTCGTGCCAACCACCTTTCCTTTCGAAGAGACTTGGCTAAAGGTTTTACATCTTTATATCCTATGACCCTGTGTAGGAACTAGTTTTACACAACATACTTTGACGTATTGGCCTCATATAATAACACTGTGTAGAAACATACATTTACAAATTAATTATTATTAAGGAATTTTTCAGATAATTATATTTTCTTTTCCCCAAGCGAATAAGAACTATTTATTTTCAAGTGATATATTTGGCTCAACAAGGTAAGTAGAGACATACACTCCTACAATCTATCATTATGGTGTTCTCCAGAACCTACTACAATAGCTGCGTCATACAAATTGAAGAATTTGTCCATAGAGGAAGAGTAAACTGTAGAAGTGACTGTTCTGCATCAGACGGAAGGAGCGGCCTTATGGGAATGGTGAATAAATGATGAGCAGATAATGTGATGACATTTTCATGTCGGGCTTGGAATTGGCATCGTAATCGGTCCGCCAAAATTTTGGACCAGTCGTCTTCTGCAGCTCACTGTGGATTGTAGGAGGAAGAGACAGATAAAATTTTCATTCCTCTATTTCCGCGTTGCTCTATGTACCTTCTCATCCGTATTAACTAAAGAACAGCAACATAGCATCATATGCAGTCCACAGCTAACAAGTCTCCACTTCTGATGGTATATCTGCTCAAGGCTGTGGCAACAGAAGGGACGACAACAGACCAGTCTGAAGGTATTCGTGTGACGCTCATTGGTCTCGTTTCGTGGAACAACTGTCACTTTTTTCCTAAACGTTGTGCAAGCATTTCAGTCGTTCATTCCATCAGTTGTTTCACTTAATGATTTACTGTGAGTCGTCTATGGAATTTATTCCAAGTGAAGGAATTATATTCAACTTGTCTGATCTTGTGTCTTTATAATGCTAAAAGTTCATGTTGCAGTCAGTTCATCCGTTGTGATAAGTCAAAGATAAAATTACACCTGTGTTTCTGTGACTTTTAAAATCTTTCATGTATTCGTAATGTCGTTTATCAGCTTCAAAAGTAATTCAGGCACGTTTAACCCCCACCTTATCACCTGTCGTTCACGAATAATAATGGGAATACGGAAATTCATTCATATTTTTTTTCATAGGAATCTGGTAAAAATCCTCTGGTAATGTTGTGTTAAGAATTTGTATCTACCTCAGTTATTGAATAAGGTTGAGAAAAGATTGCTTTGGTGACATGTCGATTGCATGCCATCCGCACCCCAATACGTACACATTCGCATTTCTCAAGTCGAACTCTACAATCTAAATTCTTGTCAAGTACTGTTTTAATTTTACGCACGTTATTCCATTGCGTCATGCGTCGTATTATCATGGTCTAAAGCCTCGCAGCTTTTCTGTTCCCCAGTGACTCCGCACCTCCAGAAAAAGAAAGCAGGTGACATTGGAACTATTCTTTTGGCCAAGAGGGAGCTACTGAATGAGTTTAATCAAAATAGAACTCCTTACTCTGTATCTTTATTATTGAGCTGCTGTGGTCACTGTGATGTATCCCCCATCCGAACAATTTGCATTCGGAAGGATTAAGAACGTGCATTCAATGGCTTCCATACTCGGGGCAAAGGAGGAGAGGTATCCACCACGCCCCCTACTTCTACCCTTAGCTCTCAAGGAAAGACGAAAATTAGTCGGGTGTTCATCTTTCAAAATATGATATGAATGTCGGGTGTCATACATGTTCGCAGCAGGGTCGGAACTGGAATTTTTTGTGGATAGTTACGTCACCATTCATCTTCGAAAATATTACAAATTCCATACTCCATACCCAGCCCCTTCAAACTATCGTATAGGGGCCGTTGCAAGCATTAGCAGTTTATTTCCTCTCTTCATTTTTACAAACGATACATTACAACATGTCTGATGTTATTATTAGATTATGGGTCAATTGTACATGTTAAATTCAATTACCGTTTCTCATTTCTACTTTCGTCACACATTTATTGGGTATTCAAGATGCGAACTGGCATGATCTTTTGTCTGCGCGTTATGAGACGCAACTGTTCCAGCAGATCATGTCTGCATTGGATGAGCCTCCTTAAGCATTTCGCTTTTCACATGATATCAAACACACTTATTAATAATTTATCGTCGTGTTCTAAGATGTGCAGTTTTATATTACAAGGTACGTTTGTAATGCTGCTGTAAATATAACGCTACCATTAATCTCCATATTTTAAATTTTTTTTGTTCCGCAGTAATTTTGAAAAATGAAGCAAATCCTATTACTAGAGTAAGCTTATGTTAGGCATAGTTAATCTGTTTAAAATAACCTCTTTGACGTAGGTGGGATAAATGTATTATAACATATTTTGTAAATAATTAGGTAATCTTTCAAGTACAACTGTAATTAATTATGTCAATTTTGTATGTATATGCTGTCATGCTATTGTAGATGGTTCATACTTAGGGTTTTTGTAAGCAGAAGTAAATTGAAAAGGTGTAGGGATCATAGGTAGAACGGAACTCCGTTCTGTGGTGTAATGGAAAAGGTGGTGAGGCGCGCGAGTGGGAATTGGCGCGCAAGTGGCTCGGACAGTCGGTAGCTGCCCTGCAAGTGGTGAACACGCATTACGTTGGTCAAGCACTAGAGGCCCCGAATTTACCTGCAAGACTGGGTTTTGGCCTCGGACGTGTTCTACATGATTGGCGCAGTACGGCAATAAATTAATAGCTCAGAAATTTGCAGTTTTATCGTCGCGACCAAGAGGAAGACAGAGCTATGTACATCAAGAGCCGTACCTGCGCAGTGTTACTACGCAGCACCGCCTCAAGCCACCTTCGACATCAGAAACAGGCAAAGTACTTTATTTAGAAGTGTACCACAGTATGAACCATCCATCCTCAATCAAATGGTTCAATTGGCTCTGAGCACTATGAAACTTCATTTCTGAGGTCATCTGTCGCCTAGAACTTAGAACTAATTAAACTTAACTAACCTAAGGACATCACACACATCCATGCCCGAGCAGGATTCGAACCTGCGACCGGAGCAGTCGCTCGGTTCCAGACTGTAGCGCCTAGAACTGCACGGCCACTTTGGACGGCTCATCTTCAATCAATGGAATGTAAGTGTTAAATGTACCTTTGTGTTTAACCGTAATTTTCCTATTTCATTTACCTCAGTAGGGTCCTTACCTAATCGAATTTATTCCAAGCATCCATTTGTGTGTTGAAGCTTGAATAACAGTAAATTACTGGAAATAGTACTGTTTTGGTAGTAAATTCTGAAAATCATTATTAAATACTAAAGTTTGCACGTATCAGTCTAAGGGCCACCGCTTTGTGTGACCATGAGAATAAGTTTTCAATAGCATCTCTGAAAGTAAAGTAACATAACTGCTTAACTGCAAAAATATTAACAGTAATTGCTCGTGTTGCTTCTCCATGTCAAAGATAGCCAGACAAATATTGGTGTTGGTAAAACCATTAGGTTGAACACGGTTAAAATCACTCTCCAAGAGTCCATGGTTTGGAGTGTTACTGCTACGTAATTTTGTGGTGGTGTGCCGGCCGCTACTTACTACACAGTTCTGACATTCCGAATCGTGGATCTTCCGTCTTTATGTTGGTACAACGTAAACCTTCTGATACCGTATTGACGAGAACGCGAAAGTACCGTTGCACATGGCGACCGTGACAGGACTTTTGAAGCGGCGAAAGTCTAGAACAAAGGCGCAGAGGCACTAATTTGTAGCAGTTGGGAGGTGTGAGTCATTTATGGGACCATTTAGAAGTAAACTGTTAGATATATTTAATAAAATCATGGATAAAGAAGTAGGCACGAGGACGCCAGTAACAACAACAGGGAATGTAACTGAGCAGGCCGAAATGGACAGTCAGACTGTCAAACTTTCAAAGCAACAACAAAATATAGTAGGAGACAAAGAAACGGATGATGACTTCTGTAATATGTGGAGTCCATCACCCATTAAGAAAGAAAGAGTTGATGAGGAAACTGTAGTAGAACCGGGCTATGTAACTGAGAAATCCAAAATTGAAAGTAGTAATGTAGTGAACATTCACGACTTACTGACAACATTAATTCAACAAAATAGTAACCTAGAAAAGTAAATGAAAGCACAAATTAAAAAACAGAGTAACCAAATCGGTACACAATTTAGAGCACAAAACCAACAAATTAAGGAACACAGTAACCAAATTAGTAAACAGGGACAACACTTCATTAAGAGAATTGATGATATGGGCGAAGTATTAAATACAGTTACAGGCGAAGTTAAAGAAGTGAAAACCAGAATACAAGGGGTCGAGGATAGAGGAACAACTGTAGAAAGTCAGGTCAAAGGAATTAAAGAAAGACTCGACTCCAAAATTGAACAGATTCAAGAGAATGTCAAACCCCTCATTAAAGAGACTAAAACCGAGCGTTTTGAAGAAATTAAATCTGATGTACATATCGAATGCCAAACAAAAATCTCAAATTTGAGAGAAACTGTTTGGATGCCTGAAAAGCTGTTAGCAGAAAAAGTAGACAATTGTGAACAAAAGTGTAATGGCAACACTTCCAATATTCTCGGTCATATTAATCAGCTGGAAAAGAAAATACAGGTGACACCTAGTCCTGTGGTGACTGAAGTAGAGTATCATAAGTTACTGGAAGGGGAGGAAAAATTCGATCCTACCAAGAAACATAATGGATTGCATCCATTAGACTTTCTGAAGAATTGTGAAAGAGTTTTCCCCAGAAATCTGAGTGACCAGGAGAAAACAAATTTGGTAAATAGTGCTATCACAAAAATGGCTCTGAGCACTATGGGACTCAACTTCTGAGGTCATTAGTCCCCTAGAACTTAGAACTAGTTAGACCTAACTAACATAAGGACATCACACACATCCATGCCCGAGGCAGGATTCGAACCTGCGACCGTAGCGGTTTCGCGGTTCCAGACTGCAGCGCCTAGAACCGCACGGCCACTTCGGCCAGCTACTGCTATCACAGGAGACGCCAAAAGATGGAGTCGCAATCTAGAAACGGAACGTGTGTCTTTTGATGATTTAAAACAGCAATTCATCAACGAATACTGGTCCACACAGAAGAAGGATTGCTTGTGACGTGAGTTTATGATGGCTAAAATGTATGACGACAGGGGCAGAATGTCTATGAAAAACTTCTGTGAGTCGTGGTACAAAAAAATTGATACATTTAAGGGGTCGAAGATCCGACTCCGAAATTATCTGGGAGCTTTGGAAGAAGCTTCCAGAAGACTCGAAAAGATATGTAGGAAGCAACCATCGCAATTTCACGGTCTTGCTAGAGCGCATTGAAGACGAAGACCACTGGAGAAATAACCGTGACAATCGACCGAATAATTCTAATAGGAATTATCGGAATGCAGAGGATAATAACAGGGACGATCACGACAGTCGGTACCGCATCAATGCCACAGTGCGGGGGCGTAGGAGAGGATACGGTCGGGGTCTACAAAGTGATCGCGGGAGAAATTATAGCCCACGATCACAAGAATTCAATGAACAGGAAACCTAAGGCCCGCGTGGGTGGAGGGTCGTCGCCGCGCGGAAAGACAATATAGACCCGACAGAGAAAAGTTTCAGCCGCTATGTAGGCTGCGTACGCAAAGTGATGGAGAACGCAGCCAGGCGAGGAGAGCGATGCAATGTAACGCTCACAACACGCCATATGGCGCCGGCAGTGGAACTCGGCCGACAAGCCGACACTTGTCAACAGGGACCGGACGAGAAACCGTACAGAGATATGTCACAGAACGACCTACCGCATTACCGCATCACGAGGCGGAGCAGTTAACAGCTGTGCGTGACGACACAGGACTGATCCGGAAAGCGTGAAAACAACGCAGAATTGCAATCAAGTAAACCGTGCTCATATCATCACAGTAAATAAATATGAGACAAAAGATACGCAGATTAGTTTCCAAGATCAGCAGGTACGGGAATGGCTTGAAGAAATGTGTAATTTAGTCACAGGCTTAAAGCAATATGGATGGGAAGAGGCGACGAAGGAAGAGTTAATGAAGGTTGAAGAGAAGGAAGACGAAAAGCCGTTCGTCCAGAAGGAGACGATACTTGCTAATGTTATAAATGAGGAAATAATAAGCGGTGCACAAATATCGCGATCAGTCGACATAAATGATAGGGAAAGAAATAAGGAGGAAAAGGTAGACGAGATATTTGAGTATGTTTTTGATGAAGATGACAATTTGGTAAGCGTGAATAAACTCGATATGGAAGCCACCCAATATCCACACGATCGGAAAGAAAATGAAATTCATGCATATAATGTAACAGGAGAAAATGAGAACATACGGATCATCGAAATAGGGGAAGATTATTCAAAGTCTGAAGTGATAGCGGAGGTTCATAGGTCCTGTAATTCAGAGGGTGACGTACGAGAAACAGCGTTGAAAGGTACTAGCGTGGCTGAAACAAGTAAATCAGATACCATATAGTGAGACGAAAATGTTGAAAATTAAACAGGTTTCGAAACAGAAGAATTGGAAGACAATTTCAGTCACGATAGATTAGGTGACGAACAGGTCGCAGAGGAATTTGCGATCGGTAAAAACAAGGAACCACCTAATATAGTACAGGTGCAGGGGCAGCTCGCAAAAATCATTGCGAATCCCACAGAGAACAACCCACCCGGTACTGACCAAAAACGAATAAGCAACATTTCTTGGGAAGACCTAATGGTTGAACAGGATCTGTTGTGGGAGGAGCAAGAAGGCTCCGATAAGAAGAGCATTAAACAAACTGTTATACCTGTCGAAGTTTTACAACTGTAAAGTACAGGTTTTGCTAGACACTGGTTCTCAAATAAATGCCATATCGAAATCATTTTTCGAATACATCAAAGACCAACCAGGGCAAGTCATTATGTCTGTGGTAGGGGTAAAAATCATAGGAGGTACTGGAAAATCAAGCAAGCCTATCAAACATCGGATACTTGCTGAATTTAGCATTAAAGGACAGACTTGCGAACGCGATTTCCTAATAGTACCGGATCTTAGTACTGAAATGAATCTGAGGATTGATTGGTTGAATAAACAGGAGTAACTATTGAATACGTGAATGAAATCGTGAAGATTAATACAGGCAAAGGTTTGTTAGAAATTGCTTTCGAAGAATCATCTAATGATGCAAATAACACCTATCAATCCTTGAAAGTAGAAATCAGTTCAGAAGATAATAGTTTATCAAATGTGCATGAATGTTACCACGCTAAGCAATTACATGATGAAGACGAACTGAAAGAGAATTTAAAACACATGATATTGGAAATAGCCGATATAAATCAGGAGCAGAAAAGAGGATTAATTAAGACCTTAGAGGAGAACCAAAGTGTGTTTTCTGATCGACCTGGACGAGTAAAAGGCTTTGTCTATCAGATTGAGGGCCGGCCGGTGTGGCTGTGCGGTTCTAGGCGCTTCAGTTTGGAACCGCGTGACCGCTACGGTCGAAGGTTCGAATCCTGCCTCGGGGATGGATGTGTGTGATGTCCTTAGGTTAGTTAGGTTTAAGTAATTATAAGTTCTAGGGGACTGATGACCTCATATGTTGAGTCCCATAGTGCTCAGTGCCATTTGAACAATTTTTTATCAGATTGAGACGTTGCCACATGAACCATTTTTCGTACACCCATATTCAGTACCGATTGCTAAAAAATCAGCTGTTCAAGACGAAATAGGCAAAATGATGGAATGGGCCATAATTGAACGCAGCAATAATGAATATAATAACCCGCTCCTCATAGTGAATAAATGCGATGGCGGCGTCAGA
Organism: Schistocerca piceifrons; assembly: GCF_021461385.2. Classification (NCBI taxonomy): domain Eukaryota; kingdom Metazoa; phylum Arthropoda; class Insecta; order Orthoptera; family Acrididae; genus Schistocerca; species Schistocerca piceifrons. The sequence goes on from NC_060140.1 coordinate 627,746,064, forward strand.
GTGGTGATTGATGCACGAACTCTGAGTAAAGTAGTAAAAAGGGAAGTGGACAGTGTACAAGGTTTTAATGAAGTGCTTCAAAAATTTCATAAGGTGCTGTACTTAAGTAGCCTCGACTTGACTGCCAGATATTGGCAAATTCCCCTCGTCCAAGTATCTAGGAAGTATACAGCTTTCCTATTTGGTGGGAAGTGTTACCAGTATTAGGTAGTCCCATTTGGACTGAACACTACAGTATCTGTTTTCATTAGAGTCCTAGATTTTGTACTAGGTAGGAATTTAACCAACAGGTTGACTGTCTATGTTGATGATTTATTAATAGCCACACAGATATGGGAAGAACATATTGATCTATTAAAAGATGTCTTTGTAGCACTAATTAAAGGAGTTATGACTCTGAAGCTAAAGAAACGTGAATTCGTGGAGATTCAAATAAAATTTTTAGGACACATCATTACCACTTCTGGAATTTGCAAATTTCCTGACAAACTAACAGCAATAGAAAATTGTCCTCCACCTAAAAACAGGAAGCGGCTCAAAGCTTGCTTAGGCCTGTTCGGATTTTATAGAAAATTTGCAAAAGGACAACTGTTCAATAGTCCACATTTGAATAAGTTACTGAGAAAATACTGGGCTTTCATTTGGTTGCCGGAATGTCAAGAAGACTTTCACAGGTTATAAGTTCAATTAATAAGAGATAATGTACTGCATCATTCGAAGCTATCTCAACCATTCCATATGGGAATAGACAGTAGTTTTTACGGCATTGGTGTCGAAATATTTCAGGAAATTCAAGAGTCAGGAAAAGTTTTACATAAGACTATTGCTTTCGCTAGCAGAGCCCTGATGCAATAGGAAAAGAACTATACCATCTCAAAAAAGGAAGCATTAGCAATTAAATGGGCTCTTAAAACGATCAGGCATTATCTATGGGGACACAAAGTAGTCATTCATACAGATCACAATGCATTAAATTTTCTGAGAGATTGCAGACTATTGAATGGGAGATTGACACGTTGAGCGCTGTGATTACAACAGTACGATTATGACATTCATTAGATAAGAGGAGAGGAAAACATAGTTGCAGACGCTTTGTCTAGGTTACCAGATGATGCGGATTCTGTCCCCAGAGAAAACCCAGAGGAAGGGAAGTTTCAGGTATTTGATCTTAAGGAAGCACCTGATAGGAAAAAGATAGAATCCTTTTGTAAAAGTATGAGGCGTTACGAGAATGACGATGAAAATAGGATATCAGTAAAAGTCAAATTAGATTCCGCCCAACATCTGCAGGTAGCCAAATTCTATACAATACACAAGGGCATACTTTAACAAAGGAAAAATCTGAAAACTGAAGAGTGGCGAGTGTGTTGGCCTTCGTAATTTGAAACTGAAATAATTGATTATGTTCAGTTAGCATTAGGTCGCAGTGGAAGTAAGAAATGTCTGGAAAAATTGTCCGATATATAGCAGTAATTTTAAACCGAGCAGCTAAAAAGGTAGCAGACAGGTTGAGACCTTGTGATGTTTATCAGAAAGCCAAAGTTCCGAATCTAATAAGCAGAGGGCCAATGCAAAACATTATTCCGCGAGATACCTTGGAATTGATATCTGTTGAATTGTACGGAACCCTCCCAAAGACATCCGGAAACTGTACCTGTATACTAGTAGTGATGGAAGTATTTTCCAAGCTCATAAAGTTGTATCCTTTGAAGAAAGCTAGTGCAAAAGCCGTTTTTAACAGAATGGTTGAATATTTTGACAAAATCGGAAAACCTAAATTTGTAATGTCAGATAATGGACCCCAGTTTATTTCAAAGATCTGGAAAGAAGGAATGGAACATTTAGGTGTACAAGTAATACATATTTCAGCGAACCTTCCAGCCAGCAACCCAGTTGAACGTTGTAACAGAGAATTAGGATGTTTATGTAGGACATATTGCCACCACAATCATAGAGCCTGGGGAACGTTCGTGTCTAAATTTGAGGCGATTATCAACTCTTTGCCTCACCAATCTGCAGGGTTCTCACCAGAGAAAGTCTTATTAGTTAAAAAGAGCAACAGTGTGGCAGAAGAGATGTTAGAATACCCTTCCGGTAATGAATTAAGTAAAGATGAAAAGAAACAGTTAGTGAGAGAACGAATGAGGAAGAAAGCGGACGCCAGAAACAAAGGCACAATGCAAAAGCTAAATTTGTGAAATTTGACTAAGGTGACCTGGTCTTAGTTAAAACTCATGAAAAATCCAGTGAAATTAATCATGAGATTGCCAAATCTAAGTTCATTTACCACGGTCCCTTTCTGGTGGAAAATATTTGCCATAACATAGCTTATTACCTGGTGTACCCATAAACTAAAAGACATGGTTAAGAAACGTTGTAGACCTTAAGCCCTATGCGGCTAGAACCTAATGTGACTGTAATCCTTACTATGACTAGTATATGATATCTATATTTTGTAAATATTAGTGTAGAAAATTAATTATGTCAAAATTTCTAATACTGGTATATAAGTTTCAGGTGGAATGCTAAATATGTAACGAATTAGTCATTACTAATTGGACATAATGACATGAAACAAGCAGTACAGAATTCTAAAATATGAATGGACTGCCAAAGATAGCCACAGGCAGCAAAGTAACTAAATGCAGTAATATGCATATGGTGTAGTACCTAATGAACTGCACAAAGCGGCGAAAAAGGTGGTACCAAGTGTCTTTGTAATGGGAAGTGGACTTAACTGCGCAGTATAATGTAATTGGATTTGGAAGTAAATTGTTTTGCTTTTCTTGTGTATGTGTAATTTAAAAGGACTGCATTGTGCTACATAAAGTTGAAAACTTTCTAAAGTAGTTATTTGTTTATGAAGAGAATAGTAAATGGACTGCTTTAATTTTTTGAGGTTGCAGCCGAATGTTCGTATGAAATGTAATAAGGTTACTGAAATACAGGTGAAACTAAGGTATACATAAAGATCTGACATCTAACTGAAAGTTGCGAGATAAACAGTAGGTTAGTAAATTTCTTGGAAAATGATTACCTGATAAGTTGCTGTAGGTAAAAAATTCGTATATTTAATGGGAAAGCTATGTTATGAAACTTAATTTGTAGTTGTTATGTTGGAATGTGTGTATAATAATTTGTATAAGTTTAAAATTTCTTGGTACACATGTAAATATTATTTTTCTGTAACATTACTGTTGAACACCAGAATTTATAATGTGTAAAAAAAACGTTTATTGCGCGTTGTATCTATGAATGCCGATTGGAGTGCGCTCTGGCTGATTCCACAAAACTGTATCTATTCATATCTCACAAGCTATTCAAGCAAAGTATTGTCTCACAGAGTATTGCGAGGCCTATTCCCATACTGGCCAACCGCCCTGCCCATGCCCTCCCCCCTTCCACTGCCCGCTTGAGGTCTTATTTCTAAGTTGATCAAAGTCGCCCGATTTGCTTACTAGGGTATTAGAATAATTTTTGTATCTGGTATTTACAGCGACCACTTTGTGGTTGTACAGATGTATCTGGAGTGAAGTGCGAGGTGATGGCTATTGTACATAGAGATCATGGAATGCAGGACTGCATGTGGTGGCATTACTCATCACAGCAATAGGACAGCGTGAACACTAATTACTTACCCATCGGCAAAACTGGTACAACACATGTATCTCATTTAGTAGGGCAGTGTTTTTTTAATGGAATTCCAGCAGTAATAACAAGGAGAAAGTGTGGAAACAAGGCCCTTGGTCATTACTCGAACAACTAAACTATGAGAAAATATTAAACATCTGTGCAAGCCCTCTTTTTATGTGAAATTATTCCCAAACAATAAAATCTCTATAGTATGTATTACACAAAGATTTACTGCCACACTAAATAATGACAATTTGGAATTTAAAAAATAATTGCTTAGTGTATCAACTTAAAACAAATACTGGATGAAAAGTACTTATACGTAACTGGTAAAATAAAAGTCTATAGACACTGATACTTCTCTAATTATGAAAAGTGTATACAAATTTCCCCGTTAGCAAAAGCCATTTTATGTGGCAGTAGCTTAACGCATTTGTTTGCCTAATGCTCTATACTGACGTTCCATCAAGTAGCGTCGATATTGTATAAACAAGGAACTCATATAAGATGTCTTAAGGGTAAAAGTGACAGTTACAGTACGGAGTTAATGTGGAGTGGTGTGCGGTTGTACGCAAAACTGACTGAACATTGCTTCAGGGCCGTTGAAGTACATCCAAAAGGTAACAGGTCTTAAGATACCAGTAAGACTAAGTAGTTCCGTTCAGTTTACATGTTTAATAAGTATTCTGGTACCCGCTGATGGAAAACACTCAACATCTATGAAAGAAAATCAGCTATGCGCAATGTACTAATCGTCATCTAAAGTGTGTAACTTATCACCGTATGAATAGTTTTAATATAGTTGTGTCACTGGGTTACATTAAGTTTTTTATGGTGACTGCTATTCATGAGTTGACTGACGTCAGTATGAAGCAATATGAGTCAATATCTAAATAGGTATTTGCACAAGCAGAAGCCACTACCCACATAGTGACAACTGTAAGAAAGCCTTCATATATCACTTACGTGATCGTGTATGCTGACAGACTAATCTCATGTATAGAAGAATTATTTTGAAACATCGCAGCGGTCCTTATTCAATATGGGATATTTCGTGTATGTATGCCCTACATACAATGCCATACAATTTGTCTAGCAGCCCTACAATGACTTTTAAAAATTTCTGAACTGCAAAAAAAAAAAAAATCTTAGTACTTGATGAGGGAAATATATTTGGCGAAATAGGTCATGTCTCTGATTAAAGATTTTAATTAATCGCAGCAGTCCTACTATTCAATATGCAATATTTCGACTCTGGATGCCCTACATAGAAAGAGGTATAATCTCGGGTAGTCCGTACCTGGACTTTAAACTACGGGTACTACCTCAGAGGATAAAACAAGTATTGGTGCACCATTAAAATAAGATAAATGAAATTAAATATTATTCCATTTCAAATGGTAAAACACAACGTACAAAGTGTTATTTTTATTAGTTGATGCAAACACATATTAGCTTGTCACCAGTCTGTTGGCTTCGAAGTGAACTTGAGTATGACAGTAACGGTAATTTTTTTTTTATTTTTTTATTTTTTTGACATCAGCATTCTGACTGGTTTGATGCCGCCTGCCACGAATTCATCTCCTGTGGCAACCTTTTCGTCTCAGCGTAACACTTGTTGCAAGCTACGGCCTCTGTTACTTGCTGGATACCTTACTTGGCACTTTCTACCCTCTAGTACCATTGAAGTTACCCCGTGCTTTCTTAACAGGTGCCCTACTATCCTGCCCCTTCTTCTTGTCAGTGTTTTTCACGTACTCCTTCCGTAGACGATTCTGCAGACAACCTGCTCATTAGTGACTTTATCAGACCAACTAATTTTCAACTCTCCTCTGTAGCACCGCATATCAAATGCTTCGGTTGTCTTTTGCTCCGGTTTTCACACCGTCTACGTTTCGCTACCTTATAATGCTGTGCTTCAAACGTTTTTCTCCAATATTACTTCCTCAAATTAAAAGCTATTTTTGTTACTATCAGACTTGTCTTGGCCAGGAGTGCCCTTTTGCAAGCACTACTCTTCTTTTTATGTCCTCGTTGCTCCGTCAATCATGGGTTGTTCGACTGCCTAGGTGGTTGAATTCCTTACCTTCACCTACTACATGATAACCAATCCTGATATTGAGTCCCTCACTATCCTCACTTCTGCTACTTGTCATTACTTTGATCTTCCTTCGATTTATTCTACGTGCATATTCTGTTCAATCCACTTAAGATATCCTGTAATTCTTCACCACATTGACTGAGGATAGCAGTGTCAACAGCGAATCTTATCACTGACACCCTTTCACCTTTAACTTTAATTCCTCTCTTGAACATTTCTTTTACTTCCATCATTACTTCTTCGATGTATAGATTGAACAGTAAGGAGCGAAAGACTAGACTCCCGTCTTACATACATTTTAATACGAGGCGCGCGGGATACCCACATGGTGCAAGGCGCTTTTTTCACGGTCCGTGCGGCTCCCCCGTAGGAGGTTCGAGTCCTCCCTCGAGCAAGGGTGTGTGTTTGTTGTCCATAGTGTAAATTAGTTTAAGTTCGATTAAGTCGTGTGAAGTAGTGTGTAGGCTTAGGGAGCGATAACCTCAGCAGTTTGGTCCCATAAGGCCATACCACAAATTTCAAATTTTAATACGAGCGCTTCCTTCTTTGTTTCCCATTATTATTATTCTCTCTTATCTCTTCCCCATCTCAACCTACTGTTGGCCCCTTTTTTCCCGCTCAGTTTCGCACATCTTGCACCATTTTACTTTCTCGAACGCTTTTTGTAGGTCGACAAATCCTATGAACATGTTTTGATTTTTGTTCGGTCTGGCTTCCATTAACAACCGGAACGTAAGAACTGTCTGTCTGTTGTCTTTACCTTTCCTGAAGCAAGAATATTGTCTAACTCGTCCTCAATTTTCTTTTCTATTCTTCTGTGTACTATTCTCGTCAGCAACTTAGTTGCGTGAGCCGTTAATCTTACTGTGCGATATTTCTCGCACTTGTCAGCTCTTGCAGTCTGCGGAATTGTGTGGCTGGTATTTTTTCGAAAGTCAGATGGTGTATCGCCAAACTCATACATTTCACACACCAAGGCAAGGTTAACAGTCGTTTTGTTGCCACTTCCCCCAATGATTTTAGAAATCCTTATGGAATGTTCTCTATCCCTTACGCCTTATTTGTTCTCAAGTCTTCAAAAGCTCTTTTAAATTCAGATTTCGACACTAGATGCCTACCTCTTCAATAACAACTGTTTCTTCTTGTAACACGTCTAACAATTGCCCTCGAAACATTAACGTCTAACAAGTCTCCTTCTTAATTGAGGCTTTCCATATACTCATTCCACCTATCCGCTCTCTCCTCTGCATTTAACAGTAGAATTACCATTTCACACTTAATGTTACCATCCCACTTTTTTGCGTATTGATTCTTTGTGACTAGTCTTTTAAACTTCAAGCTGCTCTTGATCACTACTAAATTACGATCTGAGTCTACATCTGCTCCTGGGTAGGTGACCTGCCCCTTGACAGTACCCTCCCAGGGATCTGAATTTGGGACTGTTCCGGAACCTTCTGTCAATGGAGAATCAGCATCGTAGTTTCTCAACTAGAGGCCGCAATCTTCTGGAAACACATTGCGTATCTTAAATGCAGTGGTTTCCAATGCCTTTTGCATCCTCAAACCTGAAACGCCCGCTAAACCCGCAGCGCATAACATGTGATCAGGATCGTGGAAAGGGCCAAATAAGGTGGCGATCAGTTTCACTTCTTTACAACTATGAGTTTCGGAATACAATTCTTTCACGTCTGAAGGCCTCCAAACAACAAATCTTAAAAATCTACAAGATAAATTTCAAGTGACAAAAGACACGCAGTTAAAATTGCAAATAAAATCAAATTGTATATATATCACAGCTAGGCTGAAAGCCTCAAGGCAAAAGTGGATGGAACAAACATATACAAGGTCCAAGATAAACGGCTGAAGGCCACAATTAAGTTTCAAGATTTTAAAATATATTACCATATTGAATATTTTAAGGCAGAAGGCCGCAATGTTTTCGCTTATGGGGAAATTTTGAGAATAAGGATTTAAGCGGCAGAAGGCGCACAGTTGATTTTCCAAAAATTCAAAAAATACCTTAACCCTTTAAGTTTCAAGTGGCTGAAAGCACACTAAATGAAATGCAACGCAATGACAGTTACAAAATTTAAGAATAAGGTTTTAAGTGGCTGAAGGGCCACAATTGATTTTCCTAAAATTGAAAATACCTTAAAAATTTAACTTTTAAGGGGCTGACAGAGCACTAAATGAAAAGACAGCACAACAACAGTAACTTTCAGCAAAATATACACTAGCCGGAATTTAAACTTGGCAACGGCCGTTGATTTACATAATTTTTTTTTCTTTTATTCCCATTGGCTATAATAGATTACCAACAGCCCTTTAAACACTCATGAAAAGACAGTATAGACAACGGCACGCAGACGCCTCTAGGGTCGGAGGGGGAGGGGGGGCCGCCCTCGAAACATTAACGTTCTCTTAGGTGGGCCCAACTACACTTGATCCGTGGGTAACCCAACCAAGAGACAGTCACGAATCGATCTACCAAACGACTTGCTAGCCACCAATTGGTACATGAAAACTCAAAGACCAAACTGTTACGGACCTCATTATCCACAATGAAATATGTATTAAGCTGTCAAAACAACAAGCCGTGTAGGACAGCGACAACAGGTGAGGAAAGGACACTGCCTGAAATTGCGTTAGGGGCCAGGGCAGGTAACTGGAACACTACCGGCCACAAGGCATAAAATTCCGCTGTTACACTTGAATTTGAAATATGGTAATATAGTTAACGCCTCCAAAAATGAATAGTGCCTAAGTTTATGTCACCGGGCAGTGCAGGTAACCAGAACACTAACGGACGCAAGGCAGAAAATTCCGCTGGTGCACTTGAATTGTAGTGAACCAATATACACTCCTGGAAATTGAAATAAGAACACCGTGAATTCATTGTCCCAGGAAGGGGAAACTTTATTGACACATTCCTGGGGTCAGATACATCACATGATCACACTGACAGAACCACAGGCACATAGACACAGGCAACAGAGCATGCACAATGTCGGCACTAGTACAGTGTATATCCACCTTTCGCAGCAATGCAGGCTGCTATTCTCCCATGGAGACGATCGTAGAGATGCTGGATGTAGTCCTGTGGAACGGCTTGCCATGCCATTTCCACCTGGCGCCTCAGTTGGACCAGCGTTCGTGCTGGACGTGCAGACCGCGTGAGACGACGCTTCATCCAGTCCCAAACATGCTCAATGGGGGACAGATCCGGAGATCTTGCTGGCCAGGGTAGTTGACTTACACCTTCTAGAGCACGTTGGGTGGCACGGGATACATGCGGACGTGCATTGTCCTGTTGGAGCAGCAAGTTCCCTTGCCGGTCTAGGAATGGTAGAACGATGGGTTTGATGACGGTTTGGATGTACCGTGCACTATTCAGTGTCCCCTCGACGATCACCAGTGGTGTACGGCCAGTGTAGGAGATCGCTCCCCACACCATGATGCCGGGTGTTGGCCCTGTGTGCCTCGGTCGTATGCAGTCCTGATTGTGGCGCTCACCTGCACGGCGCCAAACACGCATACGACCATCATTGGCACCAAGGCAGAAGCGACTCTCATCGCTGAAGACGACACGTCTCCATTCGTCCCTCCATTCACGCCTGTCGCGACACCACTGGAGGCGGGCTGCATGATGTTGGGGCGTGAGCGGAAGACGGCCTAACGGTGTGCGGGACCATAGCCCAGCTTCATGGAGACGGTTGCGAATGGTCCTCGCCGATACCCCAGGAGCAACAGTGTCCCTAATTTGCCGGGAAGTGGCGGTCCGGTCCCCTACGGCACTGCATAGGATCCTACGGTCTTGGCGTGCATCCGTGCGTCGCTGCGGTCCGGTCACAGGTCGACGGGCACGTGCACCTTCCGCCGACCACTGGCGACAATATCGATGTACTGTGGAGACCTCACGCCCCACGTGTTGAGCAATTCGGCGGTACGTCCACCCGGCCTCCCGCATGCCCACTATACGCCCTCGCTCAAAGTCCGTCAACTGCACATACGGTTCACGTCCACGCTGTCGCGGCATGCTACCAGTGTTAAAGACTGCGATGGAGCTCCGTATGCCACGGCAAACTGGCTGACACTGACGGCGGCGGTGCACAAATGCTGCGCAGCTAGCGCCATTCGACGGCCAACACCGCGGTTCCTGGTGTGTCCGCTGTGCCGTGCGTGTGATCATTGCTTGTACAGCCCTTTCGCAGTGTCCGGAGCAAGTATGGTGTGTCTGACACACCGGTGTCAATGTGTTCTTTTTTCCATTTCCAGGAGTGTATTTCATTCCACCGCATGGCGGCTCGATTTCACCACTACAAACGCTCGGTGTTGGTCACAGGAAAAGCTCCCCAACAGTGAACCACCGAAACAAATGTCACAACATGAACGGATGTGGCTTGGGTACTTAAGACACCACTCAACTTTGACGTCCTAGGTCGGTGAGCCACGAAGCTCCAAGCAATAGGACAGCTCCACACACACTCCAACACTGCGAAGGGACTGCCAGCGGACCCAGCCAACTGCGTCGCAAGGAGATATCTTCCCTGGTCCACACCAACCGATCGACTCTCCTCAGAATGCCGACAACATCTAAAATAGTCGTGAGTGGAAATAACGCCAACTACACACACAACCTGACAAACAGTTGCACGAAGACCTGAACGATACCCAACAGTAGCTAAGCACACATGAAGACAAATCAGGAGACGATCCACACACACACACAGACAGCTCGTGAACGATCGGTGAGCCAAAACGTGTCGTTCAGTAGGACGACCGACCGACGATACACCAAGACAATGGCCCGGATTAAGTGATGCGTGGCGGCAATAGTCGGGCGAGCCATGTTGACGCAGACGTCACTGCTCCAACCCGACTGCACGAGTGCCGCAATGCAACTCCCCGACTGGCAGGTCCAGACTGCGCTCCAGACACGTTCCAACTGACTGGCAACGCGAACTCGCGACCCGAACTCCCTTATGACTGGGAAGTAATAGCAGTGCAGCAAAGATACTGCGAGAGGGGATATATTGATACGCGCTGCTAGCGCTGCTCACGGTCATTGACACCAGTAATTTAAATTAACGCATTGAGGTGGGAGTACGTTAAAAACAGGGTGTAACATACATGATGGCGAGATCATGAGCCACGCACGGCTCAAAGCTGTTGATCATTGATGATTCTTCTGCCTAAGGGTCAGTTTCCCACCCAAAGAGCAAGAGAGTAGCCCGAACGTTCTCCACTCTTCCGCCGTCTTTGACAAGGAGAGGTTGTCTTCTTTTGCCAGAAGTCTTCGTCCGCCAATAGTGATTATTATGCAGAATGTAAGCGATGGCGTGTTTCGAACTCGGGAACGAGGACGTTTTGATTTCTCATCAAATGGACTATCTCTAGACCACCCCTATTAACCCGACCACTGCGTTCTTGGCATTCCACTTTTATTGTTCCCTCTTGGCTCTTGTACATATTGTATAATAACCGTTTTCCCTATAGCTGACTGCTATTTATCTCAGAATTTCGAACATATTGCACCATTTGACATTGTCGAACTCTTCCTTTAGTCTTATTTCTATAACATATGCAACTTCAGAACTGACTCTCTGGTACAATGACTTTTCCTGAATCCCTCAAATTTGTTTCCCACTCTTCCGTGTATCATTCTTGTCACTATCTTGCACGTATGTGCTGCTAGGCCGATTGTGCGATAATTTTTGCCTTTTTTGGCTCCTTCAGTCTTGGGACTACATGACTTTTGCCAAAGTCATGTAGTATATGGCCAGATTAATTTATTCTACACACCAACGTGAATAGTCGTTTACTTGCTGCTTTCCACAACGACTTTAAAAATTCTGGTAAGATGTAATCTATTCCTTCTGACTATTTCATCTTGCAGAGGTTGAAAATTCCGCTTTATTGCAAATTACTTTTTTTTCACACGACTGGTTTCGGACTGTTATAAACCTGAGGACGGCCTTTTAAGAGTCCGAAACCGGTCGTGTGAAAATAAAGTAACGTACAACTGAAGCGGTATTTTCAACCTCTGCTATAATGCTCAGTTGAAGATTTTCTGCCAACAGGATTGTTTGTATTTCATGTTGAGTCTTCCAAAGCTCTTGTAAGTTCTGATTGTAATACTTATTCCTATCTTTCGTCTGTATCAACTTCAGTTTCTTCTTCTGTCACGTTGTCAGGCAAGTCTATCCTGTCATAGAGTCCTTCAGTGTACTCTTTCCACTTATCCGCTCTCTCCTCTGCATTGAACAGTGGAATTCCCTTTGCACTTTTAATATTACTACCTTTACTTTCAATTTCTGTGAATGTTTTTTGACTTTTTTGTATTCCGAGTCACTCTTCCCGACAATATTTTTTTTCTTCAACTTCTTTATATGTACGTTACGTAAATTATCAACGTAATTATTTTAAGGGGTTTCTCGGTTTGATTAGCCTATAGGACTCAGATCAACACAATCAGATTAATACTGTCAGACAGAATACATTTTACTCATTCACGAGTAACCTATACTCTACAATTGGCTCTACCTCCCTCGCGTACTGCAAAATGTAAACTTAACAGAACTTTTGTGCATAGACACATTTAGAGAGTGAGATAGTACCACCCAACTAATGAAGACAGTTAAGGACTTGCTTTTCATGGACAATACCTCAGTGTTACATTAAACAGGACTCAAGTTACTATAAAAGTATTTCGGTACATAAGTGTAGATGCTGTACTGTACATGTACACGAACAAATTTCTTCGCCATAAAATGCTGTTATTCTTGCATGTGTGGACTAAATTAATGGGTAAAATTTAACAGTTACATGATGCATTAGAACTCAAAATTGTACCTACAACATTTTTCAGAAATGCTATTTTGACTTGTCATTGGTCTTTACTACAATATTAATCATCGTTCTATTGAAGCTGCTACAATGGAGGTTGTATCCTCATAGATTAATGACAAACGTTCATCATAGCTCTACTGAAATGTGATGTGAATGACAAGTGTGAGACAACGACGTGTGTAGCTGGCGTGATTGATGTGCCGTCAGTTAAAGACTGGACTACAGTAGAACCACGTAGCTAGAGGGGAGTGTGGCTCGTGATGACTCACAGCAGCAATGGTTGCCGTGTAAATGCCTTGTTGTGAATGGGAAGGAGGGAGGGTAGTGGCAATGCTCATGATTCAAGCATTGTAGAGTTAGTCACTGCTTCCGTGCTGTCTTATGTGCAGATTGTTAAGGGACAACATAATATCACCTGTTGAGCTTAGAGATAAAGGAATATGTACTACTGCTAAACAGTGAAGTCACAGAACTTGTATGTCAATAACTCAGAGAGAATGAAGCACAATGGTTCAGTATGTGTGAGTGGCGCCTGGATGTATCAGTTGTCTTTCACCAGCAGAAGAAAGGAATCACAAGACAGCGTCAGCGATGTTGCCGTGGAGCGAATGGGCAGGATGGTGGGGAGGGGGGGGGGGAAATTGGCAGGGTCACAAATTCATTGAATAGCAGCCAATTACAGCTGTCCACCGATAATTAAATATAATCCGGAATAGCAGAATGGATCACTGCAATCTCATCCTATCAGCTGTTAAAATAACCAGATCATTGCATTTTTTTTGTGCACTGTAATACAGTTATTAAATTTAATAGTTTTCAGCTGTGTTGCTGTGCCATTGGTGGAAAAATAACGACTTAATAAACTTTTGTAATTGTTCGCTCGCTGTGTTTTTAGAGTTTTCTGTGCGTTGAAGTCTTTTAGTAGATTTCGTGCTTTAGTTTTCAACTGACGTTTCTTATTGTTTCTAGTGAAATATTTGAGTAAAATTTTCATTCAGTGTTTCAACTTCGTTTAGTGTTCCAGTGGCCGTTTGAGTTTTTTGGTTTTAGCTAATAATATTGTGAAGTTTTGTTGGTATTGGTATTAGCTGTGGTGTAGTAGTATCAATACAAGTAGTTCCTTTCTTTGTAGGCAGAGAAATTGGAGAGCATTATCGTTAGTCCTGTAAATAGTTCTACTGGTGTAACTGAACATTGGTAACGCAGACGTATAGTTTTTTTCAGTAACTGTAAAACTTTAGCATGAGAGATAGGTGTGGGCTCTGTCGTAGGTTACAGTGTGGGATTTGCTCAAAGTACTGAGTGGTCAAAAAGTCAGTATAAATTAGAAAACTTAATAAACCACGGAATAAAGTCGATAGAGAGGTAAAAATTGACACACAAGCTTGGAATAACATGAGGTTTTATTAGAACCACAAAAAACTAAGTATTGCTAGACGAGTGAAAGATCTCTTGCGCGCCTCGTTTGGTGATGATCGCGTGCTCAGCCGCCATTTTCGTCATGCTTGGTCTCCCAGTTCCCCAGACCTCAGTCCGTGCGATTATAGGCTTTAGAGTTACCTAAAAAGCAAGTGTATCGTGATCGACCAACATCTCTAGGGATGCTGAAAGACAACATCCGACGCCAATGCCTCTCCATAACTCCGGACATGCTTTACAGTGCTGTTCACAACATTATTCCTCGACTACAGCTATTGTTGAGGAATGATGGTGGACATATCGAGCATTTCCTGTAAAGAACATCATCTTTGCTTTGTCTTGCTTTGTTATCCTAATTATTGCTATTCTGATCAGATGAAGCCCCATCTGTCGGACATTATGTGAGCGTTCGTATCTTTTCGGTTCTAATAAAACCCCATGTCACTCCAAGCATGTGTGTCAATTTGTACCTCTCTATCTACTTTATTCCGTGATTTATTCAGTTTTCAAATGTATACTGACTTTTTGATCACCCGGTATTTTCATTGTGGGGGAATGCAGTGGCGAAGCCAGTGGTCATTTTAGTGAGATCCTCTTCTGGGAACGCAGACTCTGTAGTGGAAATATGTTGATAGAGGAGCAGGAGCGTATGATCTGTGCACTTCAGATGCAGTTACAATGCGCATAGGAGGAGCTAGATAGGTTGAGGAAAGTGAGGGGTGGTGGAAAATGGGATCTGGCAGTTGCCAAGAAGGCAACTAAGAAGACGAGGTATTCTGACAGTTTTACTTTGCGTACATACAATAGATCTGAACAACTGTCAGGAGCCTCGTGTAACTGTAGATGTAGGGAACATGCAGCAGTCCTCAGCAGTTAGGAGGCCTACGTTAGTTGCAATGTCTACTAGAAAGAAGAAGATTCTGCTGCTAGGTAGATCCCGCGGTAGAGGTGTGAGCCGGTAGTTGCTCGAAGTGTGAAGCCTAGGGCTGGCTCAAGTGACTGACAGGATAGGGGAGTTACAAAAGAATTTTATGAAAGAGGATTACGTAGTGATAGTGGGTGGAACAGGGAACAGTCTTGATAGGGACGGGGAATATGATGTAGGTGGTGACCTGGTAAAGATAGCTACTCAAACTGGTGGCACTGATGTGCATTTGCTCTGATGGCAGAGGGCATGGGTCACATCTCAGTGGTGTCAGTTGGGTCTATCAGTAGATCGGGTTTCACTAGACATGGCCTGCACCTCAATAGTTATGGGGAGGGGAGGCTGGCTAAGGTTATAGGTGACAGTGTGGTGGGTGGTGGTGGTGGTGGTGGTGGTGCCACTCATGAAAAATTTCCTGTAGTACTTGGTGTTAGAACTGCACCTTTTATTGATTGAAGTCAGCTGATAGGTATACCTGCTTAAACGAAGTCCTTCTAAGGGCTCATCTACTGAGGATGTAATGTTTCCCAGTAGAGAAGGTATTAGCATATTTCATCAGAATATAAGAGGTATTAGAGGTAAAGTTAGTGAAATTTTTATAGATGCTGACTCAGAAATTATTAGTATATCAGAGCACTACTTAAATAATTTGACAATTCAGAGGATTCCTTTACCAGGATACAGATTAGCTGGCTGTTGCTCAAGGAGTTCTTGGCGGAGGTGAGGTAGTGGCTATGTGCATATAAAACAGTACTCTATTTGAGTCTATAGACGTTTCACGACACTGCACTGAAGAGATATTTGAAGGTTGTGCAGCGGCAGATGCATTTAGTGAAACTAAACATCTAATTGTTGTTGTTTATAGGTCCCCTAACTCCGACTTGAGAGCATTTCTGCTCAAGCCAGAGAGGGTTCTTGATTCACTTTGTAGAAAGTACCAGAAACTAGTTATATGTTGTGACTTCAATATAAATTTTGTATATGATGATGAAAGAAAAAGAATGTTAGTAGATCTCCTAAATTCATATGATCTGGTGCAGACTGTGTTCCTTGCGAATAGGGTGCAGGGGAACAGTAGCACAGCCATAGACAACATTTTTATTCATTCTTCACTACTAGATGGGCAATCTGTCAGTATAAACATGAATGGCTTTTCAGACCATGATGCACAAATTTTAACACTAAAAGGCTTTTGTACTCAAACCAATGTCGTATTTAACTACAAACTATGTAGGAAAGTTAATACAACAGCAATAGAGAGTTTTTTAAACCTTGTCAAGGAACAAGATTGAAAGGATGTTTATAATGTCGATAACATAGATGATAAATACAATGCTTTCCTTAATACATTTCTCATGCTCTTTGAGAGTTGCGTTCCATTAGAACATTCTAAACGGGGTACTAGCAGCAATGGGCAGCCCGGGTGGCTGACTAGTGGGATAAGGATATAATGTATAACAAAGTGGCAATTATATCAAAATGGTAGAAGTAGTCACAAACGAGCAACAGTAGCCCATTAGAAACCGTATTGTAAGGTGCTTAAAAATGTTATTAGGAAAGCAAAGAATATGCGGTATGCAAATAGAATAGCTAATTCACAGGATAAAATGAGAACCATACAGTCACTTGTGAAGGAAGTGTCTGGTCAGCAGCACAAGGTCGATGATATAAACTTAGTTCACAATAAAAATATGTCTGTTACTGATAAATCAGATGTATGCACAGTATTTAACAAACATTTTCTGAGTATTGCTTGTGAATTAAATAAAAAATTAGTTTCTACAAAGAATAATATATCTTTATTTCTGAAACAGTCCTCTGTGATACGGACAAGAGGGAGATTGAGTCAATAATTAAATCACTGAAGACTAATGTCACTAATGGCTATGATGGGGTGTCTAGCAGATTATTAAAGTGCTGTGCTCCACATTTTAGCCATGTTAGCCCCGTATTTAGCCATATTTGTAATTTTTCCTTTAGGAATGGTCAGTTTCCTGAGCGATTAAAGCACTCAGTAGTAAAGCCGCTTTATAAAAAGGGAGAGAGGTATAATGTAGATAATTTTAGACCTGTTTCTATGCCATCAGTGTTTGCAAAAGTTACTGAAAAGGTTGTGTATGTAAGGATAATTGATCATTTCATATCACACGATCAAATATACCGTTCGGCTTTAGAAGCCGTTTAACAACTGAAAATGCTATATTCTCTTTTCTCTGGATGAGCTACACAAAAAGTTTCGAACGCTTGGCATATTTTTTGATTTAACTATGGCATTTGATTGCGTTGATCGCAAAATATTGCTCCAGAAGTTGGACCATTACAGAATATGTGGAGTGGCTCACAATTGGTTCACCTCTTACTTTAGCAACAGGCAGCAAAAGGTCATTATTCACAATGTTGATAACAGCTGTGATGTGGGGTCTGAGTGGGGTACTGTCAAGTGGAGGGAGGGGGCCACCAGTGATCAGTGTTGGGGCCACATTTCTGTTCTTATTTATATGAATAATATGCCCTCCAGTATTACAGGTACCTCTACAATATTTCTGTTTGCTGACGACACTAGCTTCGTAGTAAAGGATGTTGTGTGCAACATTGTCTTGGTTTCAGATAGTGCAGTATATGATTAGTGAAACTGAACAGTTCAAATTTCTAGGTGTTCAAATAGATAGTAAGCTGTTGTGGAAAGCTCACGTTCAGGATCTTGTTCAAAGACTTCATACTGCCATTTTTACTATTCGAACGGTATCAGAAGTGAGTGATCGATAGACACGAAGATAAGTCTACTATGCTTGTGTCATACGGTATTATATTTTGGGGTAACTCTTCCCATTCTGAAAGGACGTTTTTGGCTCAGAAACGGGCTGTTCGGGCAATAAGTGATGTAAGTTCACGAACCACTTGTCGACCTCGGTTCTCGAGTATGGGTATTCTGACACTGGCCTCTTAATATGTATATTCCTTACTGTCGTTTCGTGTTACCAATATTAGCTTAGTCCCAATAATAAGCAGCTTTCAGTCGGTTAATACTCGGCAGAAATCAAATCTACATTTGGATCGGACTTCCTTAACTATTGTGCAACAAGGTGTGCAGTATACTGCTGCATCCATTTTCAATACGCTGCCACTCGAATTAAAAAATCTTAGTAGTAATGCACGCGCTTTCAAATCGAAACTGAAGTGTTTCCTGATGACTCACTCTTTCTGTTCTCTCGAGGAGTTCCTTGATACATTAAGTTGATTGTTATGGTATTGCTGACAGCGTTTACTTAAACTTATGGACTGACTTTTTTCAGGTTCATGAACATTTATTTTTATCTGTTAGTACTTTTATGTTGTAATTTCATGTACTGACACGTTCCATGACCTTGGAGATTTGCTCCTCAATTTGGTCCTGCGGAACTTGACATGTAAATAAATAAATAAATGTTCTCGACTAGATTCAGAAGTACAGCAGGACTACAAAACTGCATTCAGTAATACTGAGCAACGCTGTTGCTTCAAATGGTTCAGATGGCTCTGAGCACTATGGGACTCAACTGCTGAGGTCATTAGTCTCCTAGAACTTAGAACTAGTTAAACCTAACCAACCCAAGGACATCACAAACATCCATGCCCGATGCAGGACTCGAACCTGCGACCGTAGCGGTCTTGCGGTTCCAGACTGCAGCGCCTTTAACCGCACGGCCACTTCGGCCGGAACACAGTAATACTCTATAGAAGCTCGCAAGTAGCTATCCATGTCCTTGGAGTGCCATGTGTTACTACAACTGTGTGCAGAGTTGGACATTTTATCAACTATACATAGCACAGCACTCACAGTAGACGTGGGCCATTATATGACTCAAAACTTCAGTTATCAAAACGATTTTTAGTAAAAAGAAACATGTTGATTATACGGAAAATTTGCTACTTGGTACTGAAGGGTTACTCAACTGTTCTTATCTTCGCTCTTACGATAACTGAGGAAAATTAATCAATACTATTCAGTTGACACATATAAAGGTAACAGAGCCGTGAGTTACTGGGCACTACGACTGGTGCTCCAAAACATACGATTCTGCAACTGCTCCTTTCCATGTTACACATAAACCCATCTCCGTCATACTTTGACGAAACTGAAGTAGTGCTCGATGCCCGAAATGAACAGCTGATTGTCTTTCGTGTGATCTCACATTGCGATGCGACTCTAGGAGTCGCAACGGCTCAAGCTAGCTGCTGAGATGACTGGCACCTCGTAGAGCAACCCCTGTCTGCTGGACAAAATTATCGACCCTGGACCCACCAACAGAGCTGTCACAGGCAGGCACACAGCGACAGACTACGACAGCGCATAGGTGGTCAGTACGCCTGGGTGGCAAAATAAGCATGGCTTGTGGACATGCAGCTTAGCCAGCAGGCTAGACCACGGTGAGGACAAAGTGAACGATCACGTGGAAAGGCTGGATCCAACAGGAAATACTACAATTTACAAACATGTACAACCCCAAAGGAAACGAATATCCAAATGGCAACCCAAGAGATGGGACGGCAGTTGGTCGAGCAATTCCAGAGAGTGAGACAGACAAACAGCGACGCTTATAGTCAGCAGAAGAAGAAGAAGAAAAAAAAAAAAAAAGACAAAATTAGGTGGAAAAGATTATAGCAAGCGAAAAAATGCTACTACCAGCTCGCTACACCAGGGCACAACATATACCGATAAGTTGTAAGGTTGGTCCCGACATATTAAGAACGCACTTCATTCATTTCTACAGAAGACTTGATACATCGTCACCATACAGATCTTCTCAAACTCTTGGATATGGCAACATTTCCTCCACAAGTGATTCCTACCTTTTGTGATGAGAGCATTAGAAAATTATTTTTCACTACTTTCTCTCTTGGGTCTCTTATTAAATAATTTTCAGAAGCCATGTCACATGTAAACACAAATTATTGGTTTACAGAAATGTGCTATAAAGGTATCTGATGTTCGGTACAAATCATGTAGGCAGCTGTTTCACAGATTTGTGAGGAACTAGAAAGATCCAAGAAGCTGAAAGTGATTATGCTCTAGAAATAATTAACTAATTAAATGGGTCACCTCGCTCTTATAAGAACTTCGTAAAGAGTATTTCGGAAGGAATTTAAGTATCTAGTCCAGAACAACTGTACTGCAAATTGTAATCCATGCAGTGATTTGGAGCGACTGGAATGGAACTGGAGAAACTGGAACGAGGTGTAGAGAGCACCTGCTACATTAACGAAGTTGTGTCTTTAATGGATTACTATTATTCAATAATGTTTATTAACCTCAATCAATGTAAATTTAATACACAAGGTGAGCCACAGTTCGTTAACAATCAAAAATGCAATAATTCAAAGAATAATTTAAGTATTTAAGTAAAACATAATGCAGATTGCCGAAACGACATTATATTCAAACTGAAAACGAGTGCAAAAACCAGCCAATGGGTGGCAAACCGGCCAACAGATGGCAAACCGGCCAACAGATGTCAATGCCACCGGACAGCAACACATCAGTGACGCCACTTGAGAATCTCGTATAAAATCACCAGTGATGAGACAGGGAGTCAGATGTCCCAGCAGTAGTGGCATATTGAGTTTACCAGAAAAGGTACTGCTAGTGAAGTTTCAGCCAGTGAAAATTTACGACCCTATCGCCATAAAAGGGATATCTGAACTGGTAAAATTCCTGTAACAAGTTCCACTGTAAAGAAAATGATCACGCAGTCCGAAGCCAGTAGTCGTTTAGATTATCGTTCCGTAGTGGAAGATCAGACACAAGTGCTGCTGCTGGCAGTTTAGGAAGAAATGGAGACTTTAGTAGGTTCGTCTCCACATGGTGAAGACAACGCTCCAGAAGCACATCGCACCGGTATTCAACGTACTATTGTTTGGAGAGACTATGGCGTACCCTCCAATCAAGCGTCATCATGAACTGTTAGCCACAGATTCTCTGACACGGAGAACAAATGGGAGAAGATGACAGGTTGTCTAACGTACTGTGGACCAACGAAACCCATCCCACGCTCCGCGGGCTGTTAACACCAGCAACTGCAGAATTTGTGCTGAACTGTCGTGTAAACCCAGCTGCGTGACGAGATGGTCACAGTGTGGTGTGGATTTACCACAACAGTCGTGACTGGATTCTTTTTGTTTGAGGGTAAGCGTGGTGCTCCTTTTCAGACCGTCAGCGTGACGGGTGCGAGTCACCCTGAAACCTTTCAGAAACGCATCATTTCCAGTCTGGTCTGGCTGATAGACACGTGATGGAAGGTATAAGTTTTATGGAGGACTCCACCCGATAATGCTACACGTGTTATAAACTCTTGCGCACATCTTTTAGTGAGGACGGTGTGCTGAGTTCCCACTTACTTCATGCTTGGCGTTCCAGGTCCCCAGACCTCAAACACTGCGAATATTGGTTGTGGGGTTTCTTGGACAGCGATCGTCCGAGCTTTTTAGGGATGCTAAAAGATAGCATCCGACAGCAACTTTTAACCATACCTGCTGATAAGCTGCACAGTACTATTCACAACATCGTCCCGCCTCGACAGTTACTGATGACTGACATGTAGAGGATTTTTTATGAAGACCATATACTTTGCTAATAACTGTTATGCTAATTATTGACTTTGTATTATATTAAGGGCCATCTGTTGTTCATTTGGCACATTTTTTTGTTTTAATCATCATCATCATCATTTAAGACTGATTGTGCCTTTCAGCGTTCAGTCTGGAGCATAGCCCCCTTATAAAATTCCTCCATGATCCCCTATTCAGTGCTAACCTTGGCGCCCCTTCTGACGTTAAACCTATTACTTCAAAATCATTCTCAACTGAATCCAGGTACCTTCTCCTTGGTCTGCCCCGACTCCTCCTACCCTCTACTGCTAAACCCATGAGTCTCTTGGGTCACCTTGCTTCTCCCATGCGTGTAACATGACCCCACCATCTAAGCCTGTTCGCCCTGACTGCTAAATCTATACATACCCAGTATTTCTTTCATTTCCTCATTATGGACACCCTCTTGCCATTGTTCCCATCAAGTAGTACCTGCAATCATCATAGCTACTTTCATATCCGTAACCTCAACCTTGTTGATAAGGTAACCTGAATCCCCTTGGCTTTGGCTCCCATACAACAAAGTTGGTCGAAAGATTGAACGGTGCACAGATAACTTAGTCTTGGTACTGACTTACTTCTTGCAGAAGAGAGTAGATCGTAGCTGAGCGCTCACTGCATTAGCTTTGCTACACCTCGCTTCCAGTTCTTTCCCTATGTTGCCATCCTGTGAGAATATGCATGCTAAGTACTTGAAACCGTCCACCTGTTCTAACTTTGTTCCTCCAATTTGGCACTCAATCCGTTTATATTCCTTTCCCACTGACATTACTTTCGTTTTGGAGATGCTAATCTTCATACCATAGTTCTTACATTTCTGATCTAGCTCTGAAATATTACTTTGCAAACTTTCAATCAAATCTGCCATCAGAACTAAATCATTCGCATATGCGAGACTGCTTATTTTGTGTTCACATATCTTAATCTCACCCCGCCAGTCTATTGTTTTCAACTTATGATCCATAAATAATATGAACAACAGTGGAGACAGGTTGCAGCCTTGACTACCCCTGAAACTACTCTGAACCATGACCTCAATTTACCGTCAACTCTAACTGCTGCCTGACTATCCATGTAAAGACCTTTAATTGCTTGCAACAGTTTGCCTCCTATTCCATAATCTCTTAGTACAAACAATAACTTCCTCCTAGGAACCCGGCCATATGCCTTTTCTAGATCTATAAAACATAGATACTATTCCCTGTTCCACTCATAACACTACTCCATTATTTGCCGTAAGCTAAAGATCTGGTCCTGACAACCTCTAAGAGGCCTAAACCCACACTGATTATCATCCAATTGGTCCTTAACTAAAACTCGCACTTTCCTTTCAACAATAACTGAGAATGAAACTTCCTGGCAGATTAAAACTGTGTGCCCGACCGAGACTCGAACTCGGGACCTTAGCCTTTCGCGGGCAAGTGCTCTACCAACTGAGCTACCGAAGCACGACTCACGCCCGGTACTCACAGCTTTACTTCTGCCAGTACCTCGTCTCCTACCTTCCAAACTTTACAGAAGCTCTCCCGCGAACCTTGCAGAACTAGCACTCCTGAAAGAAAGGATATTGCGGAGACATGGCTTAGCCACAGCCTGGGGGATGTTTCCAGAATGAGATTTCCACTCTGCAGCGGAGTGTGCGCTGATATGAAACTTCCGCTGCAGAGTGAAAATCTCATTCTGGAAATAACTGAGAATATTTTACCCACAACGATGATTAAAGAGATACCTCTGTAATTGTTACAATCTTTTCTCTTTCCATGTTTAAAGATTGGTGTGATTACTGCTTTTGTCCAGTCTGATGGAACCTGTCCCGACTCCCAGGCCATTTCGATTACCCTGTGTAGCCATTTAAGACCTGACATTCCACTGTATTTGATGAGTTCTGACTTGATTTCATCTTACCCAACTGCTTTATTGCACTGCAATCTGTTGACCATTTTCTTCACTTCCTCAAATGTGATCCTATTTCCATCATCATTCCTATCCCATTCTACCTCGAAATCTGAAACATTACTGATCGTATTTTCACCTACATTGAGCAACTCTTCAAAATATTCCCTCCATCTGCCCAAGGCATCCACAGGATTCACCAGCAGTTTTCCTGACCTATCCCAAATACTTGGCATTTCCTACTTACCTCCCTTTCGAAGACTGCTAATTACACTCCAGAATGGTTTTCCAGCAGCTTGGCCCATAGTCTCCAACCTGTGTCCAAAGTCTTTCCAAGATTTCTTCTTGGATCCTGTAATTATCTGTTTGGCTTTGTTTCTTTCTTCAACATAACTATCTCTGTCTACCCGAGTTCTAGTATGTAGCCAATTTTGATACGCCTTCTTTTTCCTTTTACAGGCTGCGTTGACTGTGTCATTCCACGAAGCTGTTTGCTTCATCCTACTTTTACACACTATTGTTCCAAGACATTCTTCAGCCACTTCTAGTACTGTGTCCCTGTACCTTATCCATTCCTTTTCCAATGACTGTAATTGACTACATTCAACTAACTGGTACCTTTCTGAGATCGCTGTTATGTACTTGTGCCTGATTTCCTTATCCTGAAGTTTCTCCACTCTTATCCTCCTACATATGGACCTGACCTCCTGCTCTTTCGGCCTCACAATCCCAATTTCACTGCAGATTAAATAATGATCAGTGTCATCAAAGAATCCCCTGAATACACGTGTGTCCCTCACAGCCTTCCTGAATTCCTGATCGGTTATTACATAGTCAATGACAGATCTGGTTCCCCTGCCTTCCCAAGTATACCGGTGAATGTTCTTATGTTTAAAAAAGGAGTTTGTGAATACTAAGCCCATACTGGCACAGAAATCCAAGAGTTGTTTCCCGTTCCTGTTGGCCTCCATATCCTCTCCAGATTTACCCATAACCTTTCCATTCCCTTCTGTTCGATTTCCAATCCTGGCGTTAAAATCACCCATGAGCGGAACACTGTCCGTGTCCTTTGCTCTAAGAACTACATCACTGAGTGCCTCATAAAAACTATGCATCTTATCTTGATCTGTCCCTTCACAATGCGAATATACTGACACAATCCTAATTTTCTTGCTAGACACTGTCAAATCTATACACATCAGTAGTTCGTTTACATACCTTACTGCAACAACGCTGGGTTCCATTTCTTTCCTGATTTAAAGCCCTACGCCCCATTGTGCTATTCCTGCTTTGACTCCTGACAGGTAGACCTTGTATTCTCCCACTTCCTCTTCTTTCTCACCCCTCACTAACAGCTAAAACGTCCAGCCCCGTCCTACTTGCAGCCTCTGCCAGCTCTACCTTCTTCCCAGAGTAGCCCCCATTGATATTAATAGCTCCTCATCTCATTACCATTTGTTTGCCAAGTCGTACCTTAGGAGTCCCTGGTTTGTCAGTTAGAGGTGGGACACCGTCACCTCCAAAGGTCCGAGGCATTTTGCTCTGATTGTTGCCAGCATCATATTTAAAGTACCAGGGAAGCAGGTTGCTAGCCTTACTTGCCACGAGTCCCATTGGGTTTTACCCCTAACGGTTGAGGGACTAACCGGTGGATTTGGTAGTCTTGGCCGTATGAGCACAAAGGTGACCCCGACTCAGAATATGTCCGAGATGCCCAGCCTTATTCCAAAGTAACTGGTATCCCGACTGTCGGGACCACTTACTTGGCCACTCATACGTTGCCCGTGGTTCATGAACTAGGACATGACTACAGGAACCCACACCATGAACCACTTTGGTTTTAATAAGACCTCAAATTTTTTCAAGTATGTGTGTCATTTCCATGTTTCTGCCTACATTATGCAATGAACGCTAACGGACTTTAAGGTCACCTTGTATGTTATTTTACTTTATATTCCACATTTTGTGCAGTTCTGTCTATGATATGAAGTAAATATGTATCACACGAATATTACGTAACTGAAAATATGTAATATTCGGAAGAGATAAGACTATACGATCTTCAGAGATTACAAAATCAAAATTTATTGAGAGATCTGTGTATGACCCAGCGGTATGAAAGCGCCCGTACAAGAGATGGGGAAGTTTTCTCGAAACAGTAATCCACTATCAGACACGAGACGATAGACCGAGCGAGGTGGCGCAGTGGTTAGACACTGGACTCGCATTCGGGAGGACGACGGTTCAATCCCGCGTCCGGCCATCCTGATTTAGGTTTTCCGTGATTTCCCTAAATCACTCCAGGCAAATGCCGGGATGGTTCCTCTGAAAGGGCACGGCCGACTTCCTTCCCCATCCTTCCCTAATCCGATGAGACCGATGACCACGCTGTCTGGTCTCCTTCCCCAAACCAACCAACCAACCAACGAGACGATAGGAACACGAAACTCTTCGCGATACACATTTCTTCAAAAGAAACGTGTATTCATGACACCTGAACAACCACACTGGTGATTTGATAAGCTAAGTCATAGAATAATTTCTCAAGGTATGTTTCTACAAAAAATGAAAAGTGAACTATAAAAGAAGGTTCAGTTAATGTGTACCAGGAAGACTGCTTCATACAGAGGATATTTATCCATTGTTGTGGAAGAGGAATAATGTACAATTCTGAACAGTAAGAAACAGAACATAGAGGAATAACAAGCAACAGTAAAAATCTTCGGTATTACACTACAACCGTTGTGGTTTATGTGCATAATGATAATGACAGCAATGTGTAATTCCATACGATAAAGGGAACTATCTAATTCCATTCCTAATCCATTAGGGATTCTGAATCCTTTTGTGGTTAAAAATTCACTACGTAGGAACCTGTCGGAGAGAGACGCTGCCACCGGTGTAAAAATTAATGAAGTGCAGGGATGGCTGTCAGTTGGAGCAGACAGACCATTGTGGTCACAGGTGGAGCGGACTTATGGCCAAAATATCATGAATTCGGTGTCGTGTCTACGTGGTTCTCAGTCGCTGCTAGTTGCATTCCGTATACCACAACTAAATTAGTTAAACGTTACAAAGGAAAATTTTAAAAATTTAGTCAAGTTCGTATACATTAATATTTATTGCTGACGACCGGTTTCGACAGTTAAAGCTGTCCTCTTCAGATCTTAAAAATTTTCTTTTGTTATGAATGATAAACTGATGATAGAACACGATTTATAATCAAGAAGTCTTGAAGATCAGAAGATGACAGTTTCGCCTGTCGTAACCGAACCTTAATAATGAATATTGAATAATGCCATCTTGGCTGTGAAAAGCTTTTTCCAGTTAAAAATTTGCAACTCTATCCATTTTGTCAACTTCACTGTAGCCCTTATTATGAGTCACACACAGAGAAGTTAACTCTGATATCTGACTATTACAATTTGCAACGAAACAAATATTTAAATAACAATAATATTTAATATAACACGTTTTAAATTAGACTAAGTAGTATAAAACAATTTTTCTTAGCCTCGTACATGTTGGTAACGCCATACAACCATTTCTGAAAAATTGTGATGGTTAATTTTTAATTGTTACGTAAATATTTATAAGTTTAAGAGCGAGAAACGTGCAGCAGACAATAGTTAGGAGGAGAACTAGTCATATTTCGAAATTGCACTTCCTGTGTTGTTCAGAATTTTGATGCAGTGTTCCTTCGGACGAGTATGAATATAACTGACCCGTAATTCCGACCAACATAGGCACTGCAATATCAGATTTATCCTCGACACCGGGCAAGTGATAATACATTAAAATGGCAGTACAAGTACGGGTTGTAGACACATGGTGCTGCATATCGAAGTTTAGGTCTGGTCGTTGAGCATGCCTGGGTAGTACAATAGCAAAGCGACTGCTCGCGATTAGCGGAAAATCCGGGTTGAGTCCCGGAACGGCACAAATTTTCATCGTCGTCAGCTGTCGCTTGTCCATTTTTGCCACTGTGAATACATTTCATTTGTTGATGCTTCAGTTACGTAATGCGTGAGCCACACGTTTTTCCTTATAAATTTTACAAGTACAATGAAGAAAGAAATCGCAGCACCAAAATACACTCATCAAAAGAAGTTTTGTATCACCTCGGTTCGGAGAGTTCCGGAACCCGCACAGAAATTTGGAATAGAGATCAAAATAAACATCATTTCCGTCATTATTATTGCTCATGGAAACCACACATTGCATGTTGTACCACCATGAAGCGAGACCTTCCGAGGAGGTGGTCCAGATTGCTGTACACACCGGTACCTCTAATACCCAGTAGCACGTCCTCTTGCATTGACGCATACCTGTATTCGTCGTGGGATAGTATCCACAAGTTCATCAAGGCGCTGATGGTCCAGATTGTCCGACTCCTCAACGGCGATTCGGCGTAGATCCCTCAGAGTGGTTGCTGGGTCACGTCGTCCATAAACAGCCCTTTTCAATTTATCCGAGGCATGTTTGATAGGGTTCATGTCTGCAGTGCATGCTGGCCACTATAGTCGAGCGATGTCGTTATCCTGAAGGAAGTCATTCACAACCTGTGCATAATGGGGGCGGGAATTGTCGTCCATGGAAGCGAATGTCTCGCTAATATGCTACTGATATGGATGGCATTTACGTATCATAAAGTGGTTACGGCGCCTTCCATGACCACCAGCGGTGTACGTCGTCCGCACATAATGCCACCTGAAAACAGCAGGTAACCACTTGCTGGACCGTATACCTAAGGCGTTCAGCCTGACCGGATTGCCTCCAAACACGTCTCCGACGATTGTCTGGTTGAAGGCATATGCGACACTCAGCGGTGAAGAGATCATGATGCCAATCCTATGCGGTCCATTCGGATTGATGTTGGGGCCATCTGTACCGCGCGGCATGGTGTCGTGGTTGCAAAGATGAACCTCGCCACGGACGTCGGGAGTGAAGTTGCGGATCATGCAGCGTATTGCGCACAGTTTGAGTTGTGACACGACGTCCTGTATCTGCATGAAAAACTTTATTCAACATCGTGGCGTTGCTGTCAGGGTTCCTCCGAGCCAAAATCCATAGGTAGCGGTCAACCTCTGCGTTAGTAGCCCTTCGGTTCCCTGAACGAGGATTTCATCGACAGTTCCTGTCTCTCTGTATCTCCTCCATGTCCGAACAACATCACTTTGGTTCACTCCGAGACGCCTGGACACTTTCCTTGTTGAGAGCCCTTCCTGGCACAAAGTAACAATGCGGACGCGATCGAACCGCGGTAATGACGGTCTAGGCATGGTTGAACTATAGACAACACGAGCCGTGTACCACCTTCCTGGTGGAATGACAGAAACTGATCGGCTGTCGGACCCCCACTGTCTAATAGGCGCTGCTCACGCATGGTTGTTTACATCTTTGGGTGGGTTTAGTGACATCTCTGAACAGTCAAAGGGACTGTGTCTGTCATAGAATATCCACAGTTTACGTTTGTCTTCACGAGTTTTGGGAACCGTGGGGACAAATTTGGTAAACGAGGAGGGTTCGTGCGATAATCACGAGTATGCTCCTGCTGTTTTACAGAAGTCCGGCTCAGACAATAACTCTAAGTGTACTTCCATTATGTCTAGCACGCAGACGGGTTGGTTGCAGGCCCTAAACTGACCACTTTCTAATTAACTCGCAGCCATCACTGCCACCGAGGCAGTCGTTGATATGCACGCTACTGGGCGTCAGGCTCGAAGTTGTTCTTGAAGTAACCGATTTGTGACAGTTTGCTGTACCACTGCGGTTACAACTGCTGCTTATAATCTTGCTGCAGGTGCGCCACAGCCACAAGCCGAACGCAATGGTCTTCCCTCCAGATACTGCCAAGTGGCTGTTCTGAGTCCTTTCTCCTTGCCACTGTACGGTCTGTGATCACCGCTGCCAGCAGTCACGTACAGTGACTACAATTCTTCCCAGTATTTCTGCAGTATATGAGAAGCAATATCCAGCTTCTCATAGCCCTATTACACGAACTCGTTCAAACGCATTGACGTGTTGGTAATGACATCTTTGTCGCCATAAAGAAATTCGCGACTGATATGAACTCACCATGTCCAATCTCAAAGGTAATTAAAGCTCATGACCGTTGCAAACTGTATTTAAAGTCAACCGACTTGCATTCTCATAATGACGCTACTACAGCCACTAGTATGCGACTGGCGTGAAGTTTTAATAGGCATCATCGTTCAGATGTAGAAACACACCTATCGTCGCACTATTCCTTCTTAGTGTTATGGTTTCTTCCCATCAGTGTATTTTTATAAGTACTAAAATGTCAGACATATCCCGTGCTTTGTGTATGGGGTGAGAATTCTTTGCGGGGGCTACGATATGTTGTTTTACATTTTTAGTCTAATTTAAATCGCGTGATATTAATAACTTGAATTTATCTGAATATTAATTTCCTCTTTATAATCTTGTGTCTGAAAATTTTCAGTCGATTTCCGACGTCTTGATGCGTCTCCAACAGACATTAGCAAATTTATCGTTTATTTCAGTTGCTTCCTCCTACGTGTTTCTCTTAAAAAGACCGTGAAGATAAGAATTAGATACATTAAAGCTCACGCTGAGGCTCATAAATAACCGTTATTCACGCAAACCATTCGTGAGTGGAACAGGCAAACGGGTCTTCGCAGTCGAACACAAAGTACCCTCCACCAAACCCCAGGTATGAGCTCTGTTGAAAATTTGAAGTCTGTAGCTCAACTGGAAATGACAGCGAAAGATAAAGTACGCTCCGACGCACACCAAACAAGAAATGGAGGTAACACTGAACTGTCATCCTGTTTCCAGCAGTGTTCAGAGTTTCCAGTTCCAGGCTAATAGGGAAGCTACCTTAAAATAAGTTTCAAAACTGGTACCGAACACACAAACAGAGAAGAAAGCGACCCAATAAAAACGAGTTAAAAAGTAAGACTCTACTCTATTACAATTTCTATCTAAAGTCGTTTTAGTCTCATGAAAAATAGATTTTGGATATCACAAATTAGTTGAGCTCTTGGTTACTTTAAATCGTATCTTAACTTACTTGTCTTCTCGATCATCGTAAAGTTAGAGAATCATTAGAATACTCTCATGATTAATTTTCTAAAAAATGTGGTTAAAATGGGATATACAAATGCAGTGCAAATTAATGAGGTAGTAGAATTTCTATGCAAAAAATAAAGACAAATGACGTGGTATTGGAATGTCTGCGAAGATATACAGGCATAGTTAGCCTTTCACTGCAAGATCAAAGAGAAGGATCAGAGAAAGAGTATGTAAATAAGATCATCGAGGACACCTTTTTGTAACATTTATGCCACTCTTGAGTGGAGCGTATCTACTGCTGTGTGCTGAGTAGTTAGGTTGGGGAAAACTTTAATCTTTTAACTCCATTTATTTGTGTGTTTGTGGAGGTTGGTGATCGTCTGACGTCTCCTTTTAATTGTGTTGTCAATTTTTTTAGTAAGATTTCCATTTCCAGCATTAGAATAGGGAAATCTCCAGAAACAACTATCGTGATTGCTTTTTCCTCATTTTCTTCTTTGTCCTATATGTATGTGGAATAGTGAAACCAGCCGGCCGGAATGTCCGAGCGGTTCCAGGCGCTACAGTCCGGATCCGCGCGACCGCTACGGTCGCAGGTACGAATCCTGCCTCGGGCATGGATGTGTGTGATGTCCTTAGGTTAGTTAGGTTTAAGTAGTTCTATGTTCTAGGGGACTGATGACCTCAGAAGTTAAGTCCCATAGTGCTCAGAGCCAATAGTGAAATCATGAGGTCAGTACCATCTCTAGCGTTTGTAAGTAGTGTTAGTGAAACATCAGTTACAATGAAAAATAAGTTTGGTTCTGGAGTCTTCCTCAGGGGGCCTCCATAGTCTTATTTTTGCTTCTGATGTACTAATAACTTATTGTAAATGCTATGTCGTTGTATCAAAATACAGAGATCTTCATGTACCATTAAGTTGAGAGCTCTTCTCTGATTCTGCACATTTAGTTTGTGACATAACCGTATTCAGTCAATTTTCGCGTCGCACTGACGTCATGTACTAGTACTTCCCGACGCTACCAGTTTCAGGCGCGCAGTAGCATCACTTGGCACGGATTTGCTTCCGTTGCTGTCACAAGCGAGTCACAATTAAGCACGAGTTTGGTAGCAGTGTCCCTAACGTCAGCGCCTTGACCACTCGGAAATTCTTAATTTTATCTAATGTTTGTTAGTGTAGACTTTTCACAAGATGGTACTCACTCCATCATTACCCATTCCTACGAACACCCTCCTTTATTAGAAAATTTTACGAAATGTTCGAAGCTGAGCTTACAATTATTTTCCTGTTTGCATACATGCTCTTCTTGGCATTAATAATTTGTTCTGGAAAAGCTTTCGTTTCCAATATTTCCTGCAAAATGGATTTTTTAGCTTATCAAAAGCTTTCCTATGATCAAGGGAATGCTAAATACGTTTCTAAGACCATTCCTGAAGTTTTTCAGTAATTACTCTTATTATACGCTTTATCGTTAACCGAACGTCCCTATAAGACTGAATTTCTTCTTAGATGATTTCATCAGCGATAGTTCGTAATGTTTGATTAAGTATCTTCCAGAAAATTATATGTCCTCTACTTGGTAAACTATATTTTCCTGTGTATTTCTGTTGTTTTCTTTTTTCAAATATCAAAATACCTTTAGCCGTGTTCCATCATTCAGGTATGGAGTAGTTCTCTCAACACTTATTTAAAAAGACGGAGAAGTGAAAATTCTAAAACGGTTCTTCCATATTTCATTAATTCCATTTAGGCCAAAGGTTTCATATTTTTCGTTGCATTTCAGTCTGCTTTTAATTTTTTTCTTTCTCTTTGTTCTACAGAATTATAATAAGTTGTTATATTATAACTTTCTTCACTATCTTAATCGTGCCATAAATTTGGGGTTGGTGTATACACTGGCCTTGTGTTATTTTATTAATGTTTCCAGTATCATTCTTTCTTTTATTGACTGGCTTATCAAGCTTCTACGCTATATTCAGTGTTCTGTGAATGTCATGTTCTGCATGAGCAATGAATCTTAGCGACTTTCTCTATGGTAACTGTTTGTAAGTATTTTGTTTTATTTCTTTTGATACATTTATTATGCATCATTCGACCATATTTGTAAATAGGCTTTATAAGATTTTCGTTTTTCTTGAACACTGTTGACTATTTATGTATTCCATATTTTTAAACACCTTTTCCAGTTTGATACTTTACTTCTCCTTAATATCTCATCAGCAATTTTCAACATTCCTGATTTTAATCTTCCCAGTTTTTCTTCAATGTTGTCTTTAGTTTCAACGATTTGCAGTTTTTTTGTGAGTCTTTGTCGATATAAATTCCTTATACCTACTTCCTGCAAAAGATGAACTTTAATTCGAGGTCGTGACTTTGCACTTCTGTAAACTTATTTGTTTCCTCCATCTTGCACATTCTAGTTTTTGGAGTAACTGGGAAGTGATCAGCGACTATATTTTATTTGTAAATATATGAGTATCTCGGATTTAAGAGTCTAACTTGCCATTAATTGTCACACAGTAAAATGTTGAGTAGAATGTCCATCATTCCTTGTGTATCTATAAATATATTTCTGTCTGAAAATGGTATTTGTAGTTTTTAGGAGATTGAAAGTAGAAAAATCTCTTAATGTCTTGCTATTTTCATTTAAACTTATTTCACAAAATGTACCTATTGTATCTGCTATTGGTGCTTTTCCAGTTCTTGCATTCAAACCTCCAAATGTTAAGGAGTGGTCAGTTTTACAATGTTAACTTTCTTATTTTTCAGCTCTTCCTATCATATTACAGAACTTCCCATTTTCCTTCGTCAGGTGCATATAATCCTATGACGCACATACGTCCTCTATCTACTCTAAATCCAGCAAATAAAATTATTTCATTTATGTAGTCATTGAAATCTGCCTTTCTTTCCTAGTTTTCACCTTCAGGATTGTCTGTTGCATTTCTAGATTTTTGCATTTGTTCGTCTCCCCTGTAAATTTACTTGTAATTATTTAAATTTTTCGTTCTACTTCAAATTTCTTCTTTGTTTCTGTTATTATATTAATGGTTACAGATCTATTTTTGAGTCTCCTATAAGCTCTTCTTCCTTTGTATAAAAGCTTTCTCAAATGTTTCAGGTACCTACACATAAAGTACCTTTAAAACAAGCCTCTTTTTCTTTTAATGGCCTTGTCATCGAACCTGAGAATCTGACTTCTTTTTTACTGTTTTATGAGTTGCAATTTTTTAATATCTATGGGTAGCCAGTCCCTCGCAAATCCCCATCTTAGGGGACAAAACTGTAAACAACAGCACTTTCACCTAGGAAAATTACCGAGTAGGGTTTAACAGACCTGCGTCACCTTTTCTTCTGTGATAATTAAACGTAGGCAGAAAGAGACGAGTTATTGTAAGGAGTGCGTAGTCCGACGTTGCCTCGTCGATCGTTGCTGTCTTCACAATAACGCCGGAAATGGATTCTCGCAGGGTGCTGTCACTCAGACCCGGTGACCAAAATGTTTCTATTGCTTCTCAGAGATCGGCTTGCAGCGAGCAATAACGGAGTTAGCAAATAGTTACTGTTAAATATCTCATTTTACGATAGTAGCAGTTAAGGAAGAGGTCTGACTACAGAAGAGATGGTCATTCTTGTTGCTAGATTTCAGATTAAACCGAGAAAAATCATATGGCTAAGTACCCATAGACAGTTCTTTTACAGAAATGTTGTCTACAAAGTTTAAGTTCATGTATTGGGAGAAAATACTGCAGATATGTGGATCGCCACTTTCCAGAGGTGATTCTAGTGCTACGAAGTTTTACTAAAGCTGCTATCAGTGTTCTCTTCTGCAGGAGTTGCAACATCAATGACACTGCTACAATGATGTTGCCATGTTAAGAAACTTAGTTACAGCCTGCAGTATTTAGCTGAGCTGAGATTTATGTAGACAATAAATTTATTTTACAGGCAACAAAGTACCAAAAGGATCTGAAATTATTTGTACGTGATTTGGAATTTATTTCGAGAAGGACACAGCAAGAGAGGATTTCTTACTGTCGCGCAGCTTCAACAACCTCGAAGAGATAAAAAAATAGAAAAAAAGGTTGTCTTGGAAGACCAGCGCAACACAATCGACAAAGAACACATTCAACGCGCTCTCAACGGGAAGTTCGTTTAGTTTCATTCTCCATAGATCAGATTTGCGAGATGTGCTATGCTTCGGAACGTGCCAATTGAACAGACGTACAGCATACACTAGAAAAACCTGAGCACCTACTCAATCCATTGCAGTCAATCGAATAATTTCTTGAAGCAGTCGCTGAAAGCTGTTAATCTCCGCCCGATATAATACTTCATCTAAATACGTCCTCTCTCTACAGATTCTGAGTTTGTGATGATCAGCCTGACTGCAACGTCTTTTATCTCAAAGTATGTTTGCGTCGTGACGACACATCTGTTACGAAACAAACAACCGAGCATTGTAAGAATAGCCGAACGCATAAAATCTAATGCTATGCTGTGAATGATGCTAATGTGTCGACAGTAATTCGCAATTGTTTTAAATTGAGGACAAAATTAGGTTAATTTTTTTTAGCAGCACCGCTGATATCGGCTAACGTAAATAGCCCAGGATATTTATAAAAGTTAAACGTGTTTTTCATGTTCATTGTATCTCAGCTCGTCCGTGTGACATGATATGTGTGTTATCGTGCAGTGTCCGTCGCATAAGCAACCTTTTTTCCTTTATAAGGGTTTAGCAATACTATCATTAATCAAGTAATCGTTCATCACGAATTTCAGTGTACCACAACGTGAATAAACGCTAGTTATCGAGAATTTTCGTAAGCTACGAATGTTATTTTAGGGTGCTCGTATATTTTTGAGGTTCTTCCTATGCTACGAGTGTTTCCTAAAACTATTTCGCAGTAAATAGGGATTTTGTCATCTACAGTTACTTTAATTAACTAACGTATAGTGCCACACTAGTCTTCTCTTTTAACAGGAGTGCACACTGATAAGCCAGAACATAATAACCACCGATCTACTACCGATATACACCCCCCAGGTGATAGCAGCACCACCTGGCGAGGAATGACTGCTCGTCAGACTCAAGCACGGGTGAATATAGTATCAGTGAGCGTGCTGTCCGTGTGCAGAATTAAGAAGCCGCGCGATCTATCTCAGTTTGACCGAGGGCAGACTCGTAAAAGACGACAGGCGGGGAACTGTGGAAGAACTAACTCAGACTTTAATGCTGGGTAGAGCACAAATCTGTCTAAACACATGTTACACCGAACAGTCCTAACGATGGGCCTCTGTAGTCGACGACCCACGCATGGAGCAACGTTAACACCACGACATCAGCCATTACGACTGAAATGGACACGTCACCATCAGCACTGGACGCTGGCGCACTAGCAGATCGTTGTAGAGTCTGATGATTCCCGATACCTTCATCATCATGCCGATGGGAGGCCGCGAATCCGTCGTCTTCCACGGTAGCAGGTCGTTAACACCTGCAGGACGGAGACAAGCTGGGGGTGGCGCCATGCTCTGGGGAACATCAACGTGGGCATCCATGGATCCAGTGAGTTCGTATAAGGCACTCTGACGGCAAAGGAGTGGAATATACTGGTTGCAGACCACATACACCCCTCCATGACGATCATATTTTCTGGAGGCAGTGACATTATTCAGTAAGACAATGCGCCAAGACATAAGGCCAGGAGTGTGATGGATGAACACGGTTGTGAAGTGCACTTGACGTAGTAGCCCTCCCACTCACCAAGTCTGAAACCGATTGAACACATCAGGGTTGTCATTGAATGTGGCGTCAAAGCTCCTCGCCTCCTTTCCCGGGAATCTACGGGAATTAGGTGTCTTCTGAGTGCAGGTTGTTGCCCTTCCCCATTGTTGTTTAACGCATGCCTTGAAGAGATTATTGCGAAAAGTTTAGATGGGAAAAGAGGAATATGTTACGGTAGAAAGAGAACAGAATGTATAAGATTTGCTGATGACATGGTATTAGTGGCAGAAAGTGAGCGGGCAGCGAATAACATGCTCAAAGATCTGAATGAAGCTTGTGTGGAATATGGGATGCAAATAAACACAGCAAAAACAAAGAATATGGTCATCACTACAAGGCGCAGACTGTCCAATATTAAAATAGGACAATCTACCATTAGCCAAGTAAGTGAATTTAAATATCTCGGAAGCACAATAACTGAAGACCTGAGATGTCACCAGGAGGTGAAAACTCGAATTGCCATAGCGAAGGAGGCATTCAACAGAAAGAGGAGACTCTTATGTGGCATATTAGATAAAGGACTAAGGAAAAGGCTTGGAAAATGTTTTGTCTGGAGTGTGGCACTATATGGAGCAGAAACATGGACACTGAGACGAGAGGATGAAAAAACGTTAGAAGCATTTGAGATGTGGATGTGGAGGAGAATTGAGAGAATGAGCTGGATGGAAAGAGTGAGTAATGAAAGAGTATTGGAAAAGGTTGGTGAGAGAAGATGTCTGCTGAAGGTTGTAAGAGAAAGGAAAAAGAACTGGTTGGGACATTCACTGAGAAGGGAGCGCTTGCTAGTAGATGCTTTGGAAGGGTTGGTTTGTGGGAGAAGACTGAGAGGAAGAAGGAGATACAAGGTAATAGACGGCATAAATGGAAGGGGAAATTATGCAGACCTAAAGAGGATGGCAGAAGACCGGACAGCCTGGAGAACTACCATGTGAAACCCTGCCTTTAGGCAGAACACTGATGATGATGATGATGATGAGTGCAGACGTTGTGCCAACTTCATCCAGCTACCAACACGTCATTACTTCCATGCCACGACGCGTCGCCGCTGTTATCGGTGTCAAAGGTGGACATACCGGCTATTAGATGGGTGGTCATAATTTTCTGGCTCATCAGTGTATATTCCTAATAAACTAACCGTGTTGTCCAATTTCTTAGTCACCGTAAGCTGATAAATCATTTAGAGAAAGAAGAAATTTTATAACATATTTTTGAGTTGTAATAGATATGTCGTTTTGACAGTAGGCTGCCTCAGTTTTACTTTTAGCAGATCAGATCCATGAAGTTAAAGAGCAACGTTAGTTTAGAGTTATTAGTTTACTGCTCTGTAACATTTTACACCAGGCTGTACGCAGCCCCACTGTGTATGCTGTTCTCAGACTAAGGATGAGGTACTTGCTATTCACAAGCAGCTGTAAATTGTCCTTCCTACTATCAAATGATTGAAAGTTGCTGCGAATGTTTTGGGGAAGCTACTGAAAGTTATGTGCCAGATATACCAAAGACACTTAAAGGACTAACGTGACCAGCTAATACCATGTCCTCTGCAGGAAATACAGAATCATCACTGACAACCAGGTGACTGTGAGTGGCGTGTCAATGGGAGGTCTAGCCGTCCTATACAGGGGAGACAAGGCAGGAGAGTACTCAGGATGTCACACCCATCCCCCTCACCAAAATGTTCGATGTACACGATTCCACTGAAACCGAGAATGAGCTAGAGACACTCACTTCATCTGTTACGAACCGTGCTGTAGGGGCAAACACAAAAGGGCTATTGATTTTTCAGATTCGCGAGGAATAGCGGTACCCCTTAAGAAAATTGTAGCAGGGAATGTGAAGGACTACTGAAGAGGCTACCCCGGCAGCCAGTGAGAGAACAGGGTCTAACCAACCGCAGAATGTGGGTCATGAGATAAAAGAAACCTCTCGTGTGGGCTCTGTGTTCATACATGGCACATTCCAGTAATGTCAGAGAAGACCATTCTTGCACATATGGATTCAGCGATGCTCACAATCTGCAGGATTTTTCTGCAGCATTGTCATCTGAACTGATGGTGACCCTTGAGTCTGAGTGGACAGCTTGAACCAGAGGGTGCACATACCAGGACTTTTAGACTAGACAACTCTCCATCCGATAAGATAACCATAGCTGTAGGAGACCCGGAAGTATCAGCCTAATATCCAAAGAAACTCCCTCATATGTGACGGTTTTAAGGTCATTGTGACTAACTGCTGACGTACCCACAACAAAGTATCAGAGTCTGTAACGCTCCTTAAAAACAGTGAAAGCTACATAATACTAAGCAGAGAAAATTGGCAATAACCAGAAGTTGGCGGCAGTGAGATTTTGGAAGACATTTAAATGTATACCGAAAGGATAGAGTAACGGTAAAAGAAGGTGCAATATTTATCGCAGTGTACAATGAATCCAAATTCACCAAGACAGGAACTGAAAGTGCATCCTAAATTGGGCAACACTCAGTATCAGGGTTGGGCGTAAAGTTATAACTGGATCCATCTATCGACTGCCAGATTCACCTCCTCATGTAGTGGACAGCTTTCCAGAGAACTTTGGTTTGCTTGTAAGCTAGTTTTCCAATCTTACTCTTACCACTGGAGGAGACAGGCTACTGGGATAGTTAGTTTTGTTAGTAGTGTGATTGACTAGATATCCTGTGAAACATTACTAAGTACCTTCTCTGGAATCTCCTTAGTGCAGCTAGTTCAAAACGCCAACATGATGGCAATAAATTTGATCAAACGACAAAAACATTTCTGACGTCATTGAGAATGTCCAGATCGAAATTGATATCTGTGATCATGCGGCATTTGTAGCAACAATGATTACGAACCGAAAATCTCTTCAATAAACTCAACATGAATTCCGCAAACACTGTTCTTGCGTAACTAAGCTCTCACTGTTCGTCCTGAGATCCACAGTGCTGTAGACAACTGTGCTCAGCTTGAGGCCATGTTCTCTGAT
This sequence comes from Schistocerca piceifrons, assembly GCF_021461385.2. NCBI lineage: Eukaryota > Metazoa > Arthropoda > Insecta > Orthoptera > Acrididae > Schistocerca > Schistocerca piceifrons. The sequence continues at coordinate 627,785,339 of NC_060140.1, forward strand.
TTCATGAACGCTTCTGACACTGTCCCACATTGGCGTTTAGCTAAAAAATAAAAACATATTGCATGTTGACTATGCGACCAGTTTTGAGACAAGATTGAGGGTTTACTTGTATGCAGAACTCAAAATGTCACTGTTAACGGGACGAAATCGACAAAAGTAAAATTAATTTCAGAAGCACCACAAGGAAGCTTAATAGGATCGTTACTATTTACAATGCAGATAAATGATCTAGTAGAAGGTGCCAGAAGCTCTTTAAGACTGCTCGCAGATGATGCGGCTGTCTGTAAGTAAGTAGCAACGCAAGAAGACAGTATCGTTGTGCAGAATGATCTGCAGAGATTTAATGAATGGGCAGGCTATGACAGTGGACCCAAGGTAAACAAATGTAACACATTGAGCATACATAGGAAACGAGATCGACCGCGGTAAAACTACACAATAGATAACAAATTCCTGGAAAATTTATCACGTAAACTGCCTAGAAGTAATTATCCAGAGCGACCTTTAGTGGAAAGACCACACACATTATGAAAAGCAGACACTCAACTGGTATTCATACGAAGAATTTTAAAGAAATGTAACCCAACCACACAGGATGTGGCTGTTATGGAGCTGCTCGTTCAACCCCATTCCTGAGTCCTGTTAATCAATATGGGATCCTTACGATGTAGGAGCGATAGAAGAAATAGAAAAGATCCAACTAAGAAAGGCTCGTTCCGTCACGAACTCGTGTAGTCGGTGCTAGAACGTTACAGAAATTCTCAACAAACTCCTTGGCAGACAAGAGAGGTTTGTTATTCAAATTTCTACTTTGCACTTGCCATGAAGGGTCGGAGTATGTATTAGTTCCTACACAAGTAGACCACGGCGAGAAAATTCGAGAAGTTGGAGCCAATACATAGGCTCATCGACCATCATTCTTCCCACGCTCTAAGCGCAAGCGGAACAGAGAACGGAAAATCAGTTAAAGGTAGGAGAAGTACCCTCCACCACACACCGTTAGGTGGCTTCAGGAGTATGATGTAGATGTAGATCTAGATTACTAAAGTACAAGGTAACCTAAAACATGTGAGCTGATTTGAATGTTCGGTAAACTAGGTAAAAAAAGCGGCAGTGTCACATCTGAACGTGAGACTTGGAAGTCTTACTTCATGACAGGTGCATGCTCGCCAGTAGCGCAGCTGAAGGTCTACCGAGTGGCGAAAAGTGGCCTTTTCAGACGAATCATCTTTTATGCTGCATCGCGCAGATGATCGTTGGCATGTACGGCGCGAAACATCGGCAAGAAGACAACCGTCGGAAGGGTCCTTGAACAAGAAGGAGGAAGGAGCTTTATGGTCTAGGGAACGTTTTAGTGGCATTCCTTTGGTGATATCCTCGTCCTGAAAGGCACAATGGGTAACACAGGTATGCCCTATCCTTGTGGAGCATGTCCAACCCCACATTGTGTTAGTTTTAGCTCGGTACGTTGTCATGTACCAGCAAGACTATGCAGCGTGTCATCCAGGTCGCAGAGAACGTGCGTGGTTTGAAGAGAATCAGGATGAGTTTACCATACTCAGCTGACAACAAACTGCTCTAACAAATCGAGAATCTGTGGGACCAACTCGATCGGGCTGTTTCAGTCATGGATTTAGAAACCCAGGGCAGCTGGTCACGGCACTGGCGTCGCATTGGCCCCACATCCCTGTATGCACCTTCCACAACATCATTGAACCTATTACTGAACATCTCGCAGCGATCCGTGCTGCAAAGGTGGTTATTCAGGCTTTTCACAGGAGGTCACCTAATGCAGCTGGAGAGTGAATATAGCTCGCAAGCTACTGTACAGTGCTTCGTGGAGAGACCTTCGTACCAATTTTAGCTGTTTTCGTCTGTATTCCGACCGCATACTGAGCGAGAGAAAATAGATTTTCTGTATGTCACTGCAAGCGCCGTAATCTCTTTTATCTAATTCACCGCTTCTTTTCACTAGATTTACACTGAAGCGCCAAAGAAACTGGTATAGGCGATACAGATATATGTAACAGGCAGAATACAGCGCTGCGATCGACAAAGCCTTTATAAGTGTCTGGAGCAGTTGTTCGATCGATTACTGCTGCTACAATGGCCAGTTATCAAGATTTAACTGACTTTTAACATGGTGTTATAGTCGGCGCACGAGAGATGGAACACAGCATCTCCGAGGTAGCGATGAAGTGGGGATTCTCCCGTACGAGCATTTCACGTGTGTACCGTGAATATCAGGAATCAAGTAAATCTCTGACATCGCTGCGGATGGGAGAAAATCCTGCTATATTGGGACCAATGATGACTGAAGAGAATAGTTAAACGTGACAGAAATGCAACCCTTCCGCAAATTGCTGCAGATTTCAATGCTGGACCATCAACAAATGGTCAGCGTATGAACCATTCAAAGAAATATCATCGATATGTACCCTTGATGACTGCGCTACGTAAACTTTACGCCTCGCCTCGTCCCATCAACACTGACAGTGAACTGCTGGCTGGACACATGTTCCCTGATCACACGAGCGTCGTTTCAAATTGTATCGAGCGTATGGACGTGTACAGATATGGAGAGAACCGGATTAATCCATGGACCCTGCTTGCCAGGAGGGTACTGTTCAAGGCTGGTGGAGGCTCTAATGGTGAGGGACGGGGGACCGGGGGGGGGGGGCGGGGTTGCTGTTGGAGTGTTTGGAACTATTGATATGCCTATATACGACTCTGGCAGGTGACACATATGTAAGCATTCTGTCTGATCACTGCATCTATTCATGTCCATTCTGCATTCTGATGGGGTGGGCAATTCCAGCAGGACAACGCGACACCACATACGTGTAGCATTACTACAGAGTGGCAGCAAGAACACTCTTTTGAGTTTAGACACCTCCACTCGAGCATATTTAGGATGCCTTGAAACACGCTGTTCATAAGAGATCTCCACCCCCTCGTACTGTTACGGATTCATGGACATCCATGCGGGATTCATGGTGTCAGTTCCTTCCAGCACTACTTCAGCCATTAGTCAAGTCCATGCCACGTCGTGTTGCGGCGCTTCTGCGTTTCTTTGGCTCTTCGGTGTGCGTTTGTGTCCGCTGAACTGTTGAACAGTGTTCGAATATAGGTTCTTTGTAATTATCTGCATCTACGTCAACAAATACACCGCGCAAGGAACGGCGAACGGTTGGCCTCTACTATTCCATTCCCGTACTGAGCGACGGAAACTTGACTGTCTGCATGCTTCAGTACTTACCCTGAACTTTTGCTGTTTATATCCATGATTAATACTGGTTGCAGAAATCTGTCAAAGTTATCTACGAATACAGTCTCTCTGAATTTAACCAAAAGTCTTTATCAACAATTACTTAGCCTTTCTTTCAAGGATTCCTATCTAAATTCTTCAAGAAGTTCAGTAACAGTAATGTGTGGGTTATAACGATGAATTATCGTCCTCGTAGCATTTCTCTGCGTTTCTTCGATGTCTACAGGCATGGCTGCTTGCTAAGGACTGCGAACGCCTTACAGTAGTGTGAATTTAAAATTTTCCCGGCGAATTGACTGTTTAAACAAATTTTGGGCTTGCAGCCGGCCGTCGTTCAATACTTCACACGATATTTCAACTGGGCACCTGCCAGTCATCTTCAGGTGAGCCGTCGCAGACTGGCGATAACGTTCTTTTTTTTTCTTTATTGTATTTCAATTCCCCATCGGGGCGGGCTGGCAGCAGCATATGCGCTGCTCTTCAGCCGAAAGACATAGAACAAAACAATAGAAGACATTTAAAAACAGCAAAGGAGAGAACAAGGTGAACATAGATATAAAAAAGGGGGAACATCATGGAAGGCAATAGACAAAAAACGGGGTGACTGTAAAATGGAGATTAAAAACTGTTTAAAAGTAGCACACACAAAAAGCCACACACTGCGACGGTTAAAAGAACACAAGGCACAGTACGACAGGAGCATAAAGGTAGCGACGGATGGCATAGCACATAACGTAACACTGACGGCGAACCTCAAGGCAGTACACAATTAAAATCACACCTCTTGACGCACACGAGAAACAGCACTAAACACAACACTGATGTGGCACACTGATGATGATCAATACAGAGGATCTGCCAGGCGCTAGGAGATGAGGGAGACCTGAAGAAGGGAGAGAGGGGAAGAGATGGGGGAGGGGAGCAGGGGTCGCGCGGAAGAGGGCCAGGTAGGGAGGGATGTGGGAAGGAGAGAGGCAAGTATGGGGTGCAGGGTCTCAGGGGCGGGGGGGGGGGACGGATGAAAATCCGCTCTGGGAGAAGGAGGAAAGAGGAAAAGGAGGCCCTGGGGAGGGGGAGGGGAACAAGGCAGGTTATAGTTGGAAGGAAGGCTAGATGTCACAGCGAAGTTCGTCATCCGGGGACGCGATAACGTCCTCCACTCCGCAATATATAGTGTACTGTGACTGTTCTGCGCATGCGTCGAAAACTTGATAGTTGAACCAACACTGCCCGCCGGCAGCGCCCTCACTGGTGGAATAGCGGAACTCAGTCGCCCTCTGCGTTGCTGTTTGCCACGGCGGTCGACGCAATCTGTCGTCTTCGATTTGAACAAATCGTGGAGATGATGGGATTCCATGCTCTGTCCAGCTGGTAGCCGCTGTCACGGTTTAACAGATTTTCCACCAGTCGTATTTCTACGGATTCTTTAATAATGGAGCTCCAGAAAGACGTTGCTGTGGACAAAATCATTGTTTTCTCATACTCCATTGAACGTCCTGTAGAAATACAATGTTCAGCAATAGCGGACTTGCTTGGCTGTAAAACGCGGGTGTAATGCTTATGTTCAGTCCGCTATTGCTGAACATTGTATTTCTACTGGACATTCAATGGAGTATGAGAAAACAATGATTTTGTCCACAGCAACGTCGTTCTGGGACTCCATTATTAAAGAACCCGTAGAAATACGACTGGCGGAAAATTTGTTAAACCGTGACAGCGGCTACCAGGTGGGCAGTGAATGGAATCCCATCATCTCCACGATTTGCTCTAATCGAAGACGACAGAGTGCGTCGACGGCTGTGGCAAACAGCAACGCAGAGGGCGACTGAGTTCCGCTATTCCACCAGCGAGGGCGCTGCCGGCGGGCAGTGTTGGTTCAACTATCAAGTTTCCGACGCATGCGCAGAATAGTTGCAGTACGCTATATATTGCGGAGCGGAGGACGTAATCGCCAGTCTTCGACGGCTCACCTGAAAATGACTGGCAGGTGCCCAGTTGAAATATCGTGTGAAGTATTGAACGACGACCGGCAGCAAGCCCGAATTTTGTTTGAACAGTCAATTGGCGGGGAAAATTTTAAAATTCACATCAGACGCCTTTACAGGGAGGAGATGGCCTCACGTATCCGAAGTTTCGAGAAGCTACGTGGTATAAGAGCCAAACTTTTAAGTTCATTAACCTTTTTACTGAGACGTCGAGACCATGACATAATACCAAAATTTGCTAGAGTGACTCATTTCATTAAGACCGCTACTGCACGGAATGCTATTGTAAAGGAGAGGATCTGCTATACAAGACGAAGGTTAGATGCTATTTCAGCAGAACTTTACCAGTTACATCTGAAGGTTGCAAGGTATCTTTCTCCTGTATTATGGGACTGGGTTGATGGAGTGTCTTTGGCCAAGTTCGAGTGGATCCACTATGATGCTAATTGTCGGCACAGAAGCCGTCGCCAGAAGGGATAATGGTACAACGTTCCGTTGTCAATCACACTGAGAAGAATTTGGACGACGCTACGCTGTCTGTACTAAGCAAGGGACTCAATTTTGCACCTACACCTACAGCACCGCCATTAATAAGTATTTTGAGTGGTGTTGAAGAAGCTGTACGACGTCTTCCTTTGGATGCCGCAGACGAAATAAGAAGGGAAACTTGCCGTGCTCTGGTGAAGGCTCCTACTCAACGCAGTAATTTAACCTCTGCAGAAAGGGCTGCATTACGAAATCTGAGAGAGGACCCAGACGTAGTGGTATTGAAAGCTGACAAAGGTAATGCAACTGTTTTGTTACCTCGTGGTGTGTAGAAAGATAAGATGTATGGTCTGCTAAGTGACTCTACTTATAGGAGGAATGATTACGATCCTACTGGACGAGTGCAACGAAAAACTTCAGCACTATTAAATTCCTCCTCCTTACCGCAAGAGACCATCAAGAGGTTAAAACCACATGGATGTGTACCTCCAAGACTGTATGGCCTTCCACAGATTCATAATGAGGGTCTTCCTCTGCGTCCAATAGTGAGCAACATTGGAGCTCCTACATATGATTTAGCTCAACATCTCGCTTCCTTAATGAGACCTTTCGTAGGCAAGTGCTCACATCACATACGAAACTCAGCTGATTTTATCAAAAGACTGGGGGCTCTTCGTCTTAGCAGTGTAGACTTTCTAGTAAGTTTTGATGTGGTTTCACTTTTTACAAAAGTTCCTCTTGCAGATTCTTTGACACTGATTAGTAACATGTTTCCTGTTAATATCACTGCTTTGTTCAGGCACGCACTTTCGTCAACTTATTTTATGTTTAATCAAGAATATTTTGAACAGACTGACGGTGTCGCCATGGGTAGCCCCCTGTCTCCTTTCGTCGCCAACCTTTTTATGGAGGATTTTGAAGAGAGAGCGCTTAAATCAGCTGCCCTGAAGCCAACAGTTTTTTGGCGGTATGTGGATGACACTTTCATACTGTGACCTCATGGAGAAGATAAATTAATGGAGTTTCTACATCACCTCAACTCCATTCATAGCAACATCCTGTTCACCATGGAAATAGAGAAAGATGGTTGTTTGCCTTTCTTGGATGTCCTGGTTCGAAGGAAGAATGATGGTTCTCTAGGGCATTTAGTTTACCGGAAACCCACTCATACTGATTTGTACCTGCAAGCATCGAGTTGCCATCACCCATCGCAAACCATGAGTTTGCTTAAAACACTTGTTCATAGAGCTTATACTGTCTCAAATCTAGACAGCTTATCTCAGGAACTCGCCCATCTAAAGACAGTATTCAGTGAAAATGGGTATTCCATCCGGCAGATTAACAGGGCACTAACAGTTAAAACTAAGAAGCAGGAAGTGAATAAAGAGGACAACATTCCGGAAGAATCTTTAGCTTTTCTTCCTTTTGTTGGCAACACTTCGTTTAAAATAGCAAGAATCCTCCGAAAATTTCAGGTAAAAGTGGTTTTCCGCCCACCATCGAAGATTGCTGACCTTGTGGGATCAGTTAAGGACAATCTGTTACTACGAAAGGCCGGAATTTACAAGATACCGTGCCAATGTGGTATGGCTTACATAGGTCAAACCACACGCACCGTGAAAGAACGCTGCACTGAACATCAACGTTACACCCGCCTTTTGCAGCCAAGCAAGTCCGCTATTGCTGAACATTGTATTTCTACTGGACATTCAATGGAGTATGATAAAACAATGATTTTGTCCACAGCTACGTCTTTCTGGGACTCCATTATTAAAGAATCCGTAGAAATACGACTGGCGGAAAGTCTGTTAAACCGTGACAGCGGCTACGAACTGGACAGTGCATGGAATCCCATCATCTCCACGATTTACTCAAATCGAAGACGACAGAGTGCGTCGACGGCCGTGGCAAACAGCAACGCAGAGGGCGACTGAGTTCCGCTAGTCCACCAGCGAGGGCGCTGCCGGCGGGCAATGTTGGTTCAACTATCAAGTTTTCGACGCATGCGCAGATTAGTTACAGTACGCTATATTTTGCGGAGCGGAGGACGTTATCGCCAGTCTGCGACGGTTCACCCGAAGATGACTGGCAGATGCCCAGTAGAAATATCGTGTGAAGTATTGAACGACGACCGGCTGCAAGCCCGAAATTTGTTTGAACAGCCTTATAGTAGTACTCTCTAACTGGGTACAGTGGTGTCTTGCCTATGACTTCCTGTGGTGCAGGCATTACGCAGCACTCTGTTGAAGAGCTTGATGTTATACAATATGTCAATACGCAATGATCGCAGCTCATGGTATGAAGACAGTAAAACACATGTAATGAGAGCTATCGTGTCCACTGCTATGATGCGTAAACAGTTGTTTGATGTGAGTCCAGTTAGCGCATAGCAAAATACGTTTTCTAAAATTTTACGTCATCTTCTGCGATGCAGAAAATGCAGAATGCGTTCCCTAAGATTGAGCGTCAACTTCTAAGATGCAGAAAATACAGAATTTGATACAAATATTCTTTTAAATAGATTTAGTTTTTCTCATTTGTGTGGACCTTTATCAGACTTTTTGAATAATGAACTAGGAGGCAGGACGCCAGAAGAGAAACAGGTTGCCCTTTCCCTCGCTTAATTGAAAATCAGGTTGTCACCGCAAGACACGGATCAAATTTCTAATTAATTTAATTGTATCTGTGCGGCTTAAAAAAAGGCCAATTAGTCTGAAAATCGCTGTCCCTGCGCCATTGAAATTGAACAACTGTTCTCATCTATAAAGGAAGGAAAGGTGGCTGATCAGCTTTTGAAATGAAACATTATTGAGTTTTTGTAGGTTCAACAATAAAATGTACTGACTAGAAAGCCTGGTTACTTGGCTTACACCACGGTACATCGCTATGTCAAAAACTGGTAAAAGTGACCTGATAAAAACCTCTTCATGTTCAAATTAACGATCAGCTTTTTAGTTGTATTAACAATGAACATTTTATTCTTAAATTAAAATAATGATTGACACCTATTGAATATTATTGCTCCTTCCTTTTGACTGTTTTTACTGTGGTACAGTGCCAGCCGGAATTGCCGAGCGGTTCTAGGCACCTCAGTCTGGAACCGCGGGACCGCTATGGTTCGAATCCTGCCTCGGGCATGGGTGTTTGTGATGTCCTTAGATTAGTTACGTTTAAGTAGTTCTAAGTTCTAGGGGACTGATGACCTCAGAAGCTAAGTCCCAAAGTGCTCAGAGCCATTTGAACCATTTGGTACGTGAAACTCTTAAAGACAACTTCATAAGTATTACTCGGATCTGATTTTCTTTTAGTATTGATTTAAATAGCGGAGTCTCATATTCAATTGCGTATAAAATAAATGTAAAATTAACTGAGAAATGTTAACTAGAAAGTAATAGACAATCTCTGTAGCAACAAGCTAACTGCAACCTTATAACCAAAAAATAATTCTTAACTTCAGAGTTCCTTTTTCACCTTTGATTTTTTTACGTGATACAAGTTAAACTTTTTAAATATAATAACCGTTATTAAGATTCTACAACTTTATTCTTCATATCAACACATTTACATCTCAACATAATCTTCCTTACGATGAACACATTTCTCTCAACTACGTATCAGTTGATTGATATCGTCTCCGTAGAATGTTAGACATTGTTGACGGAACCAAAAACCCATCTCTGCTTACTCCGCTTCATCACAAGTAAAGTTCTCTAAGGAGTTCCTTAACTTTTGGAAACATGTCAAAATAGGACGGGGCCAAGTCGGGACTGTATGGAGGATGATCTATGACAGTGAAACCAAGGCATCCGACTGTTGCAGATGCCACAACGGTCATGCGTGTTCAGGCACTGTCATGCTGAAGGAGAGGGTGGTCCATGTGTGGACGAACTCATAAATTCGAAACTCGTTCACAGGACGCTGTTTGTCACTGCCGCTCAGTGACATAGTTACGTTACACGCCGGAATGTTAAACGCTACAATTCGTATCCCCCTAGCTGCAGCAGATTACAAATATGTAGACATGAAGAGTAAGGGAGCGAAATGTAACTAGTAATTGCTTTATTTAAAAAGCCTTAAGAGTTTTCACACAGAAATCTCTGGGCATTACTTTTCAGCTCGCCCTGGTATAAAGATAAGAATTTAATATGACTTCTGTACACACCATTAATACTTGATATGACCTGATACACTAATGTTAAAATTATTATGAGAGTGTTACATCCTGACATTAATCTTCATTTCGTTCTGCCTCCTCTGCTCTTCATGCAAACTTATGCAGACTGATCTGAGTACAAAAATAAATTATAAAAATCAATGTGATGCTACAAGATAGGTTTATTGGTTAATTTATATGTACTTACTGTTTTGTACGAAAGACGTTCACTTATGGTATGTGTCTAAGGCATCAAGAAGAAATGTGGTAGACGTTCCATCGAAGGCGTCACATCAGATACGGTTCAGCTTCCAGGTAATAGTGTATCCAGAGTCGGAGCTGAGGACGCTGTGATGGGAGCAGGAAGGGTACGAATCATGTCAATTTCGTGGTGAATAATCAGACAGTTCGGAGATTTTATGACAGTTCTGTGTATACTTTCTATTAGTAAATATTCGTTATATACCATAGTTAATGAATTGATTCGATTGATTTAGCTCTCGAGACAGGATGCGTCTTTGCTTTGTGACGATTTTTTTTTTAATAGTGAAAGAATGATAATTTTGCCATCCTCTGCCGCTCGTTGGATTTGAACTTCCTTCTAAGTTACTGGGACTGTCACAGTTTTGTTGAATTGCTACGCTAGGATATCCCTTGTAAACAAAAATGGAAGTGTCTATTTTGCCCAGTACAGGAAAGAAGCGAAGTAGTACGTTTCGCATGTTTTTAAGAGATGAGAATGCACTGTTATGTGGAAAACGGAAGGTACCTGAGAAACCTATAAAGTTATATGCAAGTGTCTCAAATGAAGTAAAATTCTTAGACGACAACTAGTAATTTTAAGACTGTAGGCATTGCTACTTACTGTGCGGCAGAAGTCCCTTTTATAGAGTAAAAAGGAATTAAAGTTATTAGCCTGCCACTGGGCACTGATTTTCAATTAAAGATATGAGCCTGCCACTGGGCAATGATTTCTATCAACGGGACAAGATAAAAATTTGTGTTTTATCAGAATTCTGCCGGCCGGTGTGGCCGAGTGATTCTAGGCGCTACAGTCTGGAACCGCGTGACCGCTACGGTCGCAGGTTCGAATCCTGCTTCGGGCATGGATGTTTGTGATGTCCTTAGGTCAGTTAGGTTTATGTAGCTCTAAGTTCTGGGGGACTGATGACCTCAGATGTTAAGTCCCATAGTGCTCAGAGCCATTTCTTATCAGAATTCTAACTCAGATCTCCTGCATACATGGCAGATGTGCTGACCACTACGCAGTCCACACACACTGGTCACCATAAACGCACGGACCACCCTAGCACACCTCCCGTCAAAGGGAAATTCTCAAGGCACACCACACACTACTGATGCAAACCCCCTCTCATTTGCCTCATTACTCGAGGCATGTTACCAATTCGAGTAAGAATTCGTGCTTGGTGTGCATCTTCACAGGTGGCATCATTGGTCGTCATCGCCCTTACTATATATGTGGTGTCTATTCTTCCTGACGAGTGCGAAAGAACACACACCATTTGACACAGCAGCCACTACGAGTCAAAACTCAAAGGAATGAAAGACGTTACCTGCCAGCGAATACTGATTTGTATCTGGGTCTGGCAGGAGGCGTGCTAGGGTAGACCGTGCGATTTTGCTGACCACTGTGTCCAGGTGGCGTAGTGGTCAGCACATCTGCCTAGTAGCAGCATATACGGGATTCAGTCCCGGTACAACACGAATTTTCAACTTGTCATACTTATATACACTGAAGCACCAAAGAAACTGGTAAAGGCATACCTATTCCAATACAGAAATGCGTAAACAACCTGAATACGACGCTGCTGTCGGCAACGCCTACATAAGACAACAAGAGTCTGGTGCATTTGTGAGATCGGTTACTGCTGCTACAATGGCCGTTTATCAAGATTTATGTGAGTTTGAACGTGGTTGACGCACGAGCGATGGAACACAGCATCTCCGAGGTGGCGATGAAGTGGGTATTTTTCCGTACGACGATTTCACGAGCGTACCGTGAATATCAGGAATTCAGTAAAACATCAAATCTCCGACATCGCTTCCGCCAAAAAAAGATCCTGCAAGAAAGAGATCAACGACGACTGAAGGGAATCGTTCATCGTGACGGAAGTGCAACCCTTCCCCCAATTGCTGGGCCATAAAAAAGTGTCAGCGTGCCAACCATTCGACGAAACCTCATCGATATGGGCTTTCGGAGCCAAAGACCCGCTCGTGTACCCTTGATGACTGCACGAAACTAAACTTTAAGCCTCACCTGGTCCCATCAACACCGACGTTGGGCTGCTGATGACTGGATACATTTTGCCTGGTGGGACGAGTCTCGTTTCAAGTTGCATCGAGCGGATGGACGTGGTCGTGTATGGAAATAACCTTAGATTCCATAGACCCCGCATGTCAGCAGGGGACTGTTCAAGCTGACGAAGGCTCTGTAATGGTGTGTGGCGTGTGCAGTTCGAGTAATATGGGACCCGTGGTACATCTAGATACGACTCTGACAGGTGATATGTCCCTAAGCATCCTACCTGATCACCTGCATCCGTTGAAGTCCATTATGCAAACCGACAGACTTGGGCAACTTCAGCAGCACAATGCGACACCCACATGTCCCCAATTGCTACAGAGTGTCTCCAAGAATACTCGTCTAAGTTTAAACACTTCCGCTGGTTACCAAGCTCCCCAGACTGAACATTACTGAGCTTGCAACGTGGTGTTCAAAAGAGATCTCCACCCCCTCGTACTCTTACGGATTTATAAACAGCACTGCAGGATTCATGGTGTCAGTTCCCTCCAGTACTACTTCAGACATTAGTCGAGTCCATGCCACGTCATGTTGCGGCACTTCTGGGTGCTCGCGTGGGCCCTATCCGATATTAGGCAGGTGTACCCCGTTCTTTGGCTTTTCAGTGTAGAACGATGCCACTGGCAGCTAATGTCTTCAACTCAGTGGTCGTCGTGCATATTTTCTAAAGGGACAACACTGACATTGGGAGGAGGCACCTCATACCGCATATGTACCGACCTTACTGCTAATAGTTGGTAACCTGCATAAATTTTATGCGTAACCAGCACCCGATACACTATGTATAGTAAGATTGCAGCATATTGGCCATCGGATCCCAAGTATAGATGGTTTAAGTCAGTACTATCCACAACACTTCTTGTCAACTGTTCTCCGTTTCAGATTGGTGCCACAGTCAACGACCCAGAGTGGGGACTCTGATTGCCTGACGCAGCGTTATTGTGTTGCCTGTCTGACCAGGTGATTAACTGGACCGCTTGCTGCAGTTACTCCTCAGCTAACTGTGATTATGTGGTCATGTGACAGTTTGCGTATAGACGTATCAGTTTATGTGGAAACCCCTCATGCGATTGGTGAGTAGCGGCTCCAGTGGGTGGTGGAAGTTTTCATTTGATGATGGAACGCCTCATGTTCTGGAGATGAGATTTTTTTAAATTCAAAACATAAAGTAGGTAATATCACACGCTATTCTACTGTTTCAGGTTTCTTCCCGCATTTTTACTTGACGTACATTTTAGGCTTTGAGCATGATTTGCAAGTGAAATGCCGTCTGGTAGTGTTGAAGTCAGTCTGAATGAAAGAAAGAAGGGAGTGAAAAGTGTTATATAGTAACGAGAATCAATAAAAGAAAGGAAAGTTGAGAACACAATATGTGGACTACGAAGTTGAAACCGTTAAGGCTAAAGAACCAGGCTATTATTGCAGTTAAGCTGTTTGCTTTAACGATCCCTGTCAAGCTAATATTACTGTTTGGTTATTCTGTTACTACTATACATCTTACGAATAGACTGATCAATTTGTACAATTGCAAGAGGAAGTGCATGACTACTAAAACTGGCTCAGACTTCATGATGCAAGTTCATGATGCAAGTTCTTAAGTTTCGAAACCGAAAATGATCAAGATGGTTACATACATAGCCTAATTTTTGTAACATTTTAATAATACGTCGAAGATTGTCAAGCGAAAATAGCTTACCTGTCAAGAACAAACCCGAAAGTCATTCGTACAAATGTTGGCTGTCTAGCTCTGATGACCATGTTCAAGTCTTAAGTCAGCGTTTTTGTCCATGTATGGTGTTTCTGATGGCAGGTTGGGGAGCCAGAGATATCTACTAATCTCTGATAAATGCACCGAGCACATTCGGTGAAAACAGCGGTCGCCAAATGCATATAGAGCTGAAGTAACATTGTTAGTTTATAACCACGTAAACTACTTTCCAATTCAGAAATCATACAACAAAAATAGTGATTACAAATACTTTGCTTCAAATCTTAATGTGAAAAAGGTGTCGGCTCATGTTCAATTGCGATACCCTGAAGCTACAGTTACATATTGTTGTTACTGACAAATCTTTAATGAAAATATCAGTTAGAAATTTAGTCGACTACGAGTTGATACATGTTGCGTCTTCGAAGAATTAAATGTGAAAATAGTAAGTCCTACCTAAATGACAGTGCCAAGCATTTTTACGCAGCCGAATTATTAATTCATAAAATAAGGGCTGAAAGTTCCCCAAGACAATTTATCTTGAGCAGAAATTCTGAAGATACATTTTATTTTCATAAGTTTACTTACAGTGTCTTCAGTAAATATGATTTAAAATCTAAGAAGGCTCTATTCTACACATATGATAAAACAACACCCAAAAATAGCTGCAATGAAGTTTGCTCCTTTATCCTATGTTATATGCGCTGACCAAAACAAAAAATCATTGTGTAATTCGGCTCATGTTTGCACTGATAGCCAAAGGAACATTTGTTCAGTCCATCAGTAGTTCCCCAATCGGAGTACACAGCTGCCTGCCTTGCGACAGGGACTTCAGTGTTGTGATGATAAATGTGAAAAACATAGAATGTCTTTCCATAGGACTATACAGAATTAATCATCTCTTCCAGCTCTAAGAGGGCTTTCACGGTGCACGTGGTAAAAAGAAGTTCGTGACTTCAGATCATAGTGGCCAGTGCATTTTAAGAAGACTGTAGTGTCTACGGAATCACAGGAAACGAAAGTTCCTCGAGAAAGAAAGGAGCATTTCTCAGTAGCAGATTTGGTTTCCTGCAGCAGACTTAGTCCTGGAATGGCGCAAACTCGGACGTTCATTGGTAGATAGCAGGAAAATACCTTCAGGCTTGCAGATGGAGAGAAAATTCCAGATATTCCATTACAACCTGCTTTCTCATCTGAAGTGCAGATGTTTAGTGAAAAAATGGCAGAATAAAAAAATTCAAACTTTCTCTACCTCATTGTGAAGAAACTCAGCGATTCTACAGTAAATTATACACCCAATCCTAGTGTGTCTATAAAGAAAAGTGACTGATGTAATGTTGGGGTTTATGTTAATAATGTTTTTACATGAAATTGTTTAATTCAGTTTAATGTGTTCACATTTGCTTTAGAAACCCTCATGTCCGACAAAATTTAACAATATATACCTCCGCACTTAATATTAAATGAAGATTTCAAGGTTTTGGATAATGTGTATATCCCATGTAGTAAACATAGGTTAAAACTGCCTCACATTGTGACTCTGCGTGAAGAATTATCTAGTCTTTCCCTCTCCAGAATAAAATCACTCGTACTGGGCATGAGGGACTTCTGCAATAAACGGTTTAGTTGATTAATAACAGTAATTATACTTACATTTAACACTTTCCCTCCGGTGCCGACAAATGTTCTTCTCGCCATGGGATGGCGCGCGCATTCATACTTTACTTCAGCTGACGGCGCTCCTCTTGGTGTTTCTGGTCGCGGGCGGTGCGGTGGTCGTACTCAAACGCCCGAGGCCTCTGTTTTAATACACCGACCTTCGCTAAAATAAGCATGAATTATGCGATATCTCACTTGTTCCGAAAGCTCTCTCTTTGAACGGCCACAGAAAATAACTGTATTCACAGCTGTTCGTTGGGCATGGCTGATAGGTAAACAGAGTACCTGTTATTCTTTTGGTAGTAGCGTAATTGGGAGGCAGTTAAGGGTGAGCGACCTGCCGCTCAACCCTATTTGCCGTTTGCGGAGAATCATGTTATCGGCGGCACGGATATAAACGAGAAATGGACTTACATCACTTTAAAAAAAAAAGGGTCCAATATGAGTCTGTACTTCACTAGTGACTGTATTGGTGTTGAAAACCGTTAGTGGGAAGAGTTGCCTTATATAATGAACGGATACATACGATAATGTAGCGACTCTGTTTTTCAGAAGAACTATGGAATCGAAGAAACATTGAATTGTTCTTCTTAACAACACAGGCACTGTCACATCGTATTTATATGCCGATACCAGACAGTGACTTTCAATTAGAACGTCCTCCCCTCTACGGAAATTACATAATGTGTGACGCAGATTGTGACGCGAGAAAGAATACATGGAAATTTGGGTCTAGCTTTGAGTCTTGTACAGATAGCCAAAGCTGATAAGGAGACCGCTCGCGTAAGGGAGGAATTCCGGTTTCGAGTCCCGAGTCGGCACAAATTTTCACTCTCGTCATTCCCTTATGCAGCTGATGGTGGTTCGTATTCACAGATGCAAATACATTTCATGTAAAATGAATGGACATTTTGAAGGAACGACGAAAGCAACTGAATTTATTGGGTTTTCAGTTACTTGTTCCATTATATACATTCCGATTCATACTGAACTATCAAGTTACTTTCTACTAGCTCCACCAGACTGTTCTTGAATAATTTATTCGCTGTTACAACTGTGTGTTACACAGAATAATGCATGAAATAGTAAAATCCATGAATTCACCAAACTCCCAGTATGTATAATTCCACCATAACGTCAGTCTGTTTACGTAACATGAACCAGTGCAATGTTTGGCACATTCTTGAGACTCACGATGTACTTTATATTACTACTTCACAGCAGTGACGAATAGATGGGTTTTATTATTTGACTCCATTCATTCTGTATCGCCTAGAATGATGTAAATGGTCTATGAATCTGGTGATGGTCCTTAGACCGAACTGTTGGCTCAGCAGCTTTTGGCGGTAAAAAAAAAAAAAAAAAAAAAAAAAAAATGGTTCAAATGGCTCTGAGCACTATGGGACTTCACATCTGAAGTCATCAGTCCCTTAGAACATAGAACTACTTAAACCTTACTAACCTAAGGACATCACACACATCCATGTCCAAGGCAGGATTCGAACCTGCGACCGTAGCGTTCTCGCGGTTCGAGACTGTAGCGCCCAGAACCGCACGGCCACTCCGGCCGGCTTTGTGATAGCACCTTTCGTGTGTATCTTTACATGCTTTGAAACATGTGGCAGCTGTCTCTGCTTCAGACAGCTGCCACCCTCATCGATGTCGGTCGGTGAGGCCTGGCACGAAGCTGCGCGGGGTAGCCGCGAGGTCTGAGGCTCCTTGTCATAGTCCGTGTTGCTGCACCGTCGGAGGTTCGAGTCCTCCGTCGGGCATGGGTGAGTGTGTTGTCCATAGAGGAAGGTAGTTTAAGTTACATTAAGTAGCGTGTAGACTTACGGACCGATGACATTAGCAGTTTGGTCCTATAAGACCCTCTCACAAATTTCTAATTTTCCTGGCACGAAGTTGGAGTTCCAAAACACCCCATGGGTGTGGTGTAGGATTCAGGTCAAGACTCTGTGCAGGCCAATCCATTACAGGGATGTTATTGTCGTGTAACCACTCTGCCACAGGCCATGCATTATGACTAGGTTATTGATCCAGGAATTGCTCTTCAACAGTGGGAAGCAAGAAGGTGCTTAAAACATCAATCTAGGCCTGTGCTGTCATTGCGCAATGCAAAACAACAATGGGTGCAAGCCCTCTCCATGAAAAACACAACCACACTTAACACCACCGCCTCCGAATTTTAATATTGGCACTAAACACGCTGACAGATGACTTGCACTAGGCATTCGCCATACCCACATCCTGCCACTGGATCGCCACATTGTGTACCGTGATTCGTCACTGCACACAATGTTTTTCCACTGTTCAGTCGTCCAATGTTTACGCTTCTTACATCAAGTGAGGCGTCGTTTGGCATTTTCCGGCATGATGTGTGGCTTATGAGCAGCCGCTCGACCATGAAATCCAAGTTTTTTCACCTCCCGCGTAACTGTCATACTGTCATAGTAATTGCGGTGGATACTGACGTAGTTTGGAATTCCTGTGTGATGGTGCGGATAGATTTTGCCTATTACACATTACGACTCTCTTCAATTTGTCGGCCGTCTCTGTCAGTTAACAGACGTAATCGGCCTGTACGCTTTTGTGCTGCACGTGTGCCTACACATTTTCACTTCACTATCACATCGGAAACGGTTCAACTAGGAAATGTTTAGTAGTGTGAAATCTCGCGTACAGATGTATGACACAAGTTGACAACCAGTCATCTGACCACGTTCGAAGTCAGTGAGTTCCGCGGAACGCTCCATTTTGCTCTCTCGTGATCTCTAATGACTTCTGAGGTCACTGATATGGAGTAGCTGGCAGTAGGTGGCGGTACAATGCATCGAATGTGAAAGGCATGTTTTTTGGGGTGTCCGGATACTTTTGATCACATAGTATATATTTAAATGCATCGTGCAATAGGAAACACGATTACAAAGAGTTTCAAAATATTTTGATTGTCGTTTTTCTTCTCTTTGCATTACAACAGCCTTAATTTCATTTCATATTCGTTGCTGAAAATAAGGACCCCGTTTGAAGATTGAAATTTGTACCATAGGAGCTGACCAGTACGAGATACAAACACACGCCCATGATTTGTCAGCACTGGAATACAAGCAAGACAATTTTCCGCCTATCAGACTCCAGCTCGCAGCAATGACAAATCCGTCTGCACTTGCTAAAAGCCTCTTCCCCAAGACGGCTGGCCAACTTTTCATACGCCCACTATAATTCCTCCAGGATACTTTCAACGACGGAGTCAGCTAAAACAAGAAATAGGAAACGGAGAATACTTATACCTAACAAGCAAATGTAAATATAAAAACTATTTAATTCATGTGTCTTGTGACGTACTTTTTTAGCTTTCTCGTCCGTATGTGCTCCTGTTCAAATCCATACAATCCATACAGCATCTTCTAAATGCGGAATCATGAGAGACAGTATTCTCACTATAGTGCTCTTAATACTGCTGTGTACTTGCCAGTTGCCGACAGGCACGCACGGCTGTGCTGTCTGTAGCGGCGCACCGACTGTGACAACAGAGTGCGTGTCCGACAGATGGGAATTACGCAGAGTTCGCAAGCTAGACTGCAAGATGTTATTTGTACAGTTAAACACAGGCAACGCACGCTCTTAATTCTCAAGTGCAATACAATGTTAGTAGCACAGTGGTTGCAGTTAATATCTTCAACAAGTTGAGTAAACTTCTCTGTCCGTGCTAAGCAATTTATGTGGTGGTAAGTACATTGACAAACTTTTAAACGAAACATCGACCTCACAGGTCTCAGTAACTTGAATAGCGCTCGAAAATTGCTGTTCCTTAATTATTAGTCACTATTGTTATCAATAATATTGTTCTATAGTAGAGACACGAGGAGTTAAACGGTAGACCCAAAGTACTCGTCGCTACATGTCGGTACTATTCGGAATATTTCATGGTGATGGTGGTCTGTTTCAGATTGCTGCCAAACTGAACAGTATTACAGTTGTGACACTATAGTTGTGCGGTGGTGTTGTAGGTTTGATGTATGCGAATGACTTGGCTTAATAGTATATTTGTCGTTCTAAAATTTGATAAATTCAGTAACAGTTTTTTTCTACTCACTGCTTTAAATTACAACAGTCTCAATTACGAGGGTTGACAGAAAGTAATGAAACGCATTTTCTTCTTCTACAATCCTTTGTTGAACATATGAGAATTCCACCATCGAAAGAATTGTGTTTTATCTACATATCCTATTTTTCCACGTAATCTTCATCCCGTTCTACGGCCTTCCTCCAGGGCGAAACGAGGGTGTGTGTGCCCTGTTGGTGCCAATCCTTGTCCTGGTGGCGGAGCCAGTGTTTCACTGTCTGAATCACCTCCTAATCATCCTCAAAATGTCATCCACGAATGGCATCCTTTAATGGCTCAAGCAAGTGAAAGTCTCAGGGGGCTAGGTCAGGGCTGTCAGGTGTGACAGCCGTGCATGGAATCCCCGACCGCTGCAAACTGTGGAGCTCCGCCGAACCGCCTTCTGATAATCTCACCCCTTGTGAACAGCGGCTAACGCTACTTCAATCGACAGATACGTTCCATCGACTTCGCACAAGCGCTTGTGAATATTCCCACAGTTTGTTTCTCTGCAGTGAGAAATTCAATGACGGCACGTTGTTTGTAACGTACAGCAGCTATAGACGCCACTTCGAAACTGATCCTCAGCTAAGCTATCTGTCGAAAGTGACAGTAACTTGGCGCGCTCAGTCAGGAGACTTCAGATAATGCGTACGTAATGTTTCGCATTAGTTGCATTGTCTTCGGCTAAGAAAAAAATGCGGTGCATTACTTTCTGGGCAACTCTCGTAATTTAATGGTATTTGCTACTAATAAGTACCGCGCTACAAGATGGGCGTCTCTGTAGCGCACGTTAATGAATATGTGTTACTTCTATGTCAAAATTTATACAGTAAAAGCTTGTCGGTACAAGTCGTGTATGCTCGTAAGATGTCAGTAATGGAAGACGACGTAATGGGAGACAAACAATGCAAAATTTCCCTCTCTCATATCCCGTAACCCCGCAGTGGTCGGCCATTTACCCCTCTGCCCCTGAGGCAAGCGCCCAAGTTTACTAGCTCACGGCCGAATCCACCAGCGTCAATTAAAATTAAGTACATTCTAAAATATTACTATCTCAGTAAATATTTTTGTCTCTTGCTAAGCAGGAGAACTGCACCCTTCACAAGTTTCTAACGTTAGCTGACTTTTTTGGATCAGCTGTTAGACAGTATACATATTCTTATAAAATACGGCTGAGAATCGCATGCCGCACAGATACTTAATTCAGGTCGAATGCGCCTCGCTGACCGCATTTCGACGATCACTGCTATAGGATGCCCCGAGTATTGTGGTTAATGAGGAGGGTCACTACATCAGTATGAGAATTTCCATCTGACGTTTGTGGTGGCCACTGTGTCCGGATGACATATCGTCAGCAAGTCTGCCTAGTAAGCAGGAGACCTGCGTTTGAATCGCGATCCTGCAAAAATCTTCAGCTTGCCCCATCGACGTAAATCAATGTGCACTGGCAGCTAATGCCCTTAACTGCTTTGTTTCTTGATTCACGGTGTGTGCAGGATCGAAATGATGCCTGTCCTTTGAGACATGTCCGGAAGAATAGACACCACATACAGTGAAGCGCCAAAGAAACTGATACAAGCATGCGTATTCAGATACAGAGATATGTAAACAGGCAACGCCTATATAAGACAACTGTCTGGCGCAGTTGTCAGACCGGTTACTGCTGCTACAACGGCTGACATTGTACTGTTGATGACTAGAAACATGTTGCCCGGTCGGACGAATCTCGTTTCAAGTTGTATCGACCGGATGGACGTGTTCGGATTTGGAAACAACCTCATCATCATCAATCCATAGACACTGCATGTCAGCAGGGGGTTATTGAACCTGGTGCAGGCTCTGTAATGGCGTGGGGCGTCTGCAGTCGGAGTGATATGGGGCCCCTGATAAGCTTAGATGGGACTCTGATAGCTGACAGGTGCGTAAGAATCCTGTCTGATCACCAGGATCCATTCATGTCCATTGTGCATTTCGATGTACTTCGGCAATTCCGTCAGGACAGAGTAACACCGCACACGTCCGTCATTGCTACAGAGTGACTCCATGAACATTCTTGTGTGCGCTGGGCACCAAACTCCCCAGACATGACCATTATTGAGCATATGAGGGATGCCTTGCAACGTGCTGTTCGAAAGAGATCTCCACGCCCTCGTACTCTTAAGGATTTATGGAGATCCTTGCAGAGTTCATGGTGTAAATTCCCTACAGCACTACTTCAGACCTTAGTTGAGTCCATGCCTCATCGTGTTGCGGCACTTCTGCGTGCTCTCCGGGACCCTGCATGATATTAGGTGCGCGTACCAGTTTCTTTGACTCTTCAGTATAAATCTTTAGTGGAGTGTTCAGCTTGTGCCGTAGTGGCAAGTCACGCTTATTACTTAGCTTACGCCATCAAAAGAGAAAGATCTTTTGAGATGGTGTGTTATGACAGTGACACAGTTTCCGTCATGGCTTGCTTCCCGAAGATATATCTTCGCACAGTGGCTTTAAGAACACTTGTGCACTGCTGATGCCGGCCGGCTATACCTGTCAGTCCAACTCGTTAGCGCTTCATGTCTTCACAGCAGGTTTTGAACAGTTGATGGCCGAATTATTATGACTAATACTGCCATCAACAACATGGGCCTTTTCGTAGTGGATTTTTGCGAATAGTGTCTCTAAACAAACAACATTTTTTTCTTAACTGCTGCTTGGCACCAAGAACTGAACACTGTCCATCGATTTGGAGCCGAGTGAAGAATTTGACCAGAGCCTCACAAAATTCTTTGAGGATGTCGAATGACACCGTGTAGGAAACGATGTCAGGCAAGCGCCAAATTGTGGAAAGATCACGTAGATATTTTCATCCGGAAAGCGAACCGGAGACTACAGTTTCATTGACAGAACATTTATAAGATGCAACACGTTTACTAAAGAGACTGCCTACACGACGTCTGTCTCTCCTCTTTTCGGGTACTACTGCACGATATGGCATTCCTATCACGTAGGACGGACGGAGGACACTGAAAAAGTACGACGATGGGATGCTCTTTTTGTATTATGGTGAAACAAGTGTGTCACAGATGTGATACGCGAAATGGGACAGCATTCATTAAAAGAATTTCCTTGTGGTGAGATCTCTTCATGAAATTGCTAGCACCAACTTTCTGCCCCGAACACGAAAATAATTTGTTGGCTCGCTCTTACACAGCTAGAAAATAATCGTAACAAAGTCAGAGAAATCAGAAGTAGTTCGGAAATATGGAAATGTTCCTATGTCCCGCTCGCTGATCCAAAGTGTAACAGCAGACAAACATCTTGAAGGTGGTTAGATGACGCCTCCACGAGAAACTTAAATTTGAACTATAGAGTAGTCATGTAAAGTAGAAGCGCGTATGTAGCGTGTGAGTGCAGGTATTTTAGATAATGCAAACCTCCCTCCGAGAGCATTTAAATGCAATAATCCCGGAAATGTGTACATCTACAACATTACTCATGGCGAACGAGATTCAATGTAGCATAAATCAAAACTAAAAGGTTAATGCGTTATTAGATAACTGCAGAAATGTGGATGGAGATATTCCACAACTAGTCGATAAGGGTGATAATGCCCACACAGCAGTTGGATCAAAAAACGAGGGAATGTTGTGTAATGTTAAATACCAATCTCTCTACACAAAACGAATGAAATTCCCTGCGACGGCAGCTGTGGCCGAGCGGTTCAGTATCGAACCACGCTACTGCTACGGTTGCAGGTTCGAATGTTGCCTCCGGCATGAATGTGTATGATGTCCTTAGATTGGTTAGGTTTAAGTAGTTTTAAATCTAGGGGACTGATGACCTCGGATGTTAAGTCCCATAGTGCTTAGAGCCATCTGAAATTCCCTCCAGTGAAATGAACTGTTCGATGTGAATGGTGACACTGAAGGTACAACACCACGAAATAATATCAGTGTTCAGATTGTCTCATGATCAACGAGACTCATCCTCAAAAGCAAGCAATCCTTGGTCTTTTCTTTGTCTGACAGACGAGCCAAACATTACGACCCACAACGAGATTTAGTGCCACCGGTGGCTTTGTAGGCCAGGTAAAGATAGTACTGTAAGTGGAGAGCAGGAGAGTGGGGAAGCACTCTAGACACGATAATGGCTGTTCAATAACAGAAGCGTTTTCAGCAAAAGGAAGATTGTTACGGCCTGGGGGCTGGGAATAAACATATAAGAAACGGGAAAGCTGGTATACTTTTTTGTGCTACTGTCGTGAGCATTTGTGGCCAGTCGTTTGGGGATGGTACACGACTACTTGTTGGACGTTGCAGAAGACTCTGTAAAGCAGGTTGGATTTTGTGCGTCAGATTGGTAACCGAATAAGATGCTGGTGTAGGCAGGCCGTCAGCTATGTTTTGCTTGACTCGTGATCATCGGAATTGGACCGAGCATTCTTGTGAACGTGTCAGATGACTGGATGAATCACGTTTCTTATTGCATCAGGTCCATGGGCGTCTCCGGATACCCTGTCATCGAAACGAACGACTGCTTTTAATCATGCACTAAAATCCGGGAACACGGACGCACGCCAGTGAGTGCTATGAACGATGTTCACTTCGACCTGCATAGTAACTCTGGAGATAATCGAAGGAAAAGTGACAATTGTGGCGATGTGCAAATATTATTAAGAAACCATGCGTCCCTTTATATCTCATATTCTCCCTAACGTCATGGTAAATTCTAATTGTGGTCCTAGCCCCCAAAGTCGCCACGTCGGAACCTCACGGAACACATTTTGATTGCTACTGGGACTGGATTCACGCCCAAGCTTCATCAGGCCTTAACTGATGGGAATTATCATGTGATCTCTACATAGATATCTCGTGCCATACATCCCCAGAAGTATATGAAGGAGTCGTCCAATGCTATCCACACAAAATCGCTGTTCTATTACCTTCCACTGATGGTCAAAATCACTTATTGGATGGCGATTAAAATATTTTGGCTGATCAGTGATGTGTGTGGCGTTCAGAAAAATCTAGAGTTTGTCTCTAGTTCTAGCCCATAAATAGATCTACATCGCCATTGATTATACAGCACCAAAAAGGGAGTTTTGAAGGTTTGTTCCAAAATTACGATGTCAGTATTTCGGAAATATCTCTCTGCTGTAATAATTCGTGTTCAGTTTCAACCAGCCAAGTCCTAAATAGTAGACACTGAGGAACAGAAATTCAGCTGAAATAGCTCAATAGCGGGATGTCATCTAGATTTACCGACATAAAACATCAGTAGAGATCAGTAAAAAGAGCTTAAATCCGTTCTAGCAGCAGTTCATCGAAGATCGCTGGACTAAACAGAGACAGATCATTCTTATTTCGGGAAAGGATCGTCAGATAGAACCATATAACTGCAGGCCAACAAGGAACATGTTTAATACTCGCATGACAACGTTAACATCTCCTTTATTCAAATTTCAAGTCATCAGTCCTCCAATTGATATCATATAACCCGCCATGAGTTCCTCATTTCTGTCAAGCTTCTCCTTTCAGAGTACCACCTACAACCTATGGCCTCCAGAATTTGCTGTTTGAATTACAATCTCTGTCTTCTCTTACGGTTTTTCATTTCTACTGCTCCCATCGAGATTAGTTTCAGCTACCTTATCATAACCTGTCCGTCCTTCTTTTCAGTGCATTCCGTACTTTCCTTTCTTTGTCGATTTTGAGGAGCACATCCTCAATTATTACCTAGGGTCACGTAATTTACATTATTCTTCTGCAGCACTACATCTCAAATGCTTAGATTCTCTTCTGTTCCAGTTTACCAATACATCACATCCACAACCGTTCCATGCAGTGGTCCTCACGTACATTTCCAGTAACTTTTCATCAAATTAAGATCAATGTTTGACACTGGCAGACTTGTCTAGGCCAGGATGCATATTTTGCCACAGAAAGTCTGGTTTATATGTCCTCGTTGCTCTGTCTGTGGTGGACTATTTTTGTTACAAGGTAGCAGAATGATTACCTATTTTAATGTTGAACTTCTCGCTAGCCGTGAGGGATTAGCGGACTGTGCGGCTGGTCTCGGCGGAGGTTCGAGTCCTCCCTCGGGCATGGGTGTGTGTGTTTGTACTTAGGATAATTTAGATTAAGTAATATGTAAGCTTAGGGACTGATGACCTTAGCAATTAAGTCCCATAAGATTTCACGCACATTTATCATTTTTGTCAACTTCTCGCCATACCCATTCATCTTACTTCTCATTACTCAGGTCTTTCTTCAGTTTACTCTCAATCTACATTCTGTGCTTTTTAAGTGGTTCATTCCATTCGACTTATCCTGTAATTTTGCTTCACTTTCACTGTCGGATAGCCAAGTAATCGCCATATTCAGTTAAAAAGCACTTCAGAGCAGAGGTGAATTGCAATAGAGCAGGTAGAAAAGAGTGTTATACATTGCAAAGCAAAAAACATAGAACAGGCAGAGCCAGGAGGCCACAGCATAGTACCACCTGATACTGTAGTACGCTTACGGAAGTATAGAAGCCTTCCCTCACTTGTCACCATGGAATTGTGTAGAGCATGAGCCTCAGGCCATTAACGAACTTAGACGCGCATAAGTACTCAGCCACTCATGTAGTGAAAGATTATCGTCCAGTATCACAGACTACACCACGAGCATGTGACACCTTGGAATGCTGTATTGGTCCTCTGTTCGACGAGGCAGCGTCAGCCTGTGCCGAGTCAAAAGAGCAGAAGCTGTCAGAGCAGAGAGCTGCCTGCTCGCTGGAGGGAGGTCATTGTCGCCTCTGTGGTATCGTCAACTGTGCTATCATGCTGTCATCACAGTCGCAACTGGAAATGTCATTGACAGTGGTATTCGAGTGATGCAGTACACGGCCCCGCTCTTTTTGCTGTCAGCAATCCTGGAAGTCTATTGTTTTGCATGAGAGGGATTTGGACACTTCAACCATGCTGTTCCTGTGGGCCAGAATACAGAAGTTAACTTAACAAATCTACTGTAGTCCTGAAGTCTCGTTTCGCTCTCCATAGATTACAGGATATGGGTCATCTAAGAGTGGTGTCACATCGTTGACGTCAACTTCTTAGAGCAAAGTCTGAAACTATAGTGTATCGTACAGTAACTCAAAAAAATTTTGATCCTGTTTTGCTCATCAGGAAAAGATCGGCGGTTGTGCACTTTGTAAAGTAGATTTTCTTGTGAGTGGATTTTTCTAGCTTTAGAGGTAACTGATGTCACAGTGGGCTAGTACCTGTTAGATTTAGGTACTGTAACTGTCAGAGCTACTCAGCACCATGTATGGAATCAGATAACGGAAGATGTTATGTATGTAATCATTAAGGGATTATGGGTAGGCACTGTCAGGAATCGAGATGGCTCATGATTATATATAAGAATCGAGTTACTGTCTTGTGAATATTAGTACTCAAAATGAGTGTTGTCAAGGGCAAAGCTTCGGTAGAACTACAGGGGCAAGGTGTGTCTGAGCTGAAAGCAGTATGTATATTGCTGGAAAACCTAGCACAGTTAACATTGTAACTACATAGGTCGGTAGAATCGCAATCGCCACAGTGGGGTGGGGATTTGCAAGTTCCAAGTTTAATTGCTCCTTTTACTGGTAGAGACACTGACGATTTGCAGGATTTTGTGGGAGATCTTGGAAATCTGGCTGAGTTGGAAGAGTAGTCTATTGGAATTGCTGAGTGTTGCAAAATTGGGACTAAGAGAGGGAGCTATGTAGGGTATATAACAATGTGGAGATTGTGCCACACATGAGTGAGGGAAACTACATGATTCTAGGATTAGATTCTCATATCAGATTGTACCATAAGAAATCGTAAGATCTTCTGGAAGAAAGTGTGGAAATTGATGTAAAAATGTTTCTACTAGGTGAAGCCATAGCCAGTGCAGCAATGTTGAGAGAGGAGTCACTTGTGAAAGACGAACCAATTAAATGACGACTGATCACATTGACTTGACTCACATGACCATGCCAAAGGATACTGGAAATCAATTTGGGTCAGTGTTTAGTCTAGATTTCCAGTAGGGATTATGTGTGTGACGACACCATTAGAAGAGAATGAAGTGTTTGATCTGGTAGGTTGTTCAGTAAGTCATAATTGAGGTATTGTACACAGACATAGGGATTCATTGGAACCTGCTCTACTAAGAAGAGAATCATGTGTTCTCGAACTGCAAGCAAAAGTCACAGTTAAATACCTTTTCCACATCATATTTTTATAATCTTTAAGATTTCCACCAAAAATCTCAAGTGGATGTATTACTACATTTCTCTTACTCCTTGTTTTACCATTTTTAAGCAATAGTGTATGTCCTTCAATACAAATTTTATCAGCAAGAGACGACGTTAAAGTTATTGAAACTGGTGAAGAAATAGAAGGATGTATTATTCTAGTTAAATTTATCATGTTGGATGGTTACAGAATCAAAGAGTTATGTTACACAATTATTAATTACATATTTATTATACTTTACATCAATTGCTGGATAATTTGTTCTGTTACCTTGAACAATTCTAAGACTCTTGCCCAGATGAACATGATTTGGATGTAGCCAGCAGTCGCCAATATGTATGTCAATTTCTACATCTTTATCAGGAATATTTAAATTATTTTTGCTTTTCTACATCAATCAGAGGGAATGAATGAAACTGAAAGCACTTAATTTTGTTCATTCGTTAAGAATAAAATTAAATTAACCTATAGTATTTCTGAAACAACCGCTGTAGTAGTGATATTAAAGTTATTCAAAAGAACATTTTCATTGCTATTCTTTATTTCTAAATCCTGAATTTTATCATGAATTGGAATAAAAAATACATAATTTGGTTCATAAATTATTGGGGCTCTTAATTCAATATTAGGTTTAAATAATGCTATAAAACTTCTTTGGCATTGAAAATAATAATCATTAATTAAAATCAATTCAACAGATAAATTGAAATTAATATTATTCAACTTTTATCGAATAATTTTAGGAATATCGATAGCAACAGTTTCTTTCATTATGAGGTATAGTCAGATTATTAAATTCCATCACACTCCTGGTTCTACCTTTCATATCCTTATGTAATTAACATCACTTTGAATAATAACTCTATTTCAATTTTCATTTGCTTCAATGTGTATTCTACATTTTTTGTATGGATTAATTATTCTAACTATTAAGCAATGCTGATCAAAAGGCATTTCTATTATTTTCCTGTCACAATGTAGTTGAAAGTATTGTATAAAACCAATTAGTGCAACATTATTTATAACTATTTCATATAGGTATTGATTTTTTTGGGAACAGGTGGCTAAACTGAAATTGGTGACTCATTACAACTAGTTAGAATATTATGAATTAAATTAAAGCAGATTAGGAACCTAAAAGAAGAATTTCAGAGAAGAAATCAAGAAATAAACATTTCATCAAAATTCATTCTAATGGAATAGTAGTACCAAGCAGATGTGGAGAAGATAATGATCGATAATTATACTTTAACTCCAGGTTGATCAAAATTGGAAAAATTAATTACTGTTATTACTTTACTTATGTTGACCTGGAAGGGGTGATCTATTGTGATTACTGACAAGAAGAAGAACTTCTGTAATGCAGATAATTGGTTACAGTAAAACTAAGTCACCAACTTCACAGCTAATAGAATTACAGGAAGTGTTATTAACCATTATACCAAATGACATCATATCTTCATAAAGATTATTATAAATGTCTTGTGAAGCTACACATAAAATCATTTCATTGAAATTCCAGGCATATAAATGTGAAACGAGCCATGTGTTAGCATGTCAAAGTTATAAATGTCGACATATCTATTGTGCTTAGTTCTTCAGTACCTTCAAATGTATGCTGCTGCACATACAATCCTACCTCTGATGGTGGAGTAGAACGATTTATTAAGGAAAGTCGCTAAGGTTTCTTTTATTAATTATTTTGTCCTTTGCTTGGACTGTGGCATATTCTATAGTTTATTCAATTTTACATACACTTCTGATAGCCTTTTAGTACATTGATGTAGGAAGATAAATGGTTGGCTACATTACTATGTGCCTAGGTGTTATGTTATATATTAATCCATAACTTATATTAACCTAACTGGTTTCAACATTCAGTATTCTTTGGCTATTTAAGTCCATGAACTCAATCTAAGATGCGGACTGTAATGGTTTTTACAGTTTTCGATTGGTATCATACATAACACTAAATATCATGCAATGTACTGTAATGGTATAATTTTCAAATTGGTTGCACTAACTTCTGATAGTGGATCGAATTTAGCTGTATTTTGATTTCAATAATTTAGTAAAAGGTTTATTAGCATACAATCAGACTTCTGTTTCTTATAATACATGTTTTAAAAAATATTTATTTTGTAACTATGCTTGTCACATAACTAGTGAAAGTGTCAAAAATAGTTACTTGCGGTATAGTAATGATGCAAGGCAAGTATCATAAATATGGGGTATAGTTTTCTTAACAATTTCCTGTCATGAAATAATCATCAAAATATACTATAAACAATTTGGAATTTTTTTATGTATGTGTATTTCGAATCGTAGTTGTTTTCAAATTAATGCTTGAGGTCATTTTGTCTCATGCACGGGCTATTGATACTTAGTTGAGGCCCCCTTGTAGGCATCAGGTGATATGTTATGGGAATGATGTTTTAGTGAACTATAATGTATTTAGTAAATTTTAATTTTCATGTCTCAAAGAATTGCTCATTTCACGTTTGTGTACTTGGAAATTTAGTGGAAAGATTTATTTGTGTGGCTGTCACACAATGTCTTTAATAACCTTCATGACAGTACATTGTCATTTGCTGCTACTATGAGTTAATATTGTATTATTTTATAAGAGTTTGTAGTGCTTCTCCTAATTTTATTACAGACTTTATGGTGGGAACATAGCTTCCCAAAAGTGGCAAATCTACAACAAACCTTTTAATACCGGTCTTGGCTAAGATGTTTTCCTCTTCAAAAGTAACCATTTATATGTTTACTCAAGAAGTTTAAGTATCACAAGTATCAGTAATTTCTAAAAATGTATGAAACAGTTTAACACAAAATTAATTGATAGATGACTACTCTTACTGAGAATAATGAAGATGTCATAGCATTATACAAATCTTAAGGTAATTCAGTTCTTTTGTTAGATGAGTTAATTTTAGTAAATATAGGTGTATGGATAGGATATTTCATTCTAGGCTAACATAAAGGAAGAGATTGCTTTTATGAAGCTCAGACATATTCAGAAACACCTAGTCAGAGGTAATCTGAAATTTTAAATTATGTTTACAACAGAGGCCGCAGATTTACCATATATTTTAGTGGAGATTAAAATTTGAGGGTTTTATTCAAATGTGTAGTTACTGTTGGAAAGGAAATAAGTTCAGGTACTGTACAATAGATAAGACAGGGAAACCTAAAGAAGGCAAGTAATGATGTAGGACTGAAAAGCTTCAGCAACATTGTGAACATATTAAAAAATTATAGGACATAAATAATGTCTTACTGACGTTTTTTCTCAATTTTATTAGTGTTTTGCAAAATGTGACCCAGACGTTATTAAAAAAGGCTGATGAGTTGAAAGATAAAGGACTAATAAAATAAGCATCTTAAACATGGAAGATGGTTCAAATGGCTCTGAGCACTATGGGACTTAACATCTATGGTCATCAGTCCCCTAGAACTTAGAACTACTTAAACCTAACTAACCTAAGGACAGCACACAACACCCAGCCATCACGAGGCAGAGAAAATCTCTGACCCCGCCGGGAATCGGACCCAGGAACCCGGGCGTGGGAAGTGAGAATGCTACTGCATGACCACGAGATGCGGGCTAAACATGGAAGAAATAAATGAAAACAGAATATGGAAAGCACAGAAATGAAGAAAAGTCTGTTTCTGATGCAGTCGTCAAAGAAGTCAAACAACTAATTGAAGGTGTAGGTGATGTTGTTCTGAAAGCTACCGAAGAAAACAGGGATGTTTCCAGAACGAGGTTTTTCACTCTGCATCGGAGTGTGGGCTGATATATGCTTGGATAGCTCAGTTGGTAGAGCACTTGCCCGAGAAAGGCATAAGTCCCAAGTTGGAGTCTTGGTACTGATCACAGTTTTAATCTTCCAGGAAGTTTCAAAACTTGGATGTTGAGAAACAAGTAATTCATTACAATAATCCCCACCTAGAAGTACTTGGGGATACACCACAAGTTGAACAATATCATAGTGATAATAGAGATAATACATTAAATGATTTAGGAATACAGACTACATTCCACAAATATGTAATAGAGAAAAAAGTTGAATCCAAAAGATTGATAAATGTAGCTGAAAATACGATGAATCACACTAACTTGAGAAATGTATTGATATATTTAAATATACTGGTATTTTAACAACACCATTTTATAGAGATAAATTATCAACAGAATAAAATATCATTGTATTTATGTATTAATTAATCTTAACAAAAAATGTATACATTCTTTTATTCAATCGACTTATCAAACTATGCTAGAATATTATTTGATTCAGGAGCATTACAACCTGAAAATAATCGAAATAAAATCAATCAAGTAGATCAATTAACTATAATAACTTATCAAAAGAAATGGTTCAACCTTATTTTCAAAAATTAGAACAATCAAATGAGTTTCTTTAGACAATTCAGAGCCAAAAACCGGCGAATGTTACATAAAATGTATACAGGAAATTCACCTGAATATATTTCAGTGAATGATGTAGAAACATTAGTTGATTGATTAGCAGTTTTTCATGCACAAGAATTCATCAGAGATAAAAATTATCGAACATATAAAAGTTGGCATAATGCAAATGTTAAAGAATAAATTTAGTAATTCCATCATAAAAAATTCAAAATGAACTCTTTCCTTGACCAGATTTGTCATTAGTCTTCCTGATGTAGTCAGAAAGAGTGATGAATATAAAAAATGCTTATTAAACGCATTAACTGACACAATTCTATTCAAAATGCTTCTACCACATTTATTTATTCTGGAACCAAACTAAGAAAAAGATTAGCTAGACGGTATCAAGAAAGAAAATAATGTCATTATTGGCTGCTCTACCATATTTGGCTGCTGTAGACTCGATGGTGGAAGGAGTACCTAGTATAGCTAATGCTGTAATAAAACAGAAAAACTTAATAAGGAACTGGAAGGCCGGCCAGTGTGGCCACGCGGTTAAAGGCACTTCAATCCGGAACCCCGTGACTGCTACGGTTGGAGGTTCGAATCCTGCCTCGGGCATGGATGCGTGTGATGTCATTAGGTTAGTTAGGTTTAGGTAGTTCTGAGTTCTAGGGGACTCATGACCTAAGATGTTAAGTCCCATAGTGCTCAGAGCGATTTGGACCATTTTTCGAGGGAATTGGAAGAACAGAAAAGACACAATATGATATTGGAGGAAAAGGATTTTGAAAAAAAGTCTAAAAAATTATCGAAGTTTTCCTTCAGTATTAGGTTATTTTGCTTCAGATAAATTTGCTAAACATCTAAAGAGTCAATCATTTTTGAGGTGTTCTTATGACTGTTGAATTAACTAAAAACCAAAAACAGGGAATTTAGAGTAGTTAATATAGGTATTTCTGATAATGTTGGCACTCAGTGGATATGCTACTGTAAAAATAATGATAAACAAGTTCTGTTTTATTCATTTGGAGAAATTATTCCCAAAGAATTTGTTTAGTATATTGGTTCAAGTGACTTGTTCTATAATTGATAATGAACACAATATTATAATGATATAATTATTGGTTATTTGTATGTATTTCATATAAAATTCTTGTCTGATGTGTACAAGTTTAAAGAAATTTTGAATGAAGTAAATCGTAATTTTTGGAAATAAAACAAATGCCCAAACACTAGATATTTAAAATTCTGAGAATTAGAGAAAAGTAAAAGAAGATATAGGATCTTTAGAATCAGATAATAAGAGGAATGAAACTGAGGAATGAAAAATTTAACAGTTTAACAACGTGTTCCATAAAAATTTTGAAACAATAACAGAATTAAAAACATTAATACATGTAAAATTTCTAAATTAACTATACGATTTCATAAAAAACAGTTGATATTTTTAAAACAGCTAAGAGCTGTGTTTATTTCAATGGTAGAACATTAGTTGATGTAAGTGTTCCAATTGATGGTAAATATGTAGTGATTCGAAAGTATTTATAAAATAATTATATAATCTTTTTACAACGGCTGAATACCCAAGTACAGTACCTCCCTCCAATTTTTTTAAAAAAAGAAAGAAATGCAAGCTGTGATGGTGCCATAGAGAAGTAACATAGTGTATAGGTAATGCATTCACCACCTGTAGTTATGCACAGGATGGGTTAAACATGTTATAGATGAAGGTACATGATAAACAAATATTTGAAATTTCATTACAACTGGCGAACTACAAAAAATTTCATCATTTTGAGTACATTTATAACATTAAAATAATCTTTGTTGTTAGGAACAACTTTGATAAAAACCATTCCTTCATTTCCAATGTTTCATTAAGTGTCTCTAACATTTTGTATCTGATAACTCCTGCATAAGTATGGTATAAAACAAATGTCCTAACTACAACATTACCATATTCTGTTAAAACTATGCCAGTGAAATTTAATCTGTATAAACAGGTAAACATATCTGGCCTTGAAGTGCAAAAAATAATACAGCAATTCATCATCCTCAAATAACAATAACAAAAAACAACAGATAGGAATAAAAGGCTTCACCCACTGTGAAAAAATATAAAAAGGGTAAATTTGTTGAAAAAATGTAAATTTTACTGAAGAAATTATTATTGAATTACGTAAATCAAAGAGAAAACATTTTAAAAGATTCACCCAAGTAGAAAGGAAATTCAAAAGTAAATAAGGAATATAAACATAATTAACTGTAGTAGTTATTTTTACAAAATTGTCTTGAGTCACTTTAGTTAAAAATAAAGCAGGTGACAATGTATCAGAAGTCTTTGAAAAAAGTTTGGTTGCTAGCTCTCTGGGAAATCTAAAAACAGATGGTGGAAAAGTGTTCCACATTAAAACATTTGAAGGACTTGAGAAGAAATGCGACATTAACAATTACTCAACTTTTACAGAATTAATAGCATCTGTTGTTGGAAGATTTAATGAAAGAATGAAGTAAAATACATGGGGAAGATTTGCTCTTCAAGTAAATTACAAATGGATCAAACTGGTAACGTAACCAGTTGATGAATACAATGATGCAAAACGTTTGACAGTGAAAATGGAACCAAAAGAACCCTACAAATTTAATTTACATGTAACTAAAACTGTAGCTATTCCCGACAAACCAAAATTTTGAATATGAGATAAAGTGAGAATAAGGAAATTGAATGGAACTTTTGAAATCACAGTATTGCAAAGAGCAATATGCATGATTGTTGTGTTGTGCATTCTAGTCCAATAACATACAAGGTGGAGGCATTCAGTGGAGAAGAAGTGAAAGGAAATCCTTCTGAACAAGAGCTACCGAAAATTACTTATTCAGATATGCACCTTGGTGAAAAAGTATTAAGAAAGAAAGGTGATACAGTCTGTGAGAAGTGGCTAGATTTTGATTAAACACTCAATAGTTGCATCAATAAAGAAAATTTTATTCTACAAAATTTTATATACCTTAATTGAATTTGTTATAGAAATTTGAAGAGGTTTGATATCGATTATAATATTACTGGTTTCGAATGTGTTTTTACAAACAGTAAAGTATATTCTGATGTAACAAACGTGAATAAGAAATACATAAAGTCAGAACTATTTGAGATTCTTGAATTTGACTGGCTTCAATCAGATGAATATGGCCTTTGAGCTTGTTAAATGTTTAAAAAATTCTATAAACAATTAAATTATGAAGAAAGAAGTGGGATTTCACTTCTGTTCAGCAATATAGGTTCCATATTAAATCAAGCTGTGGAAGACTAAATGTGTCATTAATCAATTCTTTTTGTGATTAATCATCTTAAATAGAGTTCAATAATGAAAATAATAGTTTTTTCATTTCCCTCAAAACTTTTCAAATTGGAGAGAGTTTAAATTCCATAATTTAGACATGACATACCTATCAGTATGTTTCAATGATTTATCTACGATTTTACGTACAACAGATTCATTGACATACAGTGTTTTTCCATTGTGTACTATTCTTGTATCACCTAACTCAATTATTTTGCTGATGGCATTTTTAGTGTCTTTATACACCAATATCTCTCTGGTAGGGTAGCCATTTGCTAATCTTCAAATCCAATCTCAATTTTTTTATTTGTTTCACGTTTTATTTGTATGATGATATAAGGGTAACAAATCATTACAAATTATTTCTTTATAACTTTTCCTCTGACATTAACAACTATGTAAGTATTGTAATTCAGGGGCTGTGGTGATGGTTTCTGAAAATAATAACTTGATTGATTCACTCATGCAGGAATGTTTATGCAGCTGCAGATTATCAAAGACTTGATCAGTTGGATATCCTCAGGGAAAGATATTATTAGTCTTGAATATTTGCAGGAATTCCTTCAAGAACCCTGTATTATCATAGAATTAGAAATGTCTTTATTATTTACAGGGCTGGATTATCATTGTAGCTCAAGAAGGCTGTAGTTCTACAAGTTTGTAGGTGGGATACTCATTATGTCTGGAATATCATTAGTTTTAAATTTTCTGGGTAAAAATACTTGTTCTTTGGAATATCATACAGAAAACTCAAAAGATTTTCATTTTGATCAGGGTCTGCGACAATCTCTTGATATCTTTAATATTTTCAGAGATGATGTTCAGCACTTCTGCAAAATCATATTGAATAAATCATATAATTTGCAGGCACCAAATCTTTGATGCCTGAAAGATTACTAGTTATCAACAATTTTTTTTAAAAATATTTTCAGTCACAATGCTTGTCCTCCTCAAGAGCATTGACAAATTTTAAATTGATGCAATATGACGAAGATTCAAAATATCACCAATAATTTGCCCATGTGTGTAACCATCCGAAATATTGAAATAGTTGTGATAACAGACAGCATTTAAATTTTCTGATGCCCTCATACAAATTAATGTAGTTAGAATCATGATTAAATCTTATAACAGCTGACAACTTGGATATATACATCTATTATTCATTAACTGTTAACATAGTGCTGTTCCTTTTTTCCAATAACACAACTATTATATTCACAAATATTGTCAAATAGCATTTTTTGATTATATTATTTCTTTATGTTACCAATTCTATAGTTCTGTCAAATTCTAAATTAGATTTTTTCTATATTTATCCTTGATTTTATTCATACCTTTAAATGTTTAATTATAATTTTATTTAGTTTATTTACATAATTCTTGTTTTATATTTCCATGTGCACGAATTCATTCTAAAAGTTCATGCGTAACCCATTTGCTTTTAATTATTTGTCTTAATTTGTTTTACACTTCACAATTAATTAACATATATTATATTCATTGATAAACATTGATGATTTTTCATTCTCTTTTGAAGGTGTCTTAGAAACATTGTTTTTCATACTCCAGTATCATACACAGCACATTTTTAGATAGCTTTTAATATTTTTATACTGTATAACCATCCAATATCTTTAGATTTTAACCAATTTTGACCATTTTCATCAGTTATACTACAACTTCCTTACCAGTGCATGCATGTTTGTTGTAGGCTAGATCTGTGATTACCACCATTTAATATACAAGTTTTTATTATGAATATTCTTTAGTTTAACTGAATTTTCAGTGATTAAAATAAGTTGCTGTTGCTTAGTTGATTCATGTATTGATAAATTTGCTGTATTTTGATGAATGTGTTATCTTTACACTATTCATTTTCTGCTTGTTTCATGTCTTTACTGAAATCTGTCCAAAATAGTTAAATGAAGGTGATATACTTTTAACCAAGTGAAGGGACTTCAAATACCTGAAGCTAGTGCACAATGGAGTGTGCTTTTAATATACAGTACATGTGTGGCTTAAATATTTATTGGTTGTAAATTTTTTAATTTTTTAAATTAACTCAGTTTTGCTTCAATTGTAAAATAGATATAATTATTTTTCCTTTTCCCCTAAATTTCATTTCTAATATCGATTAATATTACTTGCTGAATAATTAATACAAACAAATTTTCAATTCTTCCAAATTCGGTCTCAAAAGTTTCTGATTGTTTCTGTAAGAAAATGATAAAGGCTTAATCTTTTACATTTCTTCAGATTTTTCTTAAATGCATCTAACATAGCTTATGTTACCATTGCAGTTATTAGATGATTATCTATTTATAACTAATAAAATTGTCTTTATTAAACAAAAGTGATAAGTCTAATATGTATAAAAATTGTGAATTGAAAGAGTTAACTGATAATTCATAAATATACAAAGGATAAGCATTCACATATATCTCTGAACTGTGTTAGCATATATTAGAAAATAGGTATAATAAAGAGAAAGATGGTACCAATAGACCACCTCCTCTACAAGTAGTAGATAATGCTCTCTGATTGATGCTGTGTTCCTGGATTTTAAGTGCAACTCCGCACTGTACCCTACTGGACTAAGTTCGACCTTCAAGAAAATCTTTTCAAAAGAATTTAGTACAAGGTTTTGCAGATAGTATTCAAATATGTCTCAACAGAGCGAAATCATAGAATGCACAAATATTTGGGAAGCTTAAGTGTTGTAGTGTAGGGCTGCTTCTCTTCAAAATATATCTAAATGAATTGACGGATAATGTTGGAAACCATCTCAGTCCGATTATGCTTGATTCTTTTCTATAAAGGAAATTAAAAGTTATAGTAAACGTATCAAAATGCAGGATAAACTAAAATCAAATTACATTAGTTATACTGCATGTACTACATTAAGAAGTGTCTCTCAGAAATGTCAAACATATACATTTCTTGAAGTGGAATTGGATGAAATGCCTTAATACTACGAGGTAATCTTGGATTACAGTAAAAATATCAGTTTTAAAATACACTGGTCAGCCAGAACATTGTGACCAATGACCTACACTACCGATATAAATCCGTCCAGGTGACAGCAACGTCACCTGACGAGGAATGACTGCTAGTCAGAAACAGGCATGGTGCATGTAGTATCAGTTAGTGTGCTTTCCACGTGCAGTAAGGCGAAGGCGCGCTATATATTTGTGCCTGGCTGAACGCAAATTGTGATGGCCCAGAGGATCGGCATGAGAATTTCGGAAACTGCACTACTCCTTGGGTGTGTGCTGAGGTTAGTGTCGTTAGCATATGGTGAAACTAAGGTAAAACCACCTCTACACTTAGTGGGGCTGAGCGGTCAGCCCTCATCACAGATGTCAGCCATTTTAGGCTGGGCAGACTGTGGCGGATCTAGCATCGGACTTCAATTCTGGACAGAGTACAAGTGTGTCTGAAAACGCAGTGAACTGAACACTCCTAACGATGGGCCTCCACAGCCTATGACCAACGCTTGTGGCAATGTTAACGCTATGACATCGACAACTGCGACTGAAATGAGGACGTGACCATTGGCACTGTATGTTGTCACAATGCCAGATAGTCGCATGGTGTGATGAATCCAGATATCATCTGCACGATGCCATTTGGAGGGCCTGAGTCTGTTGTTTTGCATGGTAACAGCTCCTTCATAACTGTAGTGTGAGACAGAATCAAGCTTCAAGCAGCTCTGTTTTACTCTGGGGAACATTCTCGTGCACTTCCTCGGGTCCAGTGGTGCTAGTGCGAGGCATCAAGGCGGCCAAGCAGTATCATACACTGGTTACAGACCACGTACATTCCATCAAGTTTCCCGACAGCAGTGGCATTTTCCGGTAGGATAATGCGTCATAAAACACCGCAAGGAGTGTGATTGAGTGCTTCAAGAAACGCAGTGGTGAGTTCCAATTGATGTGCTGTCCGCCTCCCCCCACTTCGGCAGATTCGAACCTAATTGAATATATCTAGGATGCGATTGAACGTAGCATAGAGGTCATTGCTCCCCTCCCAGTATTTAAGGGCGTTAGGTGACTTGTGTATAGATGTGGTACCACCTCCCCCCAGCGACATATCAAGGCCTCATAGCTTCCAATCCACGACACGTTGCCGCTGTTTTCTGTGCCAATAGTGCACATAGGTTGTCATAATGTTCTGGCTGATAACTATAATTTGAAACATTAAATTTTAATAGGCTCAATAAACTGAAGTTGTGTTTGTGACAAACTCAGCCTCAGGGTCAGTTGCCTTGCAACAGCCACTGCCGGTCGAAAGCCTGGATGAACGGGGAGGGTTGGGCACTTACCTAACAACCCAGTCCTATAAAAAAGTCTTTGTTACGAAACACCGACTTGCTGTGGACAGATGGATGTAATAGAAGATTGAAAGTGTGAAGGATAAGTGGTCTACGATAAGGAATTTTTAATTTTGGATCAAGGAATTTTAAAGGTCTATATAAACCAGGAACCTTCCTCTCAATGATGTCTGAAATTAAGCGATGTAAACTGGACTTGGCATCAGTCCAAAGACAACATGGTTGTGTGAGGGTACTCACAAAGAATAGCGATATATAATATTTAATTGCAGATGTACAGATAAACATGCACTAGGCATTAGTTTTTTGATACAGGGCAAAGTAGGAAATTCGGTTACAGAATTCAACAGAATTCAAGTCTGTTAAGCAAAGAATATCCTACGTAGTATTTGAAAACCAAGCGTCAGACAGCATACTTATCAATGTTCACGCCCCAACAGAAGATAAAGAAGATGAGGGAGGGAAATAAAGAGTTACATGATGAATTAAAACAGTTGAGTCAGACCACACCAACCAGAAATATCAAGATAGTTCCTGGAGATTTTAATGTAAAAGCCGGAAAAGAAGAATTCTATATACCGACTATAGGAAGGCACAGTTTGTATGACGAGATGATCATGTGATTATCAACTAGATTCTCTAAAAGAGTCTGCGAATATGTTCGGCTTACTTCGAACACCAGAGAATACCAAGGGAACCTAGCGCTCACCAGATGGAAGAACAATCAACTGTACATCTTGGTGGAACAGATATATGGCCATAGAGTCATGGACATCATGTTATATAGAGGAACGGGCTGTGCATCAGACCATCTCCTCGTAATGTGTAGACTTAAAATAAATTTCGGCTGCATGCTTAAGAAGAAGAAGAGACACTAGATCTCGTCTTGAATGACTATAAAATGCGAGGAAGTGCAATTAAAGAACCATATGCTGTTTGAAGCCCTAGAGAATCTACAAGAGAGAGAGAGAGAGAATATGGAAGAAAAGTGGAAACAAATCAAGGTTACAGTACTAAGAGTAACCGAGCTTATGTTGGGAAGGGGGAAGAGAGTAAAGAAGAGAGAACTGTGCAGCGAGACATGGCAGATGGTTACTCAAAAGAGAAGGCGATGGAGGATTGCTTGGCCAACAGGGACAATGAACAGAAAAGGGAACATTTTCACATCAGACGAAAGACGAAGCGTATCCTGAGAACAGAGATAAGAATATATCTAACCAATTTACTAGAACAGGTTGAAGCAGAAAGCCACAAGATGAAATCCCACTGCATCAAAAATAGGAAACGTGGAATTCGGAGCCAAAACTATCTCATTAGTAACAGGACCCGTAACTTGATATATTACAAGGAGATATATGTAGAAAGATGGAAAGAATACTTCTCCGTACTCTTGCATCATCCAGACGCTGATGAGATGCTCCTTGCAGACACCACAGAGTAAAGGAAAGATAAAGCAAAATGGGATGTGACTGGAGAAGATGTGAAGATTCCAGTGAAACGAGGCCTCATGGAGGGACAGAACAACAGAAGAATTGATTAAAGGGGGAGGTGAGAGCTTGCACTTGCAAATATAGAAACTGATTCAGTAGATATGAAAACGAGATATCGCCCGAAGAATGGAACTGGCCATAATACGCCAGATATATAAGAGAAGCAAAATGGAATGTGGTAATTACAGAGGCATCAGATTGCTGAATGTAAACTACAAGATACTGTCTAAAATTATCCTCAGAAAATTACAACTATTCATAGACGACCACATGCGGGAATACCAAGCTGGATTTCGACCAAACCGATCGACGAGAGACCATATTCTCACAGGAAGACCATTGTCGAGAAAACTCTGAGAACATGGTGAGGACATCTATAGTCTGTTCGTCTATTTTCAACGTGCGTACGACAACATAATGGATTGACCGACTTCAGAATCCCTGAGAAGCTAGTAAGAATGGTGCGAAAGTGTATGAACGGGTCAAGGGCTGGAGTGCGTTGCGAAGAGTCACGCCAGAAACCTTCGGTATTAAAGCAGGTCTCTGACAAGGGGATGGTCTCTCAAGTGTTCTGCTCAAAGTCCTCTTAGAGACAGTAGTAAATGAATGTAGGGAATATGAATTATATGGAGTAAAGCTGGATGGTAACTTTGATTGCCACGCATACGATGATGACGTAGTACTGTTAAGTGAATCAAATCATGAGTTGAAAGAAATGTACGAGTACATGGACAACTACGCTGAGAAAGTTGGGGTAAAGGTCAGGACAAAACCGAGTTCTTAGAGTCAGGAAGACAGAATCGGCACGAATTTCTTGAGATAGCTGATATGAGGTTCAGGATAGTTCACGAGTTCAAGTACTTGGGATCTGTTTACCAGGAACCGCAGCATACAAAAGCATAGAAGGAAAGAATAGCAGGGGGAATGATATACGTGTATTCCCTTAAGTAGACGCCCACCTCTGGATCAATGTCAGCGAATACTAATATGAGAATATATAACTCAGTGATATGTCTAACAGACAATTAAGGTTCAGAAACATCGAGCATTGCTAAACGAGAAAACAAAGAGCAATTAATACTTAAAAGAAGTGTAATGAGTAAGATATGGGGACGTATCTTTATAAAGGAGAGTGGAGAATTAGAATAAATGAGGATATTTACCTCTTGATGCTACATGAAACAATACTACAGACCCATAAGGCCTAAAGAAACCACTGGGTGGGCCATGTAGACCGTATACCACAAAGAAGAAAGACAAGTAATGAAGGCATTTGAGGGGAAACCAAACACCTTGCGCCCCACAGGACGACAAGGCAGCTGTGGATGGACGACCTAGTTAACGACCTGGCAGTCATGGAGACTGAAAGAACTTGGTGGAACCTAACACAAAACAGAGAAGATGGGACGCAATTTGTTGAAGCAGCGTGTGGTCAGCAGTGCCTGTCACACCTGGATGTTAGAGACATTCA
Organism: Schistocerca piceifrons; assembly: GCF_021461385.2. NCBI lineage: Eukaryota > Metazoa > Arthropoda > Insecta > Orthoptera > Acrididae > Schistocerca > Schistocerca piceifrons. The sequence goes on from NC_060140.1 coordinate 627,828,335, forward strand.
TTGAAGTAATAATTCCGGCCAACAGAAAGATCTTTAATGTAGATTTAAAATCCATCACATCGCCAACATGATCTTAAACATCATCTGGAAGCTTCTTGCATGCACGTCTATTCATGTATCAGACTTTCTCATGCGCTATTATTACCTCTTTGAAGCCCTCTTAGTGGCTGTCTTTGGGCCTAGTAGTAGCCTGCGAGTGGACTGGCGAGGGCTGCATTGACTGGCTGTTAATCATACACTGAAGCCCCAAAGAACCTGGTACGGGCATGCGTATTCAAATGCAGAGATATGTAAACAGGCAGAATACGGCACTGCGGTCGGCAACCCTTGTATAAGACAGTCAGTGTCTGGCGCAGTTGTTAGATCGGTTACTGCTGCTATAATGGCACGTTATCAAGATTTAAGTGAGTCTGAATGTCATGTTACAGTCGGTGAACGAGCGATGGGACATACCTTCGAGGTAGCGATGAAGAGGGGATTTTCTCGTGCGACTATTTCACGAATGCACCATCAATATCAGGAACCAGATAAAACATCAAATCTCCGACATCGCTGTGACCGGAAAAAGATCCTGCAATAACGGGACCAACGACGACTGAAGAGATCTTTCAACGTGACCGATGTGCGAAAATTCCGCAAATTGCTACGGATTCAGTGCTTGGCCATCAAAAAGTGTCAGCGTACGAACCATTCAACGAAACATAGTCGATATGGGCTTTCGGAGCCAAAGGCCCCTTCGTGTACCGTTGATGACTGCACGACACAAAGCTTTACGCCTCGCCTCAGCCCGTCAACACCGATATTGAACTGTTGATGACTTGAAAGATGTTGCCTGGTCGGACGAGCCTCGCTTCAAATTGTACCAAGCGGATGGATGGGTACTGGTATGGAGACAAATCCATGGACCCTGCATGTCAGCAGGGGATTGTTCAAGCTGGTGGAGGCTCTGTAATGGTGTGGGGCGTGTGCAGTTGAAGTGATGTGGGACCCCTGATACGTCCAGATACGGCTCTGACAGGCGACACGTGTGTAAGCATCCTGTCTGACGACATGCATCCATTCATGTCCATTCCGCACTACGACGAACTTGGGCAATTTCAGAAGGAGAGTGCGACTTTCCAGACGTCCAGAATTGTTATAGAGTTACTCCAGGAACGTATTTCAGAATTTAAACACTTCCGCTGACCACGAAAGTCCCCCTATATGAACATTATTGAGCGTCTCAGGGATGCCTTACAACGTGTTGTTCAGAAGAGATCTCACCCCCACGTGCTCTAACGGATTTGTGGATAGCGCTGCAGGATTCATGGTGTCAGCTCCATCTAGCACTATTTCAGTCTAGTCCGTGCCACGTCATGTTGCGTCACTTCTCCGTGCTTGCGGTAGCCCTATACGATAATAGGCATGTGTACTGTTACTTTGGCTCTTCAGTGTATTTAAGTGTAAAAAATCTTGTGAGGTACAAGTTTTATTACCAAGACAGCGGTTGATACATACGCCGAATACTACTTTCAGCAGGGTTATATTGCCGTCTGAAAATCAACGGATATGTGAATTAAAAAATCCCTACACGTGGAACATTGCTATCTGTCCATTGAAAACATGGAGGTAAACTCATTTAAAAGGCACTCACAAGCAACACTAAGTACGCTAAAGTATAAGCCACATCTATATCAGAAAGGCAAATGGATGTGAAATACATCAAATGCCGTTGCAGTTACATGTACGTATGTTGATAACCGGCTCCGTACTCGACGTGCTTCGAGCACATAGCGAAGGTGAGCAATTGCTCACACCCCTTAAAGTACGCATTTTACAGCCAACGTTTACCGTACCCCTTCTGTTTAGATCCATAGTTGCCCGTCGCAAATAATGGATAGAAAACGCTTACAGTAGACGATGTGTGTTACACATTTTCGAAGATGAACAACTGCTCGTCGCTCTTGTAAGATGTCAAACTACGCCTATAGCTGCCTCTGAGTATGTGTGATACATGTTCCACTTCATATTTATTTCATACTTGTAAGAGCTGTCTTCTGTTTTGGTTTGCAAATGATGAATGAACGAAATGAGCTTATTACTTGGCGTTCACCCGTTACCTTAGTCTTTGGCCTCTTGGTACATAAAACCTGTTTAAATCTGTACAGAAGACTTAATATTGTAGTAGACAATACAAAGAAGCGAAAAAATGTAAGATAATTACGGTATCCACACCATATGTTGATTTATCAGTCAGCGTACTGACGTTGAAAGGGATTCGATATACACTGTAATAAACAATAAACATTTGGTAGCTATCCAACAGCGTGTTATGTAAAACGTCTATTATTACGTGCTCTTTCATACTCTCTCCGGTCACATTTTGATTTTAGTGCAGTAGTTTCCTCGCATCATCTCCCTCTACTTTATGACTCTTTTTGTATCTGACGCTAAGCCTGTCCTAACTTTGTATAACGAAGCACACCAGCAAGTGCTTGTCCGACAGGGAGTTTTGAGCTATCAAAATTGCTCTAGATGTATATATTTGTAATGTTAGGTCGCGCTGAGTTTTCATCGGTATGTGCATAAGAGCAGTTTCTGTCGAGCCAATGCAAAAATTTGTCATCAGGGTATACGTTGGTACTTCACCTACACTGTATAGAATTCCGAATATTTAATTTTAGTAAATGTGAGAAGGAGAATTTGTTGTTTGTAGCATTTTTTCTAGTAATGATGAGCCTAGTGTAATTCGTATAAATGGAGACGTACTCGTACTAGCCGTAAGTGGAGATTACCAAATACCTCGCAGACCCATCATAGACCACTGTAACGATGATACGCGTAGCAATTACAGTCCTGTTATAGGTACTCTCAGTAGACAACACAGAGGAGAGCTACGAAATGAAACGTTTAGGACTGTAACAAAATAACTCATAACATTTATCATTTCAGACCGCTCTGCTAGCAATCTAGAATGTAATGTGAAATGTTCGTTCAACGTATTAGTGTTTTAGATTGGATTTACGGCATATGGTTCGTAATGGACCGGTTGCGAAAGAAGAATTTTATAACCGGCATTGTGTTTCTAAGTCTGAGACCGTAATATCAGCCTCTGACAACGTAGTGACAGGACTGGAAGTTACGCGAACCACTTCTCTAACAAAAGTATGCTCGACGAGGATGCGATCAAATCTAATTTCCGTCCAATTATGGACATGAAACCTTCAAATGTATACCCAGAGAGGAGCACTAGAATGTATTTAGCCATCCCCGCTCTCTGCCCCTTTAAAAATAAAAAAGGTAAGACTGCCTTCGTAAACTCAAATCGCATCCTCGTCAGCCACACACTTATATCAGTTATCATGTTGAGTAGTGCCAGAGAATGTGAGACAGATTGACTGGTGGCGAATATAATAAAAGGCATTTGTCGTGAAATCAAAAATTACTACACCATTCCTTGCCATTTTGTTTGTAACTGAAAATATCCTATTACTGTCGGTTCAAAAAATTTGCAGTAAAGTGTTTGAACTCCCGCTCTCTTACAAAAATGCAGCCGCATGACGGCTTCGCTAACCACTGACCTATAAGGCAGGAGCTCACCCTACCATTTTCAAGGCATAACTACAGCTCGTAAACGCTGTGCCAGGGAATTTAAAACCTTGGATCTCAGAGAAACTTCAGATAGATAAACTTACACACACTGTAAACACTGGCGCCATGAAGAACGAAAGATGTCCAGCGTCAGAAGTTACCGATAATGAAATTAATAATCTAGGGTGAGATAGCATTAACTCTGTCCCCCTGTTTTTTGACGAAGTAGGGAGATGGATTCCAAGCAGAATATAAACAAAAACAAACATCTCCGTTTAAAACGTTACTGCCGGCCTAGGTGGTCGAGCGGTTATAGGCGCTACAGTCTGGAACCGCGCGGCCGCTACGGTCGAAGGTTAGAATCCTGCCCTGGGCGTGGGTCTGTCCTTACGTTAGTTAGGTTCAAGTAGTTCTAAGTTCTACGGGACTGATGACCTCAGAAGTTAAGTCCCATAGTGCTCAGAGCCATTTGAACCATTTATAACGTTACTCGACATCTTTCATTAGGAAGTGTCGTATCCATGATCTATGGAAAACTATTAATCTAATGTAATCTAGTGTCTACCACTAAACATGCTAAAACCATTGCCTTGTAATGGTTACATCGCCGAAATTGTGGTTCACAGTAGTTTGATAAAGCTTCTTCACGCAACTAATAAATTTGTAAACATCGAACAACATTACACTTTTCTGTGCAGTTTTTCCAGTGGCAGCCATGGCTCACAAAACTTCACAGATCACAGGTCCGAAAATTCTTGCATCCCTGACTTGATACTCTCAGAGAGAACATAAGTAGTGTGCATATATACCTGGATTATGTTTCGACACACACTGTACATCACAATTTTACATCTACTGCACTGACAAAGCATCTGCACCGTTAAAGGCCTCTCTACGTTGTACCTACACTCGAGTATGGCGCACGTCACTATGAAGGGCTCCACGCCAACTGTCAAATAAAATTGCTTGATTTTTGTGCAGTATCTTTACTTTAAAATGTCTCTTGAGCCCATGGAGTAGTGTAGTTATTTACAGTTTTAGAAATAACTGTTATTAGTCTTTACCTTTCCAAAGCAATGTACATACAAAAGTAAGTCATTTTATAAATCGTAAAGGTAGTTCCACTGCCAATATACACATATCGTTTCTAGATTAATCGATCGACAGATGCACTTTAAATAGTCTTGAAAGATTTATTCTTTCATGTGTTTGGTATAGAGGTTCTGTCATACATGCCCCACATGTTCTTGAGTTACCCCAAAACTATAATCGCTACAGAATATTTCAACAACAATACTTCTATGTGTTTCAAGTGTCTAATACGACAAACAACATAAACGTATATTGTTCATAAATTAGTAAGATTCCTTTTAATCAATTATATCTCAACAAATTTTCTTGCATATGTACTTTCCATTGAATTGTGCAAATAACATGTACATAAGTGCATGTAAATCATTTATAAAATTAATTAATTTTACAAAAAGTCTGCATTTGTTTCAGAGATTTCAAGCCTTACACTTTGTAAACTTGTATAATTCCTTTATGGAAACCATATATATATATATATATATATATATATATAGGTAACAGTGTATGTTTACCCAAATGATTGAAAACTTATTGTGGATTTCTTTCACTTACTTCAGACTTAAATTTGAGGAGTCTCTTTCTTGCTGTTTTAAAATTACTCCTCATTTATTATTCAATTGTTAGGTAACTTTTGTTCCAGAGTACTTATCTTATAATCACTCCTTTTATATTTCATGCTTGAACTTTTAGCATATCTGAAGATTACAAGGCGTATTTTAATTACTTTAATACAGTAATACTCTGCATACACTGAAGCGTAATATCTGACACTCTTAAACTACCATATTTTATTATATTTTCTACACGAAAATGAAATGTTGGCTTATAAATTTTTCATACATTTAAACTGTTCTTTCAAGTTTGTTTACTATTGGTCTCAGTATATGATAATCTGTACTCCTAACGGTTTTCTGAATCTGGAAGGGAACCGTGATTAATATGCAAAGTTATCGGGGCTGCATATAACTTTGAATGGAATTTGAACTTGGCCCAGCTTATTTACTCTTCTCAGTTTTAAGAAGCTTTTTCTTTTCATCAATGGTACACTCGATGTGTGGAGGATATTCTGTCACCTGCCTCTGCTACTCTGACTGTTGTTGTACGCAAAATGTTGATTTTTTAATTTTTGGTTAACATTAAACTCCATTACATCAAGGTATAATTTCATATACCACATTATGATCAAATGGTCCGTCTTTCCGTGATCCCCTTTCATCTTATATTACTTGTATCCCATAGGGCGAATATCCGCGCCATCTATCATCATCTTCTAATGTATTTATTCTCTGTAAAAGAAGAACTGCATCATTTTACTTTTCCTCTTCGCTTTCCTTTACCATTGCCTTGTCTTTCCTTGAAATCGATCATGCTTTTTCCACTTGATCCTCTTCTGGAATTTTCTTCCTCTACTCTTCATCTTTCACTGCCATTTATCTCTGTTGAACACTTCCGTCGTCTTGATTTTCTGTTCCATCAGGTTTAACTTGCATTACAACTGGATCCTCGTGAGCTGCGGTAATCTCTACAAACGTATCTGGCCTCCATTTCAGTAATATGTCTACCGTTTCCATTCTAATCAGCATTTTCATCTGGATTCAGACATGGTAATACAAGATCTTCTGTTATCTATACACTTCTTTCTCAAATTCACTGTCTAAAATCATCAAAATCGTGAACTTCGTCATCACCATCCACTCACTTCGCTACTACATCTCCCTGTATTACATCAACATATGTACATTGGGGCAAAATGTTCTTCATGTTCTACACTTCCACTATCCCCTGGATCAATCCCCTGGATCACTTGTCTCTCGTTGTTTAGTTCCATTCTACACAAGAAATACGAAGTCGTCATCAACTCTACTTTCGGATAGCACTCCTCCTTACATGGCTCCTTAGGCATACTTTGGAAACTGAACGAAAATTCCCCAACACTACAGCTAATTAGATCTCACTCGTTAATATAATTTTCATGTTACACCTCATAATCAACGAAATCAGCACAGCTTTCCTCTAAACTCATGTTTAGATCAGTTTCATCTTTTCAAAAATTATCATGTTAATGGATCGAGCGTTTGCACATATTCATCTGACATTATACTTCGATTTACATCATTTTTTATGCATCTATGCGCCAAGCCCATTTTTCTTGTTAATTTCCTTTAACGTCAGTACAACCTTCTACAAGCCACTACCTTCTTCGTTTTCCCATTGTCGAAACATGTCACATGTATCACCGGGTTCCTTCAGAAATACATCCTCATCTACTTCATCCATTTGCCCGCAGATGTCATGTGAAACGATATCCTGTCTTTCTGCCAATTCTTCCGATCTATTCTCACACAGATTTTTTTCTGGGTTGTTGGGATGGTCGAACCCGGGACTCCAGACGGCCGAGCTGAAGCTGGGACACACCGCCGTCTTTCGTCAGGACGCTGAGCTAGTTCAAGAGCGTCAAGGGGCAGTGCAGAGTGATACAGCGGTATTTGGTGGCATTACTTTATTCTCTTAATTTACAGTGCTTCAGGGAGTGCAGCAGAGCGTCAGTGTGCCACCCATGAGCTGTTCCGCGATTACAGCTAGCCCAGCAGCTCCTGGTATAGCGTCGCTATACCGACGTCAGTGCTGCTGTCAATAACGCCACTCGCCGCTGTAAGTCGGTCTACGCTCTCCCGGTCGCCGCCTGCCGTGGCGTAGCGGCTGGCGCTGCGCCACTGCCCGCTATTTCGGAGACTGCTACATACACCAGGCCTCGCTCACCTCAGCCCCCATTCGCCTGCTCTGTCCAGCAATGGTACGAAGGTGATTGTACTGGTCACCCGTGGACCTCGGCCGCTGCTGCTCACAGGACAGGACCCGACTAGGACCCACGCCCTCCTGGATGCTGTGCCGCAACTTGCCGCTAGTGGTGCTTGCCAGTTGGAAACACTCTCCGCCGTCTCCAGTGCTGCTCCAGCGCTCCTGCGCCTCCAACAACTTAAACCTCGCCTGGACCCCGGTACGCCAGGTAGGAAGCGAACATGGTCCGTCCTGGATCCACTGCACACCGCTGTCACTGACCCCCTTCAGGAAGGCCGTGCAATCTCCAAGTACCCGGCTGCCATACCGTCCGGCCCTTGTGTTGCGTCCCCAGAGGCGGAATACAGCCCGAACAAGTACATAGAAGTAAAGTTCAGATTTACATAGAATATTTAGAACATTGCTATGAAACTGCCCTCTATAAGCGTAGACCAGCATAGGTTCGTCCCGACGCTCGACTGACCTGGCACACTCTGTCCCAAGGTAAAAGTACCTCACTATTTAAACTGCCTTTCCCCTCGCTTCTGACATACTGTCAGAGAAAGACAGAAACTATGGCAGAGATAAATACCCTAAAGTCAGGCATCTACAACTCTTCACTTGGCTTTGCCCACCTTCCTCGCCTGATACCGCAATAACTTCTACATCTACATGATTACTCTGCAATTCACATTTAAATGCTTGGCAGAGGGTTCATCGAACCACAATCGTACTATCTCCCTACCATTCCACTCCCGAACAGCGCGCGGGATAAGCGAACACCCAAATCTTTCTGTTCGAGCTCTGATTTCTCTTATTTTATTTTGATCATCACTCCTACCCATGTAAGCTGGACTCAACAAAATATTTTCGCATTCGGAAGAGACAGTTGGTGACTGAAATTTCGTAAATAGATCTCGCCGCGATGAAAAACGTCTTTGCTTTAATGACTTCCATCCCAACTCGCGTATCATATCTGCCACACTCTCTCCCCTATTAGGCAATAATACTCGTACAAAACGAGCTGCCCTTTTTTGCACCCTTTCGATGTCCTCGGTCAATCCCACCTGGTAAGCATCCCACACCGCACAGTAATATTCTAACAGAGGACGAACGAGTGTAGTGTAAGCTGTCTCTTTAGTGGACTTGTTGCATCTTCTAAGTGTCCTGTCAATGAAACGCCACCTTTGGCTCGCCTTCCCCACAATATTATCTATGTGGTCTTTCCTACTGTAGTTGTTCGTAATTTTTACATCCAGGTACTTAGTTGAATTGACAGCCTTGAGAATTGTACTATTTATCGAGTAATCCAATTCCAATGGATTTCTTTTGGAACTCATGTGGATTACCTCAAACTTATCGTTATTTAGCGTCAACTGCCACCTGCCACACCATACAGCAATCTTTTCTAATTCGCTTTCCAACTGATACTGATCTTCGGATGACCTTACTAGACGGTAATTTACAGCACCATCTGCGAACAACCTAAGAGAACTGCTCAGATTGTCAACCAGGTCATTTATATAGATCAGGAACAGCAGAGGTCCCAGGACGCTTCCCTGGGGAACACCTGATATCACTTCAGTTTTACTCGATGATTTGCCGTCTATTACTACGAACAGCAACCTTCCTGACAGGAAATCATGAATCCAGTCGCACAACTGAGACGATGCCCCATTGGCCCGCAGCTTGATTAGAAGTCGCTTGTGAGGAACGGCTGCGGTTTGATGCCTTGTTGTTCACACAAAGCAAATCGTTCACACAATAGCGCTGTCGCAGCAACTGCGCTGTCGAGTGCCATGTTTGCATTTCCTGGCTTACTAGCTGTCGATTGTTTCAACTCCCTGCCGGCGGCCCCAGATTCCATCGTCCAACCGTGCGTTCATTGACTTTTGAGAAAATGTCCACTTTCCTACGATTATGACTAATACTAGCGCAGCACACCTCCCTGCTTTCAACAAGATTCGTCATGAATCGAGATATAGTAGACGTGGCCTGTGGCTGCGTAACATGCCTTGTTCAAAATACGTAAATTCCACAGACTAAAACTAACGCGAACATCAAAAGATTAATTGTAAACCTATACACTGTTCACACTGGTTACCCATGCCGTAGGCATCTGATGTGTTAGCACCTCCTCTACTGACACACGTTTCCACATTCTCCACAAAGCTGTACTCAAGAAAAATAGAAGAACGGCACACCCTATGGCTGAAATGCTCACTGCCATTATCCTGTTGCTCCAATGCTGTTGCAACTTTCGAACGTCTTCTAATACTTTATTAATCCTGGTAGATCCTTCATGTGCATTAATAAAGGAGTGCAACATTTCCAAACATTTTGGATTTAAGGTGGAGTTTAAATATGTCAGATTCTGCATTGTTAATATCTCCAGAATCCTTTCCGGTTACAGGTTACTACAACATCGTACGATATCCTCAAAAATTCCCGATAGTATACAGTATTACACATACAATAATTTATTCCCTTTATGACTATAACGCGTACGGAACGTTATGTGTCCGCCGTTGTCCCTCCGCCGCAACCTACTTCTTCCGTTAGCTTCGCCTAGCCCCTGCAGTTGGGTCACTTTCTTGTAATTGAGGTAATCCGTCCACCATTTCCTTAAAAGGCTTTACCGTACTAACGTGTATAATGGATGTTTTTGTTGGCAGCTGCACTTTAACATTTACAGGCGAAGTCATCTCCACGACCTGGTATGGTCCATGGTACTTCGTCAAGAATTTTTTCGTCTTTTCCTTAGTTATATATGGATTCGTGATCAGTATACATTGACCTACCACCTACGGAAGATAAACGTCCCAGTTATCATGATTTCCATTCACATAATAAATTGGCATTTTTAAAATTGTCTTATGTACTCGCTCCGTTCGTCCATTCGCCTGCGGATGAAATGGTCTGGTCCGTAATTTTTTTATTCTCAATAACCGACACAACTGTGACATTATTTCGACAATGAAGTTAGTTTCCTGATCCGTAATTATGGTACCAGGCACCCCAAACTTCAACCAGTTATTGACCAAAGCTTGTGCTACCGTACTTGCCGGTTGGTCTGGTATTGCGACCAAGGTTAAAAACCGCGAAAAGTGATCAATTATATTTGAAACGTAACGATTTCCTGCTGGTGTTTTGTTATATGGCCCGCAGATATCAAGTCCGATGAACTCGAAAGGTTTCGAAGCCTTTAGTAACCGTTGCAGAGGAATTCTTGTGCGCGTCACGTCCGCTCGCTGCACACACGGTCCACAATTTACAAGTATTGTTCCACATCCCTTCTCCGCGTGCGCCACCAAAATCGTTCTGCTACTCGTCTTTCCGTTGCTCAACGACACCCATGCCCTGAAAGCACATGATCATGGGCCTACTTTAACACTTCCTCTCTCAAACTCTTCGGTACCACTACCCGTGGTCCACACCTGGTAACTCTACACAACAAATTTCCCTCCACAATGAAATGTGGTTGAGTTCAAAAACCCTAGCACTCCTCAGCCTCTGCTTGTGCTCTTTTCCATTCCGCTGCACTCTTACCCATTACTTATAATGCGTCTAACTTGCGACTTAATGCATCTGCTATCCCGTGCTTCTTTACTGGCTTATGAATGACTTCAAATTCAAATGAACTTAATTTTAGAGCACACCGTGTTAACCAAATAGAAGGATCCTTGAGTCTCAGTAACCATCTCAACGCTGCATGATCTGTCACGACCTTAAACTTCCTACCATAAAGGTAACAACGAAAATACGTTACTCCATATATTACAGCCAACATCTCCTTTTCCGTTGTGGAATAATTCCGGTGTGCCCTATTTAACCGTCTGGAAGCACACGCCACCGAATGCTCCTGTCCATTCACCATTTGCCCCAAAACACATCCTACTGCGCCATTTTAAGCGTCACACGATAAGATGAAGTCTTCTTCAACATTCGGAAACAGCAATACCGGACCAGAAACTAATCTCATTTTTAATTCATCGAAAGCTTCCTGACATTCCTCCATCCACTGAAATTTAACCCCTTTCTTTAAAAGCTTTGTTAACAGCTCGGCTATTTTAGCAAAATCTTTTACAAATTTACGATAATACGAACGTATCCCAATATACGTTTGTAACTGCTTTGTTCTATGTGGTGTTGGGAAATTTTGAACTGCCTCTGTTAACCGAGGAGCGGTTTTAACCCCTTGTTCACTAATTACATGACCTAAATATGTGACCTGCGTCTGTGAAAAATTACGTTTTTCTAAACTTAATGTTAACCGTGCCGACCGCAGTCATCTAAAGACCTCTCTTAACCGTGATAGATGTCCTGGTATATCCTTTGAAAATACTATAATGTGATCTAGGTATGGTTATAAATGTCTTTGGTTTCAATACCCTTAAACTCCCATCTAATAATCGCTGAAAAGTTGCCAGTGCATGCTTCAACCAGGACAGCATTCTTATATACTGATAGTGTCCCCCTGGAACAGTAAAAGCTGTCTTTGCCCTATCCTCTGGTGCTACTTCCAACTGATGGTATCCACTCCGTAAATCCATCGTCGTGAAATACTTACATTGACCCAGATTATCCAATGTGTCCGTGATATTCGGAATCGGATATGTGTCTGACATGGGTTTCGCATTCAGAAACCTACGATCACAACAAAACCTGTGTTTCCTTGTACCATCCACCGACTTCTTAGGTACGAGAACTACATTGCTTGAATACGGACGATGCTATGCTCTATGATTCCATTCCGTAGTTGTTGTTCTATAAACCCTCTAGTAGCGGTTGCATATGCCGTGCTGCCCTGTATGGTTTCCTAAACACTGGTGTATTATCCATTGTCGGTATGTGATGCTTCGTAATCGGTGTTGTCGTTAACCTACCCTCCATTCCGAATAAATCGTTAAAAGTCAATAACAATTCCTCTATTGCGACCCTGTCGTCTCCCTGCAAATGCTGTAATTTTCCGCTCAGTTGCGTTGTATCTTCGTTTTGCTTATGGCTCGCCTCTAAATCCTCTCTATCGAGGTCATCTTCCTCAAAAACCATAAATGTGGACAATAACAACCCTTTCGGTAAGCTAAAATCCACTCTGCCGAAGTTATCTATACTTATAGGAACCCTATACTCTCCTTCCACATAACTTGCTTGAGATAGACTCCTCCGCAAAAAACAATGCGCATTATCCAACTTCTCATTGCTCGAGAGTGGCTCCATCATGTACAACCTCTCTTTTGGTAAGACTGTATTTATCGAAGTCCAAACTACCTTCCCTGTACTTACCGGTATGATATCCTGCTGACTGACCTTTAATGAATCCGATCGCAGTGTAGTTGGCGTCACCTTCATATTAAGTGCGTCTTGCAACATTCATCCATCTGCAACTGTTTCCCCCATGCAAAACACTGTTCCACTGAGTTCCGCTGTTTGTGGCCAAAGGTCTATCTTCGCACGATGTTTGTCAAGGAAGTCCAGTCCGAGAATCACCGAATACCCCTCACCCACACATGGTAACACCTCTACCTCCTAACTAAACTTAGTTCCAGCGATCACAATTTGAAGTAGCGTCGTACCCAATGACTCCACTTTATTATCCCCACCCCCAAGTAACCCATAACGTGGTGGCTCAAGCCTTCTCATGATATCCAGGTCTAGACTAATAACAGACACGAGGGCCTCCGTGTCAACCAAAAACCTCCGTTCCCTTCCGTACACCAAGCCTAATAATCAGCATTCTGTCTGTGCACCTACAAGCGCATCACCTAATTTCACTGGGACTGCCCTCCGATGGTTGAAGCAGTCCCGTTCATGTTTAACGGCTGCTGTCGCCGAGGTTTCCCCCTACTTTTTCTCCTGCGTTTCACTGCCTGGTGACCCATTTTCCCACCTGAGTAACACCGCAACTGGCGCTGACACTGAGTCCTGATATGCTCAACCTGGCCACAACCAAAACACTTAATTTCCGCTGCCAGAACTTTACGCTCCACCCTTTGCTTCGTCACATAATCTACTTCCTCTAAGTATGTGGCAATCCTTAGAGCAGCCCCAAGATTACTGGGATTCTCCATTCTCAGCCGACGTGGCATCTCCGGCGGTACGCCCCACAAAAACACATCTAACGCCCTGTTCTCGGCCTCTTGTAACAGCACTTTATTAGTCTCCCCATTCTGCGACAGTTCGCACGTTTGTGCATTCAGCTTTCGAATCCTGTCTGAGAAAACCTCCACAGTCTCATTTCTTTTCATAACTAACGCACTTAATTTTTCCCGAAAAAAACCGGTTCAATTCTGTTTTTGGCTCCTCTGGCGTAACCCAGCCTCAAGCTCTGCAAACGTTCCCATATTGTTCAACGTTTCATCGTACAGTACATACGATTTGGTATCCCCTATCAAGCGTAACTTCGCCACTCACAACATTACAACATCCGACCACCCATTGGCCTCAGCCATTGTGATAATGTCATTAAGGAATACCGACACATCCTCCGTTGTTTTACCCGAAAAGGGGTTAACCAATGCCGTGATTGTGGGGTCATATGATCTATGACACTCCACGACCTGTAATTTTCTTTCACCCGACATCCCTTCCCCCACTCGCAGTACTTCAAATCTCCCTGCTAAATCTTCATATTTTTCTTGATCATGTATCCTCGCCTCTCACAATACCCGAATTTTCTCTGTTAGAGTGGCTACAGCTTCCGCGTAGTCACTGCTCCTGCTGACCGTATTTCCATTATTCTTGCTTATAGCACCTCTGTTGCCATTAATTTCACTCTGACACTTTTTAAACTTAGTGTGGCAAATCATCGCCCATCTACATTCTGATCAATTGCGTGCCAAATGACCAAATCTCTCACAAATAAAACAATTCCTTGGCATCCACTTTCTAGACGGCAATCCGTGGCCTGACAGGTTAAAAAAATTACATCGCTTAGGCGCTATGTCGTCAAGGCACCACTTTCCCCTAAATCCAAATAAATCTAAATGCTCTTCAGGCCTTACAAAAGAAACCTTCAAAAAGTCAATTAGGATGGACACTTAACCCCTTAAAGCACAAAAAAAGACACATGAACAATCTATCGACCGTCACTCACCCGTCCCCATTGTGCTCGTGTGCAGGTGACACACCTGCTTTCCTCCCTATACTGGTGTGGACGAACACTTCCTGAACAACAAGACGTAACAAGAAGTGTACGACCATCTGCCACGAGTGCAGCCAAACACCTCAACTACTCCTGTACACTGGCACACTTCAATGCTACTTGTTCGACATAAAATGTGGGAGTGCTGATCAGGTATCAGTGTTGTAACCGGCACCACATCTGTCACCACTGTTGTGGGGTTATCGGGATTGTCGAACCCTGGACTCCAGATGGCCGAACTTAAGCTGGGACCCACCACCGTCTTTCGTCAGAGGCCAATCAAGTTCAAGAGCGTCAAGGTTCACTGCAGAGTGATAGAGCGGTATTTGGTTGCATTAATTTATTCTCATAATTTACAGTGCTTCGGAGAGTGCAGCGGAGCGTCGGTGTGCCACCCGCGCAGTGTCCTGCCAGTCCAGCTAGCTCAGCAACTCCTCGTATGGTGACGCTATACCGAGGCCGCTGCTGGTGTCAACAAGACCGCTCGCCGCTTAAGTCAGCCCCCCGCTAACCCGGTCGCCACCTGCCGAGGTATAGTGGGTGGTGCCGCACCGCTGCCCGCTATTTCGGAGCCTGCTCTGTCCGACCATGGGGCGAAGGTGGTTGTACTGGTCACCTCCACCGTCTCCAGTGCTGCTCCAGCGCTGCTGCACCTCCCGCAGCATACACCTCGCCCGGAGCCCGGTACGTCAGGTGGAAAGTGTACGTGGCCCATCCTGGACCCACTGCAGACCGCTGTCACTGACCTCCTTCAGGCGACCGTGCAATCTGCAAGTACCCGGCTGCCGTTCCGTCCCGGCCCAGCGTTGCGTCCTTGGAGGCGGAATAAAGCCCAAACTGGTACACAGAGTTAAAGTTCAGAGTTACATAGAACATTTACAACATCGCTGCCAAACTGGCACTGGCAATAGCTCATCGCAGCACTGTGCTCGCGAGTGCCATGTTTGCATTTCCTGGGCTAGTAGCTGTCGACTGTTTTAACACTCTGTCACAAGCCCAAGATTCTATCGTCCAACCGCGCGTTCAGTGACTTCTGATAAAATTTCCTCTTTCCTACGACTATGACATACTAGCACAGCAGATTCCTTACTTCAATTCACGTTTTGCCTTAAATTTCCGACTGGTTGTTCTGCCTTTGAACTAGTTCTTGTACGACCAATTCTGTGCTTATATACAACTTTTGCGCTCCTATCGTATTGCGAATGTAGTTCCTCTTTCGAAACTATTTTCCATTCTGACACAGCATTCGTCTCTTGCCCGTCAACTCGCCTCAAAATTTCATGTTTCCTCTGGTCTTTTGGCCGACTACCTTCATCCGCGCCGGCCACGTCCTCGACCACCGTGGAATCTCGTTTTATTCGTCATCGTGAATCTTGTTCTTATGGCGGTAACATCGATCACAGGAAAGCCGGCCTGTATCGCGTCCACTGTTAATATTCAAGTCCGTTTTGGTCAACCTTGTGAGACCGTAAACCTTTCTTAAATTTCATTGTTGCGAATTTCGCGCGCTCAATATTCTACATCTACATGAATGCTCTGGAAATCACAGTTAAGTGCCTGGCAGAGGCTTCATCAAACCACAATTCCCTATTATTCGAATCTCGTATAGCGCGCGGAAAAAAAGAACACCTATACCTTTCCGTACGACCTCTGATTTCTCTTATTTTATCGTGGTGATCGTTTCTCTCTATGTAGGTCGATGTCAACAAAATATGTTGGCATTCGGAGGAGAAAGTTGGTGACAGGAATTTCGTGAGAAGATTCCGTCGCAACGAAAACCTCCTTTGTTTTAATGATGTCCAGCCCAAATCCTGTATCACTTCAGTGACTCTCTCTCCCGTACTTCGCGATAGTACAAAACGTGACCGAGCGAGGTGGCGCAGTGGTTAGCACACTGGACTCGCATTCCGGAGGACGACGGTTCAATCCCGTCTCCGGCAATCCTGATTTAGGTTTTCCATGATTTCCCTAAATCGCTTCAGGAAAATGCCGGGATGGTTCCTTTGAAAGGGCACGGCCGATTTCCTTCCCCATCCTTCCCTCACCCGAGCTTGCGCTCCGTCTCTAATGACCTCGTTGTCGACGGGACGTTAAACACTAATTTCCTCCTCCTCCTCCTACAAAACGTGATGCCTTTCTTTTAATTGTTCCGATGTACTCCGTCAGTCCTATCTGGTAAGGATCCTACGCCACACAGCGGTATTCTAAAAGAGGACGGGCAAACGTAGTGTATTCAGTATCCTTAGTAGATCAGTTACATTTTCTAAGTCTCTGGTTAGTCCTCCCCAAAACATTTGCTATGTGTTCTTTCCAATTTAAGTTGTTCGTAATTGTAATTCTTCGGTATTTAGTTCAAATTACGGCCTTTAGATTAGACTCATTTATCGTGTAACCGAAGTTTAACGGAATCTTTTTAGCACTCGTGTGGATGACCACACACTTTTCGTTATTTAGGATCAACTGCCAATTTTCGCCCCATTCAGATATCTTCTCTAAATCGTTTCGCAGTGTGTTGTGATCTTCTGATTACTTTATTAATAGATAAACGAAAGCTTCATCTGCAAACAAACTAAGACGGCTGCTCACATCGTCTCCCAAACCTGTTATATAGATAAGGGGAATATAACACTACCTTGGCGAACGCAAGAAATCACTTCTGTTTTACTCAATGACTTTCCGTTAGTTACTACGAACTGTGACCATTATGACTGCAAATTAAGAATCTAGTCACATAACTGAGACGATATTTCATAAATACGCAATTTCACTACAAGCCGCTTGTAGATCCGTCAAAAGCCTTCCGAAAATACAGAAATACGGAATCGATCTGAAATCCCTTGTGAGAATCGCTAAACACTTCATGAGAATAACGATGTTTCCTTGACCCATGTAGACTGTGTGTCAATCCACCGTTTCCTTCGAGGTAATTCATAATGTTGGAACACAATGTCTGTTCCAAAATCCTGCTGCATATCGACGTTAACGATATGGGCCTGTAATTAAGCGGATTACTCCTATTACCTTTCTTGAATATTAGTGTGACATGTGCAATTTTCCAGTCTTTGGATACGGACCTTTCGTCGAGCGAACGGTTCTATATGACTGTTAAGTATGGAGCTAATGCATCAGCATACTCTGAAAGGAACCTAAGTGGTATACAAACTGGATCAGAAGACTTTCCACTCGGTATTACCCGAGCGGTCTAGGGCGCTGCAGTCATGGACTGTGCGGCTCATCCCGGGGGAGGTTCGAATCCTCCCTCGGGCATGGGTGTGTGTGTTTGTCCTTAGGATAATTTTGATTAAGTAGTGTGTAAGCTTAGGGACTGATGACCTTAGCAGTTAAGTCCCATAAGATTTCACACACATTTTTGAACATTTGAACATTTCAGAAGACTTGCTTTTATTAAGTGATTTAAATGTCTTCACTACTACGAGGACACTTACTTCTATGTCACTCATGTGGGCAGCTGTTGTTGATTCGAATTCTGGAACATTTACTTCGTCTTCTTTTGTGAAGGCATTTCGGTAGGCTATGTTTAATAATTCTGCTTTGGCAGCACTGTCTTCGATAGTATCTCTATTGCTATAGCGCAGAGAAGGAATTGATTGTTTCTTACCGCTAACATACTTCACATACGACGAGAATCTCTTTGTATTTTCTGCCTGGTTCGGATACAATGTTTCGCTGTGGAAACTTATAAGCATCTCGCATTGAAGTCAGCAGTAAATTTCGAGCTTCTGCAAAAGATTGCCAGTCCGTTGCGTCTGTTTAAATTTGGCATATTGGTTTCGTTGTTTCTGCAACAGTGTTCTGACCTGTTTTGTGTACCAAGGGTAATAAGCACCGTCGTTTGTTAGTTTATTTGCTATAAATCTCTAAATTGCTGCCGATACTATTTCTTTGAATTTAAGCCACATCTGGTCTACACTTATATTATTAATTTGGAATGAGTGGAGATTGTCTTTCAGGAAGGCGTCAAGTCAACTGTTATCTGCTTTTTTGAATAGGTATATTTTTCGCTTATTTTTCGAGGATTTGGGGATTACAGTATTCAATCTTGCTTCGACAACCCCGTGGTCACTAATCCTTGAATCGGTTTTGATGCTCGTTATTAACTCAGGATTATTTGTTGCTAAGAGGTCAAGTGTGTTTTCACAACTGTTTACTATTCGTGTGGGCTCATGAACCAAACGCTCGAAATAATTTTGAGAGAATGCATTTAGCACAATTTCGGATGTTATTTTGTGCGTACCTCCGGAATTAAACATGTATATTCGCCAGCATATCGACGGTAAATTAAAGTCACCACCAACTATATTCATATGAGTGGGGTACTGGTTTCAAATCAAACTCAAGTATTCTTTGTACCTTTCAACAACTGTATTATCTGATCTGGGAGGTCGGTAAAGGTATCCAATTATAATTTTTTCCGGTTCCAACGATGACCTCTGCCCAAACTCATTCACAGTGTAATCTCCCCACGGAAAATTACCCTCTACCACGCAATAATTAATAATGGTCAACCAAATCATCCACATGTATTTACGTTTGAAAAGTATCTGATCAGATTTTCTAGTAATATATGCGCCGACAGCTCGTCGACGCCAAGGTATTTTTCTAGTACGTTTATTCTTTGGAACAACAGAGGTACAGAAATGTATGCTCCATGGTTAATATAGAGAGAGAGAAGAACAGCTTCGGAAGTATCGGTTGGAAGATTGTCGGATTGCTAAAGGAGATTTATTTACTCTTCTTCGCGCTAAAGCGAGCTAGGAAAGTTTGTGCCGCTAGCGTGATAGATAAAGAGAAAGAAAAACATTTAAAAGAAAATTACATGAGACTTGGAACCAACAGAAAACGGAACATGTACGGAAATGGATTCAATATACAATTTTCCTCAGAAATAAGGTTTGTGACCATTTTATTCTAGAATGAATGACGAATGACTTCTCTGTCTGAACCATTGATGATTGTCTGGGCCCTGTAATTAATTGGGAAGTTTCAGCTGTGACGAAGAGAGCCTGCAATCTCTGAGTTTTTTGAAATCGTCCAAAAAGGCTTCGTCCACATCTAAAATTTTAGATCTATCGTAAACTGAACGAATTGTTCAAACGATCGATTTTCCCAACTGAATGCAGCGCTTAATAATAATAACAAATGTAAAGATCTTTTCTAGCAAGCCAGCCGCTGAATATTAAGACGAAGGGCTGCACCAGAGATTCTACTAGGCTGATTTCACGTAAATAATATATTTAAACTGTACACAGATAAAGGACAGAGAGAGAGAGAGTGAGAGAATCCTCCATTAGCATAATTGTTTCTCTGTCTTTTCACGGATCAGCCTAACTAGAAAACACGAAGCCCTGACTTTATTGTACCGATTTATGTGTGAGAGGGAAAGAGCGATAAAGGCGACAGATACACTTCTGTACAGACAAAACATTACACCAAGTTAGCGGCAAGCTGGATTCACATAGACTTTCATCATTTACAAAAACAGAGTAGAATTCATTATAATGGCCAATCTGTGACAGGACACGTTTTTGGACGTTGTTAAAATAATTTTGTTCTCTGTTTCATGTGAACTACGACGAGACAACTTAACTTGGAAAAGAGAAGAAATACTCGCAGGCAATTTAATTGGATCTACAAATAAAAGCAGCACACTGAGCGCAGATAATGAAGCCAGATATATAATTTTTATTAAAGCTTGCTAGTATTGAGGAAGTAGACGTAGATTTGAACATTTACTAATTGTGCTCATGCCAGACGTAGATTGATTCACATGCCCTAGTTGCATTTACCTGTATAAGTACTATAAGTAAGTAGCCACAGAAGTATTCTTGTGTGAAGGGAGATATATACATATTGACTGTAGAACATTTATATGGTTTTTGCTAGGGCAATGTTTAAGATGATTGAAGCAGAGCAGAGCAACACGCAACAGCCTTCAGCTGTGAGCACGGATAATAGTGATGTAGTAAGAAGTGTTGTAGAACCGATCGCTACAGATAGTGCAATAGAACGCCCGGTAGACACGGCTGGAGATGTAACTGCAAGTATGCAACATGGATTAGATCCATTAGTAATTATCATGAGACAGATGCAGATGATAACCGAGAGCATGAATAATATGAAAACCGACATTAATGCGAAGTTAGCCTCAGTTACCGAGGGGCAAAATGATTTGAATGCGAAATTAGCCTCAGTTTATGAGGGGCAGGAAAATCTGAAAGCTGAAATTAAGCAGCAGTTACATGACAGTTTTTCCGAATCAGAGCAGCGGATAGAGGCGAAGACAAAGGAACTTAAAGATCAGGCCGAAGAGACAGAACGAAAATTAACTGCACAAATAGAATTGGTTAAAGCTCAATGTGAGGAATCTACTCAACGCGTACGTGTAGAAATGAAGGAGTATGTGGCTATTAAGATAGATACTGTACGGGAACAGGTGGAAATGGTTCCGCAATTAGTACTAAAGCAAGATGCCATGTCATGTGCAATTGCGCAACTTCCTGAATTGGCACGTACGCAGACGAACCTAAAGGAAAGTGTTGAACATCTGACCGAACGTCAAGACGTTATAGACCACCAAATTAATGTATTAACGGGTAAATTATCCGAAATCACATTAGAAAACAAAAGGCTAATGTGTGAAAACGTTGAGCAAAATGTTAAAGCAGCATTCCAGAGTCTATGCGGCAAACAGGAAGAGAATTTGTTTGCGAAAGGACTTGAGGAAGTGCGACAGCAGTTAGGTGCTGATTTCGAGCATTGGAAACAAACGATAGAAGAGTCGATACGCGTTTCACAACAAGGCTCAGAACAAATGAATACCGGCCAGCAGCAGAAGTTGGCAGCGTCTGTACAGCCAGTTACTGCACATTCGCACACGATACCGACTTGTGTAACTCGAATATTAAATTGCCACCAGCTAGTTGTTCGCGTGAAGTTTTATCTGACGGAGATTACGAAAGCCTTTGCCATGCCGAAGAAAAAATGATAAAGCATCGGCAATTCCAGATTTTTAACACTGACAAAAGGGGGGTCCATCCGATTGTTTTTATCCGAAGTTTTAGAGGAGTGCTACCCAGAAATTGGTCGGAGTGGCAGAAAATCAGTTTCGTGACTGGGTATATACAAGGTTCGGGGGCGGTCTGGGCCTCGGACATGACTTCTGTTTGCTCGACATATGATGATTGTGAGAAAGCGTTTTTAGCAAAATTCTGGTCAGAAGGGGTACAGGAACGCCTAAGGCAGGAGGTGCTCTACCCAGAGCCTTTCTCTTTTTGAAAAGGAAGCCTTAGGAAGTATTTTGAAAAATATATAAACAAAACTAGATATTGGGACAGACCTATGCCTTTGCCAGACACAATAAACATACTTAAGGCAAGATTACCAACTAACATCCGGAATCAGTTAATTTACGGGAACGATAAAGACTTGGAGTCGTTCCTCACGACGTTAGATCATATAGACATTATAGAAGAGAGCAACCAGAAAGCCCGCAACAACAGATTCCAATATAGGGAGATAGAACCTCCGCCAAATGGTAGGCAAGGGAACGCACAGAGATCGATAAATAGTGGAGAAACCCCTCAAAATCTCAATAATAATACCGGCAATAGTCTTGCGAGGGGCTATCCAAGGAACAACAGGAATGGGAAACGATACAATCCCGTATGGGGGAACGAAAGGAATTTCAGACCGCAAGCCTGGAACAATAACAGTAATAGAAAGTGGAATCAACCGGGGGGAATAGATTCAAATAACCAACATCAGTGGGGACTGACACCTACGAATCAACCGGTAATTACCAAAGTGACGGACGATGTCAACCACCAGGCGAATCAAAATCCAACAAACTTGTAAGGACCCACTCGTGCCCCGGAGGAGCGGTCAACAATTGGTTGAGGGGCAACAGGATATGTGTACCCATGCTAACGTATAATGATGGACGATTACTGGCAGATGAATTGACCGAGGACTTAGAACTCCAAGATGAGGATAAGGAACAGGTGGCAGTAGCCGAAGTGCAAGTCATTTTGGAGACTGTACCTATAGTGGCGGTTTTGGACACAGCTGCAACCACGAATGTTATTTCGGAGGCTCTATTCAACAAGATCAGAAATACAAGACGAGTACCAATTTTTCCAGTTCAAAATTGCAGAATCATAGGCGCCGTTGGGGCTAGATCGGCTAATGTAAAAGTGCAGTCACTACTTAGTGTAGAAGTCGGAAATGTAGCAATGTTAAGCACATTCCTTGTTGTAAAAAATTTGATGGTAGACTGCATTATAGGAGTCGACAGCCTACGTCAATACGGATGCAGAATAGATTTCAAAACAGGAAAAATTTGGTTAAATGTAAATAAACAAGAAATTGAGTTGGACTTGTTGAAAAAGGAAAGCCTTACCAGAAAATATAATAGTGGGATCAGTGTGCAAGTAATCAGGACTGCACAAAATTCTAAACAGCACGTAAATAATGAGTTCCAAGTCAAAGGAGACTTCGGTCAATTAGTGTATGAGAAGTTAAATGAATCCGACTGCATTATTGAAGAGCAGAAGAAGCAGCTCAAAGAATTATTATTAGTGTATGAAAACGTGTTTGACGAAAGGCCAGGAGTTATTAAGGGATACATATGCCATCTCTACGTTAAGCCACACGAAACGTATTGTAGAACTTTCTATCCTGTTCCCTGGAGGTTAAAGGCTCAAGTTCAAAAAGAAATAGATCGCATGTTGAAATGGGGTTTGATCGAACCCTCTATATGCCCATACTGCTCCCCATTGTTGGTCGTGCCAAAAGCAAAATGAACGCTCGTAAAAAACATAACAATAAACTGTGTGTGTAGTGATAGAAACCTTTAAATTGAAATAGTTAATCAGTGACATAGAGTATAGAAATAGTGACT
Organism: Schistocerca piceifrons; assembly: GCF_021461385.2. NCBI lineage: Eukaryota > Metazoa > Arthropoda > Insecta > Orthoptera > Acrididae > Schistocerca > Schistocerca piceifrons. The sequence goes on from NC_060140.1 coordinate 627,851,839, forward strand.
AACTATTATTATCGAGTGTTGTAAAGAAGATAGTGGAGATAGGCTTCACCTGTGGTTTGGGTGAACATAGAACTTTAGCATTGCTAATGTCATCAAGAATGATTAAGGATCTAACTGACCTTCAAGAAGAATGAAATGTTTCCCGCAAATGACGCGGAATAATCAAAAGAGGTTCCGAGTGAATATTCATATATAATCTCATGTGAACGCTTACATGTGTAAACGTGTGAAGGGATGTGTTGTGGTAGTGAATCGTGAGTGACGGTTAACGCCGCAAAGATAATTTCTCGCACAAAACAGTTGACGTCGGCGCGAGAATTAAAATCGATATAGACGATACAGATATGCTTTGTAAGAGACTCGCACCAAACGCGAGGATAAACTGATTCATGTTGAACTCTAAAAGGAATAGGTGTTATAATCAGAAGTTAAGAGTTTTTAATTTATTAATGAATGATTAAAGAAAGTAATGTTCATAGATTCAGTAGTAATTTAATGGTTCGTGTTCGTTTGGGAATTTTGTGTGAAAAATCCATTTCCATATATGAGCATGGATGAACACCGTATGAATCAGAGAGTAATTGAAAGAAGCGAATCCGCATTCCTCAATGCTAATAACTTTTACATTTCAGCACTCAAGCGAAGAAATATATGTATTTAGAATAAAAAGTTTTGAGTATAGCTAAATTATATGACTTATCAAGGAAATATGGATTATGTCTTGGTATAAAATGAACTACACTTTCCATTATTCGATGATTTGAACCCAAAATCTATAGTAAGTTACATGAATCCTTTAAATTACGAAGAACTAATCAGTGATAGAAAATGTGTTAGAACTTTTGGACTTATAAGCACAAGTGGAGGCAAAGTCAAAAGGAGTATTCAAAAGGGAGTAAATCGGATGATGCTTTTAGCAACATCATTAGTTAATGGCTGAATTCCTTGAAGTGCGTCGTAACAAAAAGGATCCATGAAGCCATAAGGATTTTGCTTTCAAAAGGGAGAATCTTGGACGGTGCAACCTAATCAGTTCTCTTACAGGAAGAGTTTTCCTTTTGGTCATTGCTAATTCTTTTGGAATGAATGTTGCATGTGAATTCGAGTATCCCTGTGCCTTCTACTCTTCCCATTGTGGGCCGCGTAGAAGATCAACTACAGAGGGGGCCGCGTAGAAGACCGACTACAAATGTGGACGTCGGGGACATGCAAGACCCGGGGGAGTTTAGCACCGCAAGATATTGTACCAGGAGCAAGATTGTAAAACGAGAATTCACGTTATTTATTGTAAAACTTTTTTTTTTTTTTTTTTTTTTTTTTTTTTTTGCTAGAGGCACAAACCACTCTTTTCCAAATCGTGATACAAATTGATCCCTGTCTTTCCTTTAGAGATCTATTTCAAAATTATATTTTTTTTTCTTCTATAGGCTTTCCTGTCTTCTATGTACCGTAGGCTGGGGGTCTAGGCTTAAGAGGTTTTCCAAGGTTTCCCTGCTTAAGAAAGTTCCCGAATGGGTAGACCCTGACATCAGTTCATGAAAGATCATCTTCCTTGGTTGTGCACAGCAAATATAACACCTAGATGCACGTAAAAGCAATACAGCCGTGGTACCGGTCTCTTCATTTCTTCTGTCTTCAACATTTCTTTTCTTCGTCTGTCTCAAATATAATATTCTTTTTCAGTCGGAGGACTGACAATCATCACTTCCGGGTTATCCACGCTAATAGCTAGCTCGCGAAGTGTGTTCGGTGAATCAAAATTGAGCTCACAAACTTCGCTCGCTGCGAGGGGCATTGTAATCTCCCCACGGAAAATTACCCTCTACCACGCAATAATTAATAATGGTCAACCAAATCATCCACGTGTATTTACGTTTGAAAAGTATCTGATCAGATTTTCTAGTAATATATGCGCCGACAGCTCGTCGACGCCAAGGTATTTTTCTAGTACGTTTATTCTTTGGAACAACAGAGGTACTGAAATGTATGCTCCATGGTTAATATAGAGAGAGAGAGGAACAGCTTCGGAAGTATCGGTTGGAAGATTGTCGGATTGCTAAAGGAGATTTATTTACTCTTCTTCGCGCTAAAGCGAGCTAGGAAAGTTTGTGCCGCTAGCGTGATAGATAAAGAGAAAGAAAAACCTGTAAAAGAAAATTACATGAGACTTGGAACCAACAGAAAACGGAACATGTACGGAAATGGATTCAATATACAATTTTCCTCAGAAATAAGGTTTGTGACCATTTTATTCTAGAGTGAATGACGAATGACTTCTCTGTCTGAACCATTGATGATTGTCTGGGCCCTGTAATTAATTGGGAAGCTTCAGCTGTGACGAAGAGAGCCTGAAATCTCTGAGTTTTTTGAAATCGTCCAAAAAGGCTTCGTCCACATCTGAAATTTTAGATCTGTCGTAAACTGAACGAATTGTTCAAACGATCGATTTTCCCAACTGAATGCAGCACTTAATAATAATAACAAATGTAAAGATCTTTTCTAGCAAGCCAGCCGCTGAATATTAAGACGAAGGGCTCCACCAGAGATTCTACTAGGCTGATTTCACGTAAATAATATATTTAAACTGTACACAGATAATGGACAGAGAGAGAGAGAGAGAGAGAGAGAGAGAGAGAGAGAATCCTCCATTAGCATAATTGTTTCTCTGTCTTTTCACGGATCAGCCTAACTAGAAAACACGAAGCCCTGACATTATTGTACCGATTTATGTGTGAGAGGGAAAGAGAGATAAAGGCGACAGATACACTTCTGTACTGACAAAACATTACACCAAGTTAGCGGCAAGCTGCATTCACATAGACTTTCATCATTTACAAAAGCAGAGTAGAATTCATTATAACAAGAACTACCTACTTAAAATATGCGACAGGATAAACTACTTCTAACAGCAAAAAACACGCCACCGCCAACTGTGTTTAGCCAATCCTTTCGAAACACTGTAACATTCTTCGTATAAATCTCGGCTGAACTTATATCCGGTTTTAGCCAGATTTCAGTGCCTATAACGATATGAGCATCAGTGCTCTCTATTAGCGCTTATAGCTCTGGTACTCACCCAACACAGCTACGAAAATTTACAACCGTAATACCGATGGTTCCTGTATCTACTGTATGTTCTTCCTGTGCTCGGCCTGCACCCTTTGAGACTGATGCCCTTATTTTGTTTTCTAGAGACCATCTAACCTAAGAAACCACCCAGTCCACGCCACATAGCCCTTGCTACCTATGTAGCCACTTCCTGCGTATAGTCGTCACCTGAACTATTCAGTAGAACCCGCAACTCAACCACCTTTTGGCTCAATGGGTCCTGTCGACTATGCTGCAAATGGTCAGTTCTGCTTTCACCTTATGAGCAAGACTGGCAGCCTTTACCACTTCTGTTAGCCGCTCGAAACCAGAAAGAATCTCTTCTGATCCAAAGTGACTCACATCACTGGTACCGACGTGAGAAACCACCTGCAGTTGGCTGCACTCTGTGCTCTTTATGGCATCCCGAAGGACCCGTTCCACATCTGGAATGACTCCACCCGTATACACACGGAGTGCACATTGGTTTTCTTTCCCTTCTTGGCAGCCATGTCCCTAAGGGGCCCCATAACGCCTCTAACATGGTAGCTCCCAACCATCAATAAGCCAATCGTCTGTGATTGTCCGGATCTTGCAGACTAATATGTGTTCTGAAACAGGACAGGTGACAGCATATGGCTCAGCGACAGTGTCAGCCACACACAGCACCTGGAACCTGTTTGGCAGACAAATCGTGAAGGTCTTATGTGCGGCCGACCGCCTGGGAAGTATTTCGCCGCCTGCTATGCCCCAGGGCGGCCTCCCACTCGACTACGCATGGGGGGTCCACCTCATTGCGAGCAGTAACTGGGTTGGCCACCGGTGAGGACTCGGCGTGCTGGACGTCCGTTGGATCCCCGCGGCCGGCACACAGCAGTACTGCCCATCCACTGCAGACTCAAGCTGTGTAACCGAAGCCATCACAGCCTGAAGCTGAGAACGAGGTGTCACCAACTTGGCTCGCATCCGCACACAACAATCGTAGTCGCTCTGTCCATACTAAAGACAGTGGTCAACTAAACTGTGGAGATAAACAGACTATCGGCACGTGCTGCGCAACTCTACTACAGACCTGACGAAAACGCAGGAACTGTGTCTAATAAATTAGGTTAATACGCAGAGATTCAAAAACCTAACTACCGAAGTACTCAGGTGAAACTATATAACTCGCCCCTGGCTAGGAACTTGTAATATGTCACAAAATTGGTTTACTTTCCGAAGCTAACTCAAACGCGAGAACTGTGGCTATTATATATTAAATTAACACGCAGAAACTCATGAGACCAGATGATATTATAAAATTCGCTACTGGTCAGGAACTCCTAATAGTCACACTATCAGTTTCTCCACTGTTGCTGCTTGTCTCTCAGCCGGCTACTGTTGCCTGATTGGCTGGCTGACTAAAGCCCACATTCTCTACATTTCCCAAATATTTAACTTATTGTGATTACTCCCATCGTAACGTTATGAGTCATCTGGCAGCTTTTTACAGCGTTTTCACGCTATCTCTGATTCTGTCCTTTAGATATTCGAATTTTCGAATCCATGTCTCACAAAATTCTTTCATCGAATTACAACCATGATTATCTGGCACTCATGTGACTACGAATTGGCTCCAAAAATTGTCTTGCTGTTTGACAGACCAAAGTTTCTCCAAAACCTTATTCATAGACTCCGCAAATGTTAGGTTACCTGTGTCTGGATTCAAACACCACCTTTCCGTATTACTTGCTGAGGCATCAGCTTTTTTTTTATTTTCTCCCTATTATCCATATCATTCGGTAATACTCGTTCATCGTTCTACAGAAAATCTGAAAGGTGCAGACCCACATGATCCTTCACTGCATTGTAGTTCTCTTCTTTACTCAGTAGTTCAATTTCAATACTATTAGTTGAATACTGCTAACTATATTCTGTAACTTCTGTCGCAAGAAACCAACTATCTTGCAAATTTTATTGGTATCATTACCTAATACGTTTCTTGCTGTACACAAGTATTTTTAACAGTTGAGACTGTGTTTCTCAACGCCAAAATCTCTACATTTGTTTTAGCAGAGATATCAGTTTCTAAATCGGAACTAATCGCTGTATCTTTCCCTCTACCACAGGCTCAACATTCTCTTCGGTTCGCTATCTACTGTCGATGTCAGTGAGCTGTTTCTGAACATGTGACATTTGTATAGCTTTTTTTTAGCCAAAAGAGTTAAATTCATCTCCATTTTGTCTTTCAACTTCCTATTCTTTTCTTTCAATTGATTGGAATCCGTTTTCTTATTATTTTCTTTCAGCTTATTGATAGATTTGTCTTTCAACTCTTTCATTTGTTATAATTAGCCTTAATTTTCATGTTGTTTTCTTTCATATTCTTGGTTTCTCGGAACTGAGTTATGATATGAATAAGTAAACACTCAGATAACCGTTGGTTTACATGTATTACTACTCACTTACCTAAACATTTCCCTTATTTCGGCCTTGAAGTCTGCACCCTGGTGTAGACCCCATTGTGTGGTTCATGAGTTCAATGTTCAGTTTCACAGCCAATGGATGTCGTGTGACTGTTTCTGGTTTTACTTGTCCATGAAACTAACAGTCTACAAATCGTGAGTCATCTACTCCGCTTCCGACTATGCACTTCACTACACGTGTCCTCTATTAGAAATGAGGTGAAACTTCCGTGTTATCGTGTACATTGTCCCCATCTGCTGCTCAGTTTCGGATTCTGTTTCCATTTCTTTGTCACGTATTAATTTTTGAGTGTGACATACTGTTTCCTGCCTTGCTGTTACTTAAATGCATTCAAATAAAATTTTTCCTTAAGTTTTGGAATAATTTTGTGTCACTGCCTTGCATCAAGATGTGGCACAAATTACGTTACTTAAACGAACGCCTATTTATGCATTTCAGAATTAGGTGAGTCCTGTGACGGCGAGACCACGAGTGACAGGACCTTACGAGTCTACGTAAATTTAATTGGTACTTCAGTGGGGCAACAAATTGGGTAAAATCGCATAAAGCTTTTTAAGTACCAGTTACTACAGGACTGACACTCTACAACCAAATTGTATTATTATTGTTTGTTTCTTTTATTAATATTGTTTAAATCCACCAAGTACCTCCAACATTGTTTTTTTTTTTTTTGACGTACGTCATCTTCTGCAATGGGTGAAGTCGGACGCTACAGTCGGTTAACGCCGATTCAAAATAATTTTAAATTGAACCATACGCTGACCATTGTCCACTAATCCTTGTCACTGAAATCAAGGAAAAATAAATGAAATACATTATTTCTGACAAGGAAACCTCCCCATCGCACCCCCCTCAGATTTAGTTATAAGTTGGCACAGGGGATAGACCTTGAGGATCTGAACACACATCAATCGAGATAAACAGGAAGAAGTTGTATGGAACTATGAAAAAAATAAGCAAAATATACAAACTGCGTAGTCCGTGGGCAACATAGGTAACATTAAGGGTAACGCGAGCTCAGGAGCGCCGTGATCCCTTGGTTAGCGTGAGCTGCTGTAGAACGAGAGGTCATTGGTTCAAGTCTTCCCTCGAGTGAAAAGTTTATTTTCGCAAAGTTATGATCTGTCCGTTCCTTCATTGACGTCTCTGTTCACTGTAATTAGTTTAGTGTCTGTGATTTGCGACCGCATCGCAAAACCCCACTCAGATGGGAACCTGAAACATTTGATCGCAAGGTCATAGGTCAACCCATTCCTCCACAGGAAAACACGTCTGATATATTCTAGCCGGCCGGAGTGGCCTTGCGGTTCTAGGCGCTGCAGTCTAGAGCCGAGCGACCGCTACGGTCGCAGGTTCGAATCCTGCGTCGGGCATGGATGTGTGTGATGTCCTTAGGTTAGTTAGGTTTAATTAGTTGTAAGTTTTAGGCGACTGATGACCTCAGAAGTTAAGTCACATAGTGCTCAGACCCATTTGAACCATTTTGATATATTCTATATGACATTGGTGATGGCATGTGCGTCACATGACAGGAATATGTTGTCGACGCACCTAACTTGTACACTTGGCGAATGGGTAAAAAGATTCTTCTACCTTGCCCGATTTAGGTTTTCTTGTGGATGTGATAATCACTCCCAAAAAGTGATGAAAACATAAGAGTTTGTCACATAAACTGCAACAAATGAATGCAACAGTTTCACAGTCGCACAGTTTTCCCTGTGCTCTGTCAACACATTTGTTTTTAACGTGTTCAAATTTTGCCGTGTGTAGTCCGTCAAATCCTGCACATGTCCAAGCAAATCTGAACTTGTCCTGGAATTTTGGAGAGCGAAGTTGATTATCTGTGAGTACCTGAACTTTGATAATTGTCTAAAAACAAATAATTAAACTTTTCAGTCGAGGGTAGTATTGAACCAACGACCTTTCGTTCCACAACTGTTCACGATAACCACGGGACAACGGCGCTCCTAAACTCACCCTGTCCTTCATGTTACCTATCTTGCGCATGTACTACTCAGTTTGTATATTTTCCTTATTTTTTCATAGTTCCACAAAACTTCTTCCTGTTTTCTCGACTGATCTGTGTTCAGTTTTTCAAGGCCTATCCACTGTGCCAACTTATAACTAAATCTGAGGGGGGTGCGACGGGGAGGATCCCTTGTGAGCACCTTGCTTTAATTCTATCATCATAAGTTAAAACCAGACAATAGCAATGAAAGTCTTAAAAAATATTCAATGATGCTCAAGATCAGACAGAACATGTAACGAAAACATAAGAATCAATCTTGATGTTTATAACATCAGTGAAAAACTTAACGCTCTCGAAGAAGATATAAAGAACACGTAAACAGGAAGAATGAGGACAGATTACCAAAACGAATAAGGCTATATGATCCGCAAAAAGGAAAATACATGGAAGACGTACGAAAATAATGATCACCTCTGTATGTGAAGTCAGAACAGGAATCCTGCCTAGATCACGAAGTGTAGAAGCGTGTGACGGTACGTCACATAAATATTGACATTTTTATCGGTTGTAAACCACAGTTAAAGTATTTTATGAATATAATTAGTGTAAAAAATGTAGTTAATGTTCTTGAAACAACTGATATGCAGCGATAATTTAAGAGTAACATTTTTATTTAATGTCTATGAAAATAAAAAGGATAGAAGGAGACGCGTTTGTACGGCCGAAGAGTAACGACGTATTTTATGGTACACGCACTGTTTTGTTTCGCTATACGGAAGGCAGCCATTGAGCGGCTACACATATTTTATGTACGTTACTCGTATTTCTACTAAAATAAAATATTATTGTTACCACAAAATGATTTTCTTTGTAATAGTTGCCACCTCAAATGCTCACAGTGGCTAATTAATTTTAATAAGAACTTTTTAGTAATTTGCACTGCGAAAAGCTCATCTTCCGATGCAGCCTCTGGTCAGCCATTACGCGCCGAGGTATTAATTTATTTTTCATAGTGTTAACATAAATGTAAATGCGAGAGATTTCGTTGTAAGGACCTCTCTAAATTGCAACAGATAATTAATTTCGTTGAAGTTCATTTTTTAAGATATACACTCCTGGAAATGGAAAAAAGAACACATTGACACCCGTGTGTCAGACCCACCATACTTGCTCCGGACACTGCGAGAGGGCTGTACAAGCAATGATCACACGCACGGCACAGCGGACACCCCAGGAACCGCGGTGTTGGCCGTCGAATGGCGCTAGCTGCGCAGCATTTGTGCACCGCCGCCGTCAGTGTCAGCCAGTTTGCCGTGGCATACGGAGCTCCATCGCAGTCTTTAACACTGGTAGCATTCCACGACAGCGTGGACGTGAACCGTATGTGCAGTTGACGGACTTTGAGCGAGGGCGTATAGTGGGCATGCGGGAGGCCGGGTGGACGTACCGCCGAATTGCTCAACACGTGGGGCGTGAGGTCTCCACAGTACATCGATGTTGTCGCCAGTGGTCGGCGGAAGGTGCACGTGCCCGTCGACCTGGGACCGGACCGCAGCGACGCACGGATGCACGCCAAGACCGTAGGATCCTACGCAGTGCCGTAGGGGACCGCACCGCCACTTCCCAGCAAATTAGGGACACTGTTGCTCCTGGGGTATCGGCGAGGACCATTCGCAACCGTCTCCATGAAGCTGGGCTACGGTCCCGCACACCGTTAGGCCGTCTTCCGCTCACGCCCCAACATCGTGCAGCCCGCCTCCAGTGGTGTCGCGACAGGCGTGAATGGAGGGACGAATGGAGACGTGTTGTCTTCAGCGATGAGAGTCGCTTCTGCCTTGGTGCCAATGATGGTCGTATGCGCGTTTGGCGCCGTGCAGGTGAGCGCCACAATCAGGACTGCATACGACCGAGGCACACAGGGCCAACACCCGGCATCATGGTGTGGGGAGCGATCTCCTACACTGGCCGTACACCACTGGTGATCGTCGAGGGGACACTGAATAGTGCACGGTACATCCAAACCGTCATCGAACCCATCGTTCTACCATTCCTAGACCGGCAAGGGAACTTGCTGTTCCAACAGGACAATGCACGTCCGCATGTATCCCGTGCCACCCAACGTGCTCTAGAAGGTGTAAGTCAACTACCCTGGCCAGCAAGATCTCCGGATCTGTCCCCCATTGAGCATGTTTGGGACTGGATGAAGCGTCGTCTCACGCGGTCTGCACGTCCAGCACGAACGCTGGTCCAACTGAGGCGCCAGGTGGAAATGGCATGGCAAGCCGTTCCACAGGACTACATCCAGCATCTCTACGATCGTCTCCATGGGAGAATAGCAGCCTGCATTGCTGCGAAAGGTGGATATACACTGTACTAGTGCCGACATTGTGCATGCTCTGTTGCCTGTGTCTATGTGCCTGTGGTTCTGTCAGTGTGATCATGTGATGTATCTGACCCCAGGAATGTGTCAATAAAGTTTCCCCTTCCTGGGACAATGAGTTCACGGTGTTCTTATTTCAATTTCCAGGAGTGTACATATTCCATGAGTTCAGTAAGTTTTATCTTGGCCGCTCCACGGCAACAATCGAAATTCTCTCCAGCTTTGCTTTGCAATCAATAAATAGAAATTAACAAAATTACATTCCATTCAGTTAACGCGCGACTATATTTTAGTCATCATGTTCTAAATCTAAAGTTGGTACATGAATAACAGCGGCCCTTCAAGAACACGTTTCATATTTACTTACGCACGTAAGTAAAAATGATAAAAAAAGATAATATCCCAGAGAGAAAAAATCATGCTCTGACAAAAGAAAAATTCATGCTGATAAATTAAAAATATAAATAACGCAACAATTGGCACCGACGTCACAAATGGCGCCCAACAACGTGAGGGCCCGAAATTTTTTATGTACCAATATTAAGTACAAAGATATTGACTGAGATATTGTTGTCAGTCTAGAAAACTATATTTAAAAGAAAATTTTATATGTATGTAATTACATGTACGTGAAATTAATGCCATATGTGTAATCTATTTCTATGTAACACAAAATACAAAACTTGTACGTGATCCAACCAGTGAAGATATATGGACATGAAGCTGACTAGATGCGTACCATTGTACGGACTAAGATAAAGGCCACACCAAGCAACAATAACTAATAAGGGTAAGGGTGTAGTGTATATGTATTGCGCTTCTGGGCTGGAAACTTAAGGAAGAAAGGATCCGAGCGCCATACACTGTGTTTATCTTCTTGAGTTAAGATTTGTCAAAAATGTTTATTCAATTTCTTTTAACGTCAACGGATAGTGAAACAGATTCATTTGCTACTAGTGAACAAAAATTAGTGTTAGAATTCTGAGACAGTGATGAGTGTTCTGGATTTGAGATCACACAATCAGCTGTGTGAATCAAATAAATGCTAATGCAGTTGATTGCCAAAATAATGCTTTAGCAGAAGTAAATTTTTTCACAGTGCAACGGAAATACACTCCTGGAAATGGAAAAAAGAACACAATGACACCGGTGTGTCAGACCCACCATACTTGCTCCGGACACTGCGAGAGGGCTGTACATGCAATGATCACACGCACGGCACAGCGGACACACCAGGAACCGCGGTGTTGGCCGTCGAATGGCGCTAGCTGCGCAGCATTTGTGCACCGCCGCCGTCAGTGTCAGCCAGTTTGCCGTGGCATACGGAGCTCCATCGCAGTCTTTAACACTGGTAGCATGCCGCGACAGCGTGGACGTGAACCGTATGTGCAGTTGACGGACTTTGAGCGAGGGCGTATAGTGGGCATGCGGGAGGCCGGGTGGACGTACCGCCGAATTGCTCAACACGTGGGGCGTGAGGTCTCCACAGTACATCGATGTTGTCGCCAGTGGTCGGCGGAAGGTGCACGTGTCCGTCGACCTGGGACCGGACCGCAGCGACGCACGGATGCACGCCAAGACCGTAGGATCCTACGCAGTGCCGTAGGGGACCGCACCGCCACTTCTCAGCAAATTAGGGACACTGTTGCTCCTGGGGTATCGGCGAGGACCATTCGCAACCGTCTCCATGAAGCTGGGCTACGTTCCCGCACACCGTTAGGCCGTCTTCCGCTCACGCCCCAACATCGTGCAGCCCGCCTCCAGTGGTGTCGCGACAGGCGTGAATGGAGGGACGAATGGAGACATGTCGTCTTCAGCGATGAGAGTCGCTTCTGCCTTGGTGCCAATGATGGTCGTATGCGTGTTTGGCGCCGTGCCGGTGAGCGCCACAATCAGGACTGCATACGACCGAGGCACACAGGGCCAACACCCGGCATCATGGTGTGGGGAGCGATCTCCTACACTGGCCGTACACCACTGGTGATCGTCGAGGGGACACTGAATAGTGCACGGTACATCCAAACCGTCATCGAACCCATCGTTCTACCATTCCTAGACCGGCAAGGGAACTTGCTGTTCCAACAGGACAATGCACGTCCGCATGTATCCCGTGCCACCCAACGTGCTGTAGAAGGCGTAAGTCAACTACCCTGGCCAGCAAGATCTCCGGATCCGTCCCCCAATGAGCATGTTTGGGACTGGATGAAGCGTCGTCTCACGCGGTCTCCACGTCCAGCACGAACGCTGATCCAACTGAGGCGCCAGGTGGAAATGGCATGGCAAGCCGTTCCACAGGACTACATCCAGCATCTCTACGATCGTCTCCATGGGAGAATAGCAGCCTGCATTGCTGCGAAAGGTGGATATACACTGTACTAGTGCCGACATTGTGCATGCTCTGTTGCCTGTGTCTATGTGCCTGTGGTTCTGTCAGTGTGATCATGTGATGTATCTGACCCCAGGAATGTGTCAATAAAGTTTCCCCTTCCTGGGACAATGAATTCACAGTGTTCTTATTTCAATTTCCAGGAGTGTATAACGAGTGCGAAAGTGCAACTCTTAGTCTCAGTAGTAATAGTAGTAGGTAGCTTCTTTGCTTTACTTGATTTCAGTGTTTTGTATAAGCTTTGTATAGTTAGTATATTTTGTGTGTGTGTCATTTTTGGTGGAAAATAGATTTTGTGTGTACTCGTGTTTTACCAGTCAGGATCAATACTAGTAGAAATGGTGAAGACACTCAAGGACAAACGGTTAGAGGGGGAAGATCTGTCGGGCTATGACACAGATGAAAATATACAAGAGTTTCCAGTGAGGAATCCACCCACGATGACGGGTTCTCAGCTTCCAAAACCGGAAACTGAGCAACCTGAAACGGACAAAGTATTAGCCACTGATCACGATCAAGCTCAATTGAGCAAAGAAATCCACTCGATTACTGACACAGGGAAGGAGGATGCTATTGCTTCGACAGCAAATGTTGTACAAGTACCTGCACCAACAGCTGATTTCTTGACTGTACCTATGGCTCAATTAGAACTAGGGGAAAAGCAACGTGAGGAAAAGGAAAGACAGGAACGCCTTGAACGCGAACGCAGGGAACAGGAGCGTGATTCTCAGTTACTGGCAAAAACGAATGGAATGTTTGAACAACGCGACAAGGCGCTGGTGTCATATTGGTCACAGGAGATCGATGTATCAAGTGGCTGAGCTGCTAGACCAGAACAAAGACATTCCACAAAAGTTCACGCAAATGGACGAACGCGTAGGTCAATTACACAAAGCTCAGTGTGTGTTGGAAAGTCAAGTGAAAGATATTGTTAAAACTTTGATGAAATTTACAACTCGCTCGAGCAGCGAGTCGACGAATACGTAACACAGGCGGTAGCTCGATTAGAGCGGGTTGAGAGGTCATCTACCCACACGCCGTGTAATAGCAAACCACAGTTCGAAAATGTGCCGATAAATGTATGCAGAGTGGAAAAAGCTGCCTGCAAGAAAGTGCAACCGTACTCGTCAGTCAATTGTTCAGGCGTTGTAGCCGCGAGCGGAGAGGTAGTGCTACCAACTGTAGCGCAAGTAAAGCACGAGGAATCACTATTAAAACACAGGCAGTTCCAGACGTTTAATGATGAGAAAAAGAATGTCCATCCGGTAAAATTTATAAAAAGTTTTCGGAATGTACTCCCGGCATCATGGACTGAGTACCAAAAGGTTTAGTTTGTGATCTCTTTCAAACACAGGCGACGCGACACTGTGGGCGATGGAAATCGCGGAGCAGTGTCCGTCGTTGTCTGAATTCGAAAGTAAATTTCTTGCCAGATACTGGTCCAGGTCTGTTCCGGAGCGTCTCCGGAAACAAGTGTATAACCCGGAACCATTCAATCCCCGTTTAAGTAGCTTGAGAAAATATTTTGAAAGATACACGAACAAAAGTAGATACTGGGACTAACCCATGCCTGCCAGGGATGTTCTAAGAATTTTAAAGGGTAAACTACCTATAACGATAAGAGAGAAACTCGTACACGTCCCTCACACGGACTTGGAGTTGTTTATGGCAACCATAGACTACCTCGATTTAATACACGAGGATGCCAGGCAGGGAGATCAGGGGAGTGCAAACAACAGACAAGCGAACGGTAAAGGTAAAAACCAATCCAATAATAGCCCTCGTAAGAACGGGTATTCAAAGAGTGACGAATATTCGCAATGGGAAAACTTCTCTAAAAAAGGAAACACTATGAAAAGTGTGCCCACTGTGGATGGTCACTGGCACAGCACTGGATACAACACGTACCAACATGGCCAGTCAAACCCATCTTCACCAAAAAGAGGTGGAGAAAACTACAATCGAAAGAGACTAGGCGAAGGGGGAGGAAACTCTAACTTCGGCAATAAAGATATGAGAACTAACAGTGAGCAGTGGCAACAGGCAGGGCCAGAAAACTGGCAGGCACATCAAAACATGGCGTCATGTCATGTGCCTGTTACTCACATCAATGACATCCCGATGCCACCACCTCCCCCTCAATCTCCGAACAATCAGTCACACGTGTACACACTGCAGTGCATGTCACCAATTGGGGCTGATAATGTTCGAATAACCGATGTGTCTGATCACATGTAGGCAGGGTGCTACAGGCCGTCAAACTCTGGCCGACCTCTGTAGTCCCTTCCCAGACGGTCGGCAACATGAAAGAAAGACAGACAGAATGTGGGGGTGAATTTGCTCCGCTGCAATGACGGATGCGAGATGAAAGATGAAGTGGCAGTTGATCCGCGACCTGCGGACCAACAAGAAATAGAAGATGTACAGGCTGCCTTCGTGGCAAACATAAATGGGGTCCAAGTAATAATAATATTGGATACAGGCGCGAGTGCTTCTTGTATTGATGAGCAGTTATTCAAGTGCGTGGATCGTGTGAAAAAGTTACCGAGCCTGCCAGTAGAAAATTGTAGGATAGTAGGTGCCCTACGGGGCAGAGGGCAGCTAATAAAGAATCAGGTGCAGGCAGAGATTGCCCTAGAAAACGAAGCCATACTGTGCTCATTCCTGGTGGTCAAAAATCTCGCAGTACCTTGCATCCTGGGCCTTGACGCGCTTAGGGAATTGAAGGCAAAAATTGACCTCTCCCGAGCCAGATGCACCTTAACCTTTCTAAACGGACAAATTGATCTGGCATTAATGAGGACTCAGGACGCGTGTGTGAACTACAGACGGAACGTCCGGGTAACTTTACAGGATCCTGACGCGTTGAATCGCAACAACTGTGTTGTAAATCAAGACAGCAGCGAACCGGAACCCAGCTGGGAACGGGAAAATGCTATTATTGAGCAACGTATAGAATCAAAAGTAGCCGAACCTTCGTACCTGAGCCTGTCACAGCAATCTGATTTGAGCCAAGTGCTGAACCAATTTGTACAACTGTTTTCAGAAAAACCGGGGATAATAAAAGAATATGAGTTCGACTTGCAAGTAAAACTTCACCAAACATTCTGTTGTGCCTGCTATTCAATACCGTGATCGAAAAGACAAACCGTCGGGAGAGAAATTCAGAGAATGCTGCGGTGGCAGATAATAAGACCGTTCATATCCAGGCATACTTAAGGGTTTAAGTCTAAATTGTGTAGTGTGTAAAGTTGTATGCCTAGTTAGTAAGATTTATTTAATGTTTGTTTTATTTTATACTTGTGCTTGCTAGATATAGAGTAGCTGCTATGTATATGTATGAGTGAGTTGTGACAGAAGGAGAACACTGAATTTAAACAAGTGCCGTAACAGGAAAGAGGTTAGTAAATGAATCAGCGTAAGGACGCTCTCCACAGGATAAACCTTGAAAAGGGAGGAAGCATTGTGCATGGTCGTCGGACGCGCACATTAACAGCGAATCGCTGTACAAACGCAAGAATTCGGGTAATAAAAAAAAATTCGAACAAAATAATATCTTTTAACTTCCACACTGATTCCAGCATGAAGGCGCTTGCAGGTACACCCACGCACAAGCAAGGCAGCTGCAAACGCAATAATGACTTAAGTTTATGAATCAGTGTTGAATGAATAAATAATACACATGTCATAAAACCTACTGAACTCACAGGTCCAGTATGACCAACTGGTCAACACTTTCAATAAGAGATGACAACTAGGTAAATCACTGAATACTAAGTGATAAACGGACCTAGAAGGAACTCTAATTGTTCCATATCTATGTATATATATAACATTAACATGTAAAATGAAAAGCAAATTTATAATGCAGTTCTAGAAAACTATGTTCCAATTTAAAAGTGACTGTTCGAATGCTCAAATAGTGAAAGACGGATAAACTGAACTACGCACTGGAACGACGTAAAAGTGTGAACAGTTAACTGTGCAAGAACACAACTTGTGTGACTGTGTTTAACAGTGGAAGACTGTTCTGAAAGTATAGTGAACAATCGAATAAAAATTAATAGCTCAAATGGTGTGCCTTTGAAACAAGTATGTAACGTAGCAGCGATGGTGAAGCATGATAAAATCTTTGACCAGAGAGCCATTTATCGTAGTTAGTCTGCGCTTGACCGCGCGAGTGTTGCGAACAGTACGCTAGTAGTCGTCATGCAGAGCAGTCGGTCAGTAGTAGCAGCCCAGTGTAGTTGTGTGATGTAGTCTGTCGGCAGTAGTGGTCTAGTCCTGTCACGGTCGCGAGCGGGACGCAGTCGGCGAGCGTCAACATGGCATTCTGGTCAAGATGCTGAATGAGGTATATTGTTAATGTAGGTAACCATCAGATAACGTAAAGTTTATTTATTGTAATTAATTTTGAACAAGTGCCCCAATAATAATTTTGATTTCAAAGCAATTTTTAACAAAAAAATCATTTAATTGAACCAACGATTTCCTTCCATTTCCCTTAAAGAAAAGTTTCAGTTAAATTAAAAAAAAAATGTTATTTGCAATGTAGTTCCTCCAACCCGTGGGCAACAATAAGAGCAGAAATTTGACAAGCAGTTTCAATGAGGTAAGAAATTAATTCTGATTTTTGCACAAGGGCCAAAGACCGATATTTCGGTTTAATTGAATTTTCATTGTCACTGAAGTTTCATTAGCACTGAATTGTTTTTCATCATTTTCGTGACAGCTTATACTTTCAGTCAGATTGCGATTCTCATTTTTATTGTCGTTAAATTTAATTGCTAGGGAGGTTACGCTTGGCTCCCATTTATTATTATATTTTTTATTTAAATATTTCTGTGGGGACGATATTGCTTCTTGGCTCCATTTCTATTAAATATTGTCATTTTAATTTTTGTGGGGAGGTTACACTTGGCGACACCCAGTCCAGGATCGTATTTCGTTGAGAGTCTTTTGAAAAACAGTCAGATATCTGCTCTTATTTGCTTAGTATAATTAGGATTTGGCGCAACGCTTTTACTAATCTTGTGACTTTCTTTCTACAGGTCAACGGCAATTCGTTGCTCTGTTGTATTTGTGTGTTGCTTTTGCATTGTGCTTATTTGTTTTGTGAATAATTGTGACTATTGTAAAAATGCCGCGAAAGACTGCGAATAGTGTATCGCGAAGTATTTTGAATGAAATTACCGACTTAAACAGCGTGACCGATAGTAATTGTGACCCGCAGTGTAATGATGACAATCCTGCGTTCACTGACAATCAATGCATTCCAACCACTAATGATGACTTTTACCTTAATAATGAACAAACGAACTCAATTGTCTCTTCTGTTAATTTGACGACAATTGATGACGCGGGACACGCTATTGTAATGAGCGCTACCCAGCCTAACAGAACCGGTTTACTAAATTTACGTGATGAACACACAAATTTGTCTAATGAAAATGAACAGGATACACAAAGTACGACGAATTCATTTAATTCCGAAATAGTGACTGACAATGTACACTCGAGTGACAAACGTTTTTGTAAATTACAGAATGACCAAATGGTCGCACAAAACGTGACAATTGTAGGTACGCAATCAAGCAGCACAGATAATAGAGTAGAGAAAGTTACATTGGATCAAATTGTGGCAGTATTACAACTAATGACTGAAATACTGAGAAACGATCGCAAACAACGTGAATTAATTGATGAAAGGAATAAACAATCGAATGAAGATCAAGACAACATTAATAAAAACATCAAACAACTTAGTGAACGGAATGAACAGCTTAATGAACAGATTGAAGCCATTGCCGCGCATTACTATGATAATAGAGGACAATTACGTGTGAATACTAAGACTTGTGCTAATAACAGTAATGAAAAAGTTGGCACTGTTGCACAAGAATTAAATAGTACACGTGTAAGCACAACAGAATTACATAAAGACGAAGTTAATGCAGTCACTGAACAATGTTCAGCAAACGCAACACAGATACACGAAATTAATGCAGTCACCGAACAATGCCCTAAAAACGCAGTACAGATTCGCGACGAGGTTAATTTAGAGTCAGTGGAAGTTTCACACACTCCGAATACGGAAGTTGACGAGAAATTTGCACGACAGATCAACCAAATTGACGAAAGCGTTACAGTAACAGAGTTGAAAACTATTTCAGTCACCAATACGTCACAGAATCCGCCACTTTGCGAACATTTGTCTGACTCACGCAGCGTGTATAATGTGAACAATTTACAGAGACTACGCGAATTAAAATCCGAAAAGCCACGCGACTTAAAATCTGAAAAGCTATGCAACTTGAAATCCGAAATGACACAGATGAACATTCACACACAAACCCGAACGTGTTTTCAAATTCAATGACGAGAATGTAGATTACGAGCAATTTTTATTTGCAAGAAAATGTAAGGAATTTAATAATGACAGAGCACAGATACACGATTTGCACTGTATAAGACAATTTATTTTTGTACTTTCACCGCTATTACCTGCAATGCAGAAACGAGCTTTGAACCTGTTACGACAATTTGCTATTGTACTTTCATCAGCATTGCCTATAATGCAGAAATTTGAATTAGCACGGATACAACAATTTGCCTTTGGAATTTTACCGCCATTGCCTGCAACGCAAAAGCTAAAACTTATTTGCAGTGCGTAATAGACCTCAGGGGATTCATTACGCTTTAATGAATATGTGCCGTAGCGAGCATAGGGCCCCGAGCTGTAGTGGTGCTGTTTCATCTTTAGTTTTCTGCACTGCTGCCTTTTCTTCTACTATCCTTTATATCTATCAAAACTGCTCTTTAACTATTGCTCTATCTAGGATTAAGAATATGTAATGAAAACCGGATATGACAAATATTTACGGAATGTGACAATTTTCATTAGGCACTCGAGAAATGACAACTACGAGAACTTTAATAACAGATAAAATCGTAATCATCAGTATGTACAAAATTTTCGGCAGTCGCAACCAGATTTTGTAACAATAGATGTTTTTTCACCACAATAGCATGAAAGTCAGCCGCTTAGCATACGTAACCAACAATGCAGTCTACAAGGTCAATCAGGCTTTAATGTTTCGCCGCGTGCACGTATAGTCGCAGATCCAACAAATAGTAACGCATGGCAGCAAACAAATAACTACGTACAGATAACACACTATTTCAACTCGTATCGCAATGCGCCGTATAGAAATTACTATCATGACAGACGTAAAAATGATGAGCACAATTTTCAGCGTACATTTAATAACAGTCGATCTTATGAGCAGCAACAACATCAGCAACAACAAATAATCATGAATGAAACAGACAATAGGTGTCATCTATAGCGTAACACGTCAATAAGAAATAACAGAGCAGTTCATATAGTGGATATGCCACAACATTGTCCCGTAAATAACAGCACGTACGATAGAATTTGACCATATCCAGTACAGGTTTCATATTCCAGTAACGTAAGCAATAATTTTGACACGCAGAATCTTCTTCATGAAAATGTTATTAATTTTGACGCCATCCGACACACGTTTGCATTAAGGACAGTATCACGACGTATGTAGACGACATTCTTATCGCAGAAGCTAACTGGTCTGAACACAATCTGATTTTTGAACAACTGTTATAAACTTTTCATGCACAAGGACTTACAGTTAACCTTAGTAAATCGCACTTTGGCAAAACTTCTATAAAATTTCTTGGACACGTAATTTCAGCAGAAGCCATTGCACCTGATCCGGAGAAACTTCAAGCTCTTCGTGACATTACTGTTCCTACGACGAAGAAGCAATTACGCAGTATTTTGGGTTTAATTAACTTTTTTCGTAAATTTATTCATCACTCTGCTTTAGACACACCCAGATTATGCCAATTAACAGGTAAAAACAGTATTTGGTCTTGGGATAAGCAAGCACATTCTGAGTTCATGAACCTGAAGCATGCTCTGTTGAATGCACCACTTTTATCGTACCCAGATCTTACCAGAAATTTTTCCATTGCCACCGACAGTTCCAACACCGCTTTAGGCGTACACATTTTCCAGGAAATTGAAGAAGATGGCTCTACAGTAATTAAAAACATCGCATTTGCAAGTCGCATTCTGTCACCTGCTGAACGAAATTATTCTGTTACAGAACTTGAAACATTATGTGTTGTATGGGCTTTTACGAGATTTCGGCACTTTCTTTATGGCAGACATACCACCGTTTACACAGACCACAGAGCGATACAATTTTTACTTTCGGCTAAATTTACTCACGACAGATTAAGCAGATGGAAACTTTATTTACAGGAATTTAATTTTACAATAGTTCACATTCCCGGCACGCAAAATGTTATAGCAGACGCACTATCGCGTTCTCTCGGCAACAATCAGCAAGACGTAGCAACCAACTTCTGCAAAACAAATTTCAGTGTCATGTGCATTCAGCAAGTTGCATTTGAAAACTTTATTTCTTCGTCATTACAGGACATAGCACAAGAGCAAAATAAAGACAATGTGCGGAAAGAAATTAAACACCTTTGGCAAGATAAGAATAATGTTACGATTAGAAACCGTTACACTGTACGCAATGACATTCTGTTTCGCCGCTCTCATCCTGACAGCAACAATTGGTTATTATGCATTCCTGACGAACTGGTTAACAAATTAATTTGGTACACTCATTTAAGTTACGCACATTACGGAGCACGAAAATGTTTTCTTATACTGAGACAGAACTGTTATTTTACCAACATGGAGAAACGTATACGACGAGTTTTAGCGTCTTGTAAAATTTGCCAGAAAGCTAAATCAGACACCGCTTCACATATTCCTCCTTTATATCCCATTGTACCTGTTAAATTAAAACATATGGCCGCAGTAGACATTTTTGGTCCAATTCCGAGAACTAACAGAGGTTTTTGCTACATCTTTGTCGCTGTTGAGCTCACTTCAAAATTTGTTACTTTCACTCCGTTACGCAAAGCTACTGCTAAAACTGTTTCGAAAGCATTTGTAAAACATTTTCTATTTCATGTAGGGCATGTGATGAAAGTAATTTCTGACAATGGATCTCAATTTCGTTCTGGCATATGGACACGCATGTTACGAGCTAGAAACATTTCTCCGATTTATATATCCAAGTACCATGCTTCTTCGAACCCTTGTGAACGGTTAATGAAAGAAATTGGTAAGCTGTGCCGAATATACTGCCACAAAAGACATATTGATTGGGATACACACATACTCTCATTCCAAGATGTAATTAATTCCATTCCAAATGAATCCACTATGCTATCTCCGTCTGTTATATTGAAAAACGTTGAACCACCAAACAAAATTAAAGAATTAGTAAACTTCCGTAAATGTCGTCGACTAAGACACCACGAAATAATTGACATTGCGCTGAACAACATCAAACGTGCCGCAGAGCGCCGGAGAAGACAGCAAAAACAGGTTTGTACACGCCGCGACTTTCACGTTGGACAGAAAATATTAGTACGTACACACTATTTATCCAGTAAATTAAAAGGTAAGTGCAGTAAATTTGAACTAATATACGCAGGTCCATATCGGATTCGCAGCATCCCTCACCCCAATGTTGTACGCGTCGAAACTTTGAGAACCAGAAAATCGAGAGGCAACCACCATTGGTCAAATATTAAACCCTTTATTGAATGAAGACACTGTATAATTCAACACACTATGATGCCATTTACTAATGCAATTATATTCACCTGACTAATTACTGATGATTATCGTATTTTTTCTTGGCAAGTGCCCGGCAAGGTAAGGTTAGCAGGTCGTTTTTCTTGTCGTTACACATCAGACCGTGCACATTTTCCACTTTTTTTGTGTATATGATTGTATTCCAGTTTTGTTTGTATGCACTGTGAAATAGTTAAGATATAACACACACTAGTTGACTTTGACATTTGTTGCCCTATGATATCTCAACATCGTGACTGTTTTACATTTTTCTTTTGCTGCTGCATTGTGATATTCTCTGTACATTTTGCATCTGAACACTGTCAATGTCTTTGACATATTACGTTTTCTGTCATGTTATGCTGTATGGTTAATCATGTTACCATAAACCAGTCATTATTTAGTGGGTATATGATTTAAATGCAAGACATTAATCTTTGTTCATCAATTTCAGAAAGAAATGATGCGTGTAAGAAATAAATTCAACAGAAAAATGGAATTTCACCTACGGAATAAACGAAAGAAGATGAAATAACTTTATGAGGAAGAGTAAATGGATCAGGATTAACAAGCATTAACAAGAATATACAATACTCATCGTAGAATAGCAGTCTTAACTAATTTTTTCTTTCAGAATACAAGGCGATTGATGCAGGCTGTCAGACAGAACTACACATCTTAGTTTTAGTGATGAAATATGCTAGAGATAAGGAATAGTTATGTAATGAGTAATGAAGTGATTTTTTGCAGATGATAATGAATGCTGATGAATAATGATGAAGAATATGCTGTTATGAATAATGAAGTTTTTCTTTAAAGGTGATGATAATAATGAAGTTATGATAATATGGTAATGAAGCTTTTTCTTTACAGATGAGGATAATGTTGAAGTTATGTATTTATGCTATGTAGTTATTTAAGTATTTGTTGCAGTTTGTTTTGACAGCAGGTGTTATATTGCATAGTAGGATGACGGAAAGTTTTGGAAAGGACAGCTATGGAACACATTTTTATACACATTTAACTACCTGTTAATTCGAAGTTCACTACTTTTCAGCATATTGTGCGTTTCTTCTTTCAGGTCAATAATCCATTTTGTATTTTTTCCAGGAGAAGCTTTTCATGATACTTACTAAACCTGTTACTTATTATACGTGTTCTAGTACTTGCATTTATATTTTTTTACCCATTTGTGTCTATCATTTATAAATGAGATCACATATACTGCCTTGTTACATAACCTTGCTACAGCTGACTCATGACGAATGACGTTACCTATCCTCATTTGCAGCAATAGGTCAAAAGCAAATAGTGTTATGCCTCAGCAATTAATTATCGATCACAACGCAATGCATTGCTAAAAGAGGTATTACCAGTCCCACATAATGTCACTAGTTTATGATAATTCTGAATAATACTGATCAACTTTGAATAGTATGTCACTTCAGTAATGACTTCTTAATGATAAAAAAATACATATATATGAAATAATGCTTTGTAACTGGCCAAGGACTGCCGCTGTTTATTGTAATGAGACTACTTATAATGGCCATGATTATTAAAGCTATGACTGTAATTAACTGATATTTAATAATGACTTCGTAATGATCTGAATAATACTGAATGATGAACAATGTTTTATTCTATTCAATACTTGCTGGCCACTGAGTGCCAATAATTAATGTCACTCAATGAATTATGTTATTAATTATGCCATTAATTAGCTCTTGTTTTCAATGTTGATACTTTGTAACTGGAAAAGAATGTGATTGTTTAATAATGCTTTGTAATTAGGAAAAAGCTAATGATTCTTACTATATTGAAATGACAAATGATTGATTAACTATGCTATACTTTGTAACTGGAAAAGAATGCGATTATTTAATAATGCTTTGTAACTAGGAAAAGAAGGCTACTGATTCTATGTAAAACAATTAATGATCATTATTCTGTCATACTAAATGTGCTTTGTAACTGGCCAAGGACTGCCACTGTTTATTGTAATACGATTACCCATGATGCCAATAATTTAATTTTATGAACATTATTCTGTAATACTAAAGACATGGTACAGAAATGTTCAATAACTGGGCTATGAATGCCGCAAACTACTAATGAAGAATGGTATGTGACTTAATGTCCTTCACCTTATGAGCTAACTACCCTGAATTACTGCAATGTCCATTTGTCCTGTCTATCCTAGTGATCATGGAGCACTATCTTTGGTTTTGCACTAATTCTACGTTGGTATGCCTTGTAAGAGCGTGGTGTTGACACGACATGCTGTCCACCACCGTGAGCGATGAAGACGTTATTATGGTCCCACTGTTTGGTGTACCTAATGTAGTGCCAAAATGAAAATATGGAACATTACTACGACAGTTCAGTGTCTTGGCTACGCTGATAAATTCTGATCGGAAAAGAACTTCAAATTGTGTCACTTGGTGTTGTACTTCTGTGGAAAGATATGGACTTTCAGAACAGCTGTGTGCAATCTAAAGTGCTACAACCATGATGCAATCCTTCCCTTTCCTATCCTAATTCTTGTCACATAGTGAAGATCATTTTATGGTTAACATCATTTATGTTCATGGGCTAGACATTTTTTAGATTTGCTGAACTCCAGTGCGAGTACACTTATGTCACTTGTCGATATGATTTTTTTTGCCATTATGTTTATTTATTGCGAAAATGCTACAGACATTTTTAGATTTGTTCTGAAGTACAGTATATGTACACTCTTGTCTTTTATATTGTATATACATTTTTTATTTTGATGATATGTTCTGAGCTACAGTGCATGTGCACTAATGTTATGTGTTAATATGTTTTCTACTGAACTTCAGTGCCTGTGCACTTTTCTCATTTTTCAATATGATTTGTACTCATTCTGTATGTTCAATACTTCAGTGCGTATGCACTTATGTCATTTGTTACTCATTGTATATACATTTCGTCATTTGCTGATATGTTCTGAACTGCAGTGCATGTGCACTCATGTCACTTGTCAACATGATTTTTTTGCCATTCTGTTTATGCTAAAGAATTTTTTCAGTGCCTGTGCACTTTGTTATCTGTCAAATAATTTTTATATACATTTTTCTGATTTGCTACTATGTTTTGTACCCACATTTTGTCTTTGTGTGATATATTTTGTACTCGGTGCGTGTGCACCACATTTAATTTATGTACTACATTTGAATATTCTGTAAATTGTAAAAATTTCTTGCGATGGCAAGTCCAAATGACTCACCATCGCTGCCAAATTTTTGCCCCCCCCCCAGTGGAGGGTTATGAAACACGTATGTAACGTAGCAGCGATGGTGAAGCATGATAAAATTTTTGACCAGAGAGCCATTTATCGTAGTAAGTCTGCGCTTGACCACGCGAGTGTTGCGAACAGTACGCTAGTAGTCGTCATGCAGAGCAGTCGGTCAGTAGTAGCAGCCCAGTGCAGTTGTGTGATGTAGTCTGTCGGCAGTAGTGGTCTAGTCCTGTCACGGTCGCGAGCGGGACGCAGTCGGCGAGCGTCGACATGGCATTCTGGTCAAGATGCTGAATGAGGTATATTGTTAATGTAGGTAACCATCAGATAACGTAAAGTTTATTTATTGTAATTAATTTTGAACAAGTGCCCCAATAATAATTTTGATTTCAAAGCAATTTTTAACAAAAAAATCATTTAATTGAACCAACGATTTCCTTCCATTTCCCTTAAAGAAAAGTTTCAGTTAAATTTAAAAAAAAAAAAGAATATTATTTGCAATGCAGTTCCTCCAACCCGTGGGCAACAATAAGAGCGGAAATTTGACATGCAGTTATACTGAGGTAAGAATTTAATTATGATTTTTGCACAGGGCCCAAGACCGATATTTCGGTTTAATTGAGTTATCATTATCACTGAGATTTTCTTATCACTGAATTGACTTTCATTTTTTTGTGAGGAACTTATACTTGGGTCAGATTGCTAATTTTTGTTTAATTGTCATTGTCAGTAGATTTCATTGTGGGGAGGTTACACCTTTCGCAGAAAATAGGTTAGATGCAAAACTTGATAGACATTCACAATGTGGGTAAATGTTGCGGCAAGGAAGTGAGACTTCTGATAAACGGAGCCACAGCAGTGGACTGTGAAAATACGCTGTAGGTAGCCCACAGCGAACTGTGGTTTCCGGACCGGCAGATCCAGGCTAGAAGCGACGCAGGCCAAGTGGTATGAAGCGAAAAGTGTCACCGCGACATATTCAACTGAACACTCACCATAGTGACAGTGCGTACTGCGATCATGTGAACACTTAGCTTAAAACTAGAGTTATGTTAAACCAGCGTAAAATGTGTGAGTTCGTACCAGAGCTTATTTAAAGACCTGGAACTCGTTCGTTCGTACATTCTTACAATGCATTCCATAAACAGTGAAAACGAGTGACTGTGGAGTGTTTGGGAAACTACCGAATTTTCTTCCAACACTTATAGCAGGCATATTTACTTTATTATGCTGGTGAACTGATACTCGGTGAAATGTTTACATGATGCGCGACGCGGCGAGCGATCGGCGGTTGACCTGTCCGTGCAGCGGACGCTGCACCACGCCCACCGACCGGCAGCTGTTCGCGTCTACGTCACCACTTGGGCCAACGAACCGGCGCCGGCTGCAACAAGCGATTACATACGCTACCGTCTACGCCTGCAGCGACACACCGCCAGACCAGCAACAAACCGCCGTAGGCAAAGTTTACTTCGAACAAATCCAATAATGTTGTAGTCGATGATGAACTGATACACCATGTAAAAATGTAACAGTGAAAAACACAAAGACTAAGACAACTAACTGTACCAAAAAAAGGACTGTTGTACGTTATGTAATTTCATGTTTTAATGATGATTTTTTGTAATGTATATGTGTATATATATATTTGTTTGTTAATTTGTGTGCAGGTGCTACGTATTCAATGTAAATCGAAATTAACCGTAATAACAACAATCCGAAGGATCCGGACGGGGTATTTTTGGGCCGTTTTTTGTCTTACGCCTGTAACCCGAATGGGAGAGCGTAAGTCAAAGTGCCTCGGGTCCGTAAGATACCGGATTGTACCTATTCATAATAAAACAGAAAAACAAATCGCACTGATAGACGTACTCACCTGTAATTGTGAATTATGTATGACACCCATAATTGTGTAATGAACAGAGTATTGAACAGTGAATTGAAATAGGTCTGCCAAACATACATTTTGGCCATCCACAAAACAGAACTAAATATAACACCGTAGTGAGTTTCTCCGTGAACAGTGGACTTTATTACGTACACCCTCCCTAGGGGGCTCATGTTACAGTAAGTCACATATATACAAGGTATAATTAATATTCTTGAAACAACTGATATGCAGCAATAATTTAAGAGTAGCATCTTTATTTAATGTGTTTGAAAATAAAAAAAAAATCGAAAGAGACGGAATTGTACGGCCG
Source organism: Schistocerca piceifrons (assembly GCF_021461385.2). Taxonomy (NCBI): domain Eukaryota; kingdom Metazoa; phylum Arthropoda; class Insecta; order Orthoptera; family Acrididae; genus Schistocerca; species Schistocerca piceifrons. The sequence continues at coordinate 627,879,299 of NC_060140.1, forward strand.
AGGAGGAAGGACGTATTTTAAGGTACACACACTGTTTTGTTTCGCTATACGGAAGGCAGCTTTAATATATTTTTTGTGTGTGATCAAAAATTTAAAAACCTCTCTCACACCGGCCTGAGTTAGCTTCACTGACCAGGATAGTAAAAACATGCGTATATTAAGGGAATTTTCATTGACAAAGCAGGCTTATCACATTCACACCGTTCAATACTGTTCTATCCTGATTAAATTGAGCTTAACTCAAATTCCATAAGGCAGTGAAGCAATTTCGAAATCTCGGTGCGACGAAAATTGTCAGTCGATCTCCTGGAAACATTTCTAATAATCATTAACTTTCGGTGATCACATGGGGTAGACCGGAGATCTGCTGGTAAGACCGTGTTAGCCTATTTCTTTGAAGTAACTGGATATCTTGAGCATACAAAACGGCAGGTTCGTCCTGTGTAAATCAGACGTTCCCCACTGATCCCGTGCAACACAGCGTAGTAAGCAGACACTGTCAATAATAATAAGTTAAATAATACGCGAACACACTTACTTTAGTTTAGTTCATGTGTTAAATTCCTTCTCATACAGAATCTCATCAAGATGGCGACTAGCCCAACAATACGTACATACACTTCCTTCTTTCACAACTAATCGGCAAGAAGTCCTCTATTCTTTTTACTAAGAGAAAACAGAGAGCAGAGAAGCTATTCCATGGAGTAAATGGACGCTCCAAGGAATTATTGGGCTTGAAACTACTTTGCATTGATAATCGGTAAGATAAGAAGAGATAATTCGAGATATGTACTGAGTTATATAATTTATAAAATTTCTGTAAATATCGCGGACAGACCGCTGCAACAGACATTACATCGCCCCTCGCAGCGAGCAAAGTTGATATGTATCCACTTTGCGAGCTAATTATTGGCTTAGCTAACTCGTTGGAATTTGTGGAACATACGTTCCTATTAATTTTAAGAAATTAGTAAGAATCTTTTGATTACAAGAATTGAAAGAGATTTGGTATCTTCGTTATCTAGATACCTAGTTGTTGCTTTCACGTGTACTGGGGCATACCCGCATCCCACGTACACAACGAGGGAAGATGGACTTATATAGTTGTTAATCAGGTCTACCTATTCAAGAACTGGCCTTCACAGGGAAACCCCGGAAAACCTGGAGGCTTAGACCCCAACTAGGTATCACAGATGATAGGAAAGACAGAATAATTTAGAAACTTAGGAGTTATCTAGAATTCATAGGAAAGATAAAATCTGCCTCATAGCCAAAAAGAAAAACTTTACACATGCAATTTTTTTTTTACAATCTTCTGAAAAATTTTCTTCATCGATGTCTTGCTGAACTGCGGTGAAAGTGATCGAACAGGAACATGGGACACGGCACGGAGGACAGGCGTCGCATTGGCGTACCGGACAGGAGACGTAACGGATCTGAGAGACCAGAAGAAACCTCAGGAACAGGTACTCAGTATTGTGGCATGAAACAATCGAAATTCGTCTAAGGAATGGTCAACTATTAAAGATTCCTGGAAGAGAATGGTTAGTCGAAATTTTCCAGATTCATTTTGAACTCAAATATGGACCTGGTCTATCGAATCTTCCATCTGAGAAATGGGAAAATCCATTCATCTTATACTTTCCACACTTAGGTGTCTTAATCGGTACTGTAGTTGCACAATATCACAACTCCAGATCGAAAAACAATTTTGAAAACATGGATAATTTCATCCATCTTCTTGAGTAACCCGAAAGGTTCTAATCCTGGTTTTAATTATTTATTATTTAACTTTTTTTTCTCGTTGGCTTTTCCAGGTGGAAGTAGATCTGAATCTTTCCCAATTTGGTTTCAAGTACGAATGTGGATAGCATGTCAGAATGTTAAAAACTTCATTATTTGAGACAATTTCCAAAAAAAAAAAATTATAACTTACTCACACATGATTGAAATGAAGTTTTGCTGAAAGAGAACGTTTAATTAAGTCTTGCTGCATGATCTCTCCAGCTGAAATTAATCTTTGTTATTGACGATAAAATTTATCTCTTTTATACTCCAAATGCCGCATTTTCTCATGAACATATATGAATGCAATATAACAATAAACAAATCCAACTGGAAAATGACACATTATTACTAATTCAATGAAGAACTTTCTCATTAACTCTACTTTTATAAACACACACTAAGCTGGTTAATTAAATTCTCTTGAATAGAATTTAGCTCGCGCAAAAAAAAAAAAAAGAAAAAAAAAAACACCAGCGAGTCTTTATATCTGTGGACAGTAGCAATCAATTCTAATTTCCTAACGCGGTTCATCTGTTCTCCTGTGAACTGTCAGTTTACAAACACTAACTTCACACGCAAGCGCCGTATTCGATCATACAGTTTCAGTAAACTTATTCTCACTGGAGATTAACACTCCTTGAATGTATATTATTTCACACGCACAAGCTTCTTTGGTGATCATCGTGTAGACAGATCATCCGTAAGTCTTCACAGCAGCAATAGCTACAGTTCCACTTACTTTTCTAAATATTCCTATACTATCACAGAAGCAATCGCTTACTGTTCATTAAACTATCACAGATGCTTGGCATGCTGTCATTTAACCTATCACAGTAGCTGAGGCATACTGTCCTTGGCACTTCATTTTTTTTTTTACACCCAAATACTTCATTTAATTTGAAACACTTTCCTTAAAAGTACCTCTTTAGGTCTACATGGGAAAATAATCCTTTTATTCTTCCAGAATCCGGATATGCTAATAAATACACACCAGGATTTGGTATATCAACTATTATGTATGGACCTGTATAAATTAGATTCCATTTTCTCATGGTCTTCTTCAACCTTGATGACTTGATGTGTCTTCTTAAAAGAATTTTTTGTCCGATATTGAAAGTCTGAATCCGTTTGATGTTTCTGTCATGGATTTCCTTTCGCTGTCTTGCTTTCTCCGTAATATTAATGAGAGCATTGCGAATTTTTTCTTCCCATGACATTTTGGTGTCCTCGAGTTTAGGCAAGTTATCTACCCAAAAGTTTCTTTCGATATCTCTGAACATCAGTTCATTTGGGGTAAAGTTTATAGAACTATGAGGTAAATTATTATAAATCTGCTCAAACTCGGTCAAATAGTTTATCCAGGTAGTTTGCTTATCATGACAGTACGTTCTCATGAATCTGTTTAGTTCTCGAAAAACCCATTCAATTAAATTCCCTTGTGGATGATAGCAAGATGTAAATATCTGTTTTATTCCTAGTTGTGATACTAATTTTCTCCATAAGTATCCAGTAAATATCTTCGCATTGTCGGAGATTATAGATTTTGGAATCCCTGCAAGAGGAATGTAGTCATTTACAAACTTTACTGCGGCAGCTCTTGCAGTTGCTGATTTTATAGGGTATAGTTTAAAATATATTGTAAACACATCACAGAATCCAATAATGTACTTAACACCATCTCTGGCTCTAGGAAGTGGTCCACAAATACCACATGATATAAGTGATCTTTGTGCTTCAGGTATTATTGAATGAAGCACAATTTTATTTCCCTTGTTGTCCGGCTTTGGCTTTTGACAGAGAAAACATTTCTGTATGACTTTGTGCACTTTTCGCCTTATATTTGGGAAGTAACAATAATATCTAATCTTATTAGCACACTTTACAACACCAACATGACCCCAGGTCAAATGTGTAAACCAAATTAATCGTTCTTCATATTCTTCAGGTATGCAGACACACCACTTCGGATTCTCAGCCTTACCAGATTTAAAAAATTAAATATTATCCCAAACTTACCATAGGATTTTGTTGATTGAATTGTCGTATTACAGCATTCCATCGTCGATCCTTCTTCTGAAGCTGAGCCATTGTCTTAAATAAATGAATATAATATAACTGGCAATTATTTTCTTGAAGAAGAAGCACTGGAAATTCTGCCTTATTATTTACATCCGGTTCAGGTGTTATTCCTTCTGGAGATCTTGACAACACGTCAGCTATAACATTTTCTTTTCCGGCTACATGAATAATTTGAAACTGATATTCTTACAGCGCCAGCGTCCACCTTGACAAGCGAGGATGCAGCAATTTACAAGTTTGTAGAAAGGATAGTGATTGGTGGTCACAATAAACAGCTATCCTTGAGCCATATACATAATAATTAAACCTTTTCAAAGACCAAATAACTGCTAAAGCTTCCAATTCCGTAGTGGTATATGCTCTTTCACAGGTGGATAAAACTCTGCTAGCAAATGCAATTGGACAAAAGGTTTTTACACCATCGATGTACCTAATTTGAAATAAACAAGATCTTAATCCGACATCTGATGAATCAGTGGCTAAACAGAATCCGACATTCATATCAGGGTGGTATAATAACGGAGCATTTATCAGTTGATCTTTAATTTCACAAAAAGCCTTTTCACAATCATTACACCATTGCCATGGTACATCTTTCCTCAGGAGCCGGTTTAGTGCTTCAGAGTTCATTGCTTGAGTTTTAATAAATCGACGAAAAAATGAAGCCAAGCCTATAAAGCCTTTCAGTTGTCTTCTGTTTCTTGGAGTTGGAAAATTTTTTATCGCACTAATCTTCGCTTCTGTTGGACGAATGCCTATTGCATTAATCATATGTCCTAAGAATGTAATTCTCTGTAGAAAAAATTGGGATGTTCTTAGATTTTCAGTTATACCAGTTTGTTTGAACACAGCAAAAATCGTCCTAATAAATTGTACATGTACCTCCCAAGTTTTAGAGGCAATTAATTGATCGTCCACAAAAATTGTTATTCGACTACGTAGTTCTTGTGCTAGGGCATAGTCCAACGCAGAAATAAAAGCTCCAGAGCTGATATTGAGACCAAACGGAACGACCTTGAACTGATAGCTTCTCCCTCCAAATATAAAAGCAGTATATTTTTTTGAGTCCTTGTCCAACTGGACTTGCCAGAACGAACTTCTCAAATCAATACTGGTTAAATAGGATACGTCTTGAAATTTCTGTATTAACGCATCGATGTTCTCCGGATGTGTGCGCACAGGTACTATAATTTTGTTAATTTCCCTTGCATCTAATACCAATCGAACTTTTCCTCCTGGCTTTGGTACAACAAGCAACGGAGAACAATATGGGCTGTTCGACGGTTCAATAAGATTCCAGTTTAACAATTTTTGTATCTCTTCCTGAACTGGTTGTTTTAATCGCCAGGGAATGGGATAGTGAGTGCGGCAAAATGTCTTACGGGGCTTAATCTGTAATGTACAAACATATCCACTGATAATTCCGGGCTTTTCATCGAAAACTGACTCATATTCTGTTCATATATTGAATAATTGTTCCCTCTGACTATCCGTTAGGCAATCTGACTCAGCAATCTTCTGTTCGACTGTTTGTCTGAAATCCTCTTCTTGAATTGACTTGATCGGTAGTCGGCACATATTATTCTTTTCAGCACAAATGAAATGCACAGCAGCACCACGGAAATATCGCTCATACACTGCCTCCTTTCTCAGTAAGATCAGTGTAACAAATTGATCTTCGATTTTAAAATGCACCTTTCCTTCTACCAAGTCCAACTGGCAACTGCAGGCTTGCAAAGTTTCGATGGCAAGAATACAATCTACTAACAACTTTTCCACTACAAGGAATGTGCATTGTTTAGCTACATTTCCCAATTTTATCTCTACAAGCGTTAGTATCTTGATGTTCCGGGATCTTGCTCCCACTGCACCCATAACTCGGCAATTTTGTACTGGTAGGACAGGGATTTTCTTAATTTTACTAATTCTGCGAAACAAATTTCCGGATACTACGTCTGTAGATGAAGCTGTGTCCAATACAACATTGGTTAAAATTCCTCCCACTTCTGTGATGATCTCAGACACAGGAACCCTTTTATCTTTGACTACACAGGCCTCTAAGTCTCTCGTCAATTCGTCTGTCATTAATTCGCCTTCATTATATCTCAACATTGTCACGGAATTAATTTCGTTTAAAACAGGTTTACCCCTTTTGTATTCCCCAGCCGACTATACGGAGCATAAAGCGGCCCTCTTCAGTTTAAATGTCGATTATTATTTCCTCTTGAATCATCTACTACTTTTGTTATGACTGGTTGTTGTTGATGACTGGTTGTGTTATTTGCTTCAAAACGAGGGTCAGAATTTCTGTACGCATTATTATTATTTGAAGACTGCTGGTTCTGATAATCTCTTGCATTTCCAAACATTGGGTTGTATCTGCGACCTGTTCGATTGTCTCTGAATCTTCCCCTCGCAGCACTGTTATTGAAATTTCCATTTCCGTTGCAATTGTTTCCGTTGAGTCTCTGACTATTCCTAGTATAATAATTATTAAATCCGTTTCCGTTCCGGTTTGCGTTTGGCGCCTCAATCGCTCTCCTCTGCATAACCGGTTGTCTTGACCGACGTTCATCTTCCTTGATCATATCTATAGTGTCAAGCGTAGTCATGAAAGAGTCAAGGTCATGCTCATTAATATACAGCATTCTATTTCTGATGCTGGCCGGAAGTCGAGATTTTAACATGCCAATCACGTCTTGTAGAGGCATAGGCCTTTCCCAATACCGCGATTTGTTTATATATTTCTCAAAGTATTTCTTCAAAGACCCACGTGAGAAGGAAAAAGTTTCCGGTTATAATACCTAATGCCTTAAACGTTCTTGTACTCCTTCAGACCAGTATTTGGATAAAAATGCTCGTTCAAAATCTTCATATGTGTCCCAAGTTGATATCATATCAGATCCCCATATAGCTCCTGACCCCTGAATATAACCGGTCACGAACCTAACCTTTTGCCACTCACTCCAATTTTTTGGCAATACTCCCCTAAAACTTCTTATAAACACTACGGGATGAACATTTTTCTTGTCTGGGTTGTAGATCTGGAATTGACGTTGTTTCAGCATTTTCTCCTCAGTATTGCTTTTACAATTACAGTCATTATGACTACCCTCATAGTGTTGTGATTGATGTTGATTGCAAAAACGAACGTGTGCATTAATGTTCCTGTCTGTACTTGATCGGGTAAATAATGTAACTTCATTGATAGATCTTGTCATGGGTTCATTTCCTTGCGTGGAACACAAATCTTCTCGAGATAGATTTAAAGATCTCTCAATGCTTTCTTTCCATTGTTTAAGTTCTTCGCCTAGTTGTTCTTTGGCTTCTCGAGAACCTTTATCAAATAAATTTTCTTCAGAACTCTCGGTCATAGATTGTAAAGATCTCTCAATGCTTTCTTTCCATTGTTTAAGTTCTTCGCCTAGTTGTTCTTTGGCTTCTCGAAAACCTTTATTAAATAAATTTTCTTCAGAACTCTCGGTCATAGATTGTATAGCTGCGCTGACCGTATGTTCAATTTTGTCTGAAGAAATGCTTTGAGTTTCTAAACTTAACTACGAGAATTTCCCCGCGAGAATGTTTACCTTATGATCAACCTCGCCTTGTCTCTCCTTTATGTTATTTACGGATTTATCCAAATTTTGGATGTCCTTCGGGATCTTGTCTTGTGATTGTCTCAAATCCTGCATATCTGCTGACATCTCATTTACTTGTTGCTTTAATTCATCTTGAACTTCAACTAATACCGGAATTACCGCGACAGAACATTGCATCTGTTCTTGTGCATGAACTAACTGTGGGATTGACTCGACCTGCTCTTTAATTGTATCAAGCTTAGTAACAACATACTCAGTTAGCTCTAGGCGTAACTTCTTCGCATTTTCATTACACTGCTGAGTGACTTGCTCAATTTGAGCAGCTAATTTTAATTCTGTCTTTTCATTCTGAATTTTCAATTCTTCCACAGTTTTATTTAATATGTCATCAAGTTTCTGAAAACTCTCTATTAATTTATTATTTAATTCCGCTTGATTAGCTTCTAATTGCTCCTGGACTTTCACTTGATTGGCTGCTAATTGTTCATTCATTTCCCTTTTAATCTCTACTTGTGCTTAAGTTAATTCCCTTTTAGTCTCTATTTGCGCTTTAGTTAAGTCTGTTACATTTTTGGCTAACAGTGGTAACTGCTGCATGATTACAGTCAATGGGTATATTTCGTCCTGCTCAGATGACATCGAAACACTTAAGCTTTGTTGTGGGGCCTGACTAATGCTGCCGCTAGGCACTACTTCAGTTAAGCTAGCGTCTAATGTTTCACTAACCTCAGAAACAGCTGAGGGCTGTTGTGATTCGCTCTGCTGTAGCATTGCCATTTTATAACCCGCCCTAGTAAGAACCATTAATACACAGAACAACAAATATATGAAGTCACTCGCATCTGAATCAATAATGTCACTGACCTAAACTTTGCACAATACTCACTTATAATAAACACTTCCTATCTAAAGTTCAACCCAATCAATCTGATTCAAACCGATAGACATTTAAATAGTTATTATAAATTTCTATCTACAAAAATTTAATTGTGTATTGTCTGCCTGAACGACGTTCTCGTAGGTTGTGGCGAAATTGTGACTTCTGGAACAGGCCTCGTCTTCTTTTCTCTCGTGCACATGCAACATAATATTCACACAATGTTTAAGTAATGCTCAAAAATGAGTCCTCTCACAGTGAAGCCTAATTTAATATATATTTTGTGTGTGATCAAAAATTTAAAAACCTCTCTCACACCGGCCTGATTTAGCTTCACTGATCAGGATAGTAAAAACATGCGTATATTAAGGGAATTTTCGTTGACAAAGCAGGCTTATCACATTCACACCGTTCAATACTGTTCCATCCTGATTAAATTGAGCTTAACTTAAATTCCATAAGGCAGTGAAGCAATTTCGAAGTCTCGGTGCGACGAAAATTGTCAGTCGATCTCCTGGAAACATTTGTAATAATTATTAACTTTCGGTGATCACATGGGGAAGACCGGAGATCTGCTGGTAAGACCGTGTTAGCCTATTTCTTTGACGTAACTGGATATCTTGAGCATACAAAACGGCAGGTTCGTCCTGTGTAAATCAGACGTTCCCCACTGATCCCGTGCAACACAACGTAGTAAGCAGACACTGTCAATAATAATAAGTTAAGTAATAAGCGAACACACTTACTTTAGTTTAGATCATGTGTTAAAGTCCTTCTCATACAGAATCTCATCAAGATGGCGACTAGCCCAACAATACATACATATACTTCCTTCTTCCACGACTAATCGGCCAGAAGTCCTCTATTCTTTTTCCTAAGAGAAAACATAGATAGCAGAGAAGCTATTCCATGGAGTAAATGGACGCTCTAAGGAATAACTGGGCTTGAAACTACTTTGTATTGATAATCGGTAAGATAAGAAGAGATATTTCGAGATATGTACTGAGTTATATAATTTATAAAATATCTGAAAATATCGCGGAGAGACCGCTGCAATAGACATTACACAGCCATTGAGCGGCTACACATAATTTATGTAAGTTATTCGTATTTCTACTAAAATAAAATATTATTGTTACCACAAAATGATTTTCTTTGTAATAGTTGTCACCTCAAATGCTCACAGTGGCTAATAATTTTTAATAAGCATTTCTTTTTAGTAATTTGCGCTGCGAGAAGTTCATCTTCCGATGCAGCCTCTGGTCGGCCATTACGCGCTGAAGTATTAATTTATTTTTCTAATTGTTTACAGTAAATGTAAATGCGAGAGCTTTCGTTGTAAGACCCTTTCTAAATTGCAACAGATGATTAATTTACGTTAAAGTTCTTTTTTTAAATTATACAGATTCCATGATTTCAGTAAGTTTTATCTTGGCCGCTCCACGGCAACAATGGAAATTCTCTCCAGCTTTGCTTTGCAATCAGTAAATAGTAATTAACAAAATAACATTCCATTCAGTTAACGGAAACTATATTTTAGTCATCATGTTCAAAATCTAAAGTTGGTACATGAATAACAGCGGCCCCTCAAAACCCGTTTCATATTTACATATGCACGTAAGTAAAAGTGATAAAAGCAGATAATATCCCAGAGAGAAAGAATCATGCTCTCACAAAACAGAAATTCATGCATATGCTCTCACAAATTAAAAATTCATGCTGATATATATATATATATATATATATATATATATATATATATATATATATATATATATATATATATAACGTAACAATTGGCACCGACGTCACAAGCGGAAGAAGAACAGAGTACTGTATACTAAGTTTCTGCATAAATTTCAATGCATTTTACGTCTGTGAGCTTACTTGGGAGTGAAGTACAATCTGAAAGTAACGCAGCATACGTACGTTGACTGTATCGTCCGACTACTTGGGTTGGTTTTGTTTTCTTTTTCGTTCACAGGTACTTCATTAAAGATGGATAGGGAGTGCACTCCTTGAGTACTGGTGCATGGGGGAAATGGCTACTGACCCTAAACGGCCTGGATGCTATGATGTCTTCGGTCGACTGGCCCCGCTTCAGACTGCTGTCCAGGGCTTCGCTAGCACTGAAGCACACGAGACGACCTCCTTGCCACCTCTGGGGCCCGTTGCTCCGCATGAGATCCCTGATGTCGCAGCAGCTTTGTTCGTCCTGACCGTTCGACGCGTACAAGAAGGTGAAGGCCGAACAAAGGCGGGGTCATGCATCTATTGTCACGACAGCAAAACGTGTACAGGCTATCCCGCTGTTCTCTTAGACCTTAAAAGCAGGTCTGACATATTGCTGACTACTGAGAATGCATTTGAGGTAAACGGGATGCAGGAATTGACAGTACGCCCTGAACATAAGCAAATGTATCGCATTAAACTGAAATAGACAGAAAGATCCAGTACTGAATACTAAATGCAGTAAAATCACTGGAAGCAGTCATATCCACTGAATATCTAGGAGTATGAGAAAATAGCGCTTTCAGGTGGAATGGTCACTTGAAACTAATCGTAGGTAACCAGTTGGCAGGCGGAGACTTATAGAAAGACTCCTCAAAAAGTGTCGTCCACCCACAAAGGAGCCAGCCTAAGAAAACCTCGCTCGAGCAATACTTGCTTGTCAGTCTGCGTTCTGCATTAGATAGGACTGATAAAGAAACACAGAAAGTCCAAACAGCAGCAACATGTTTTGTTACAGGTTCATAAAGCAAGTGTAATGACGATACGAAGACAAGCGTATAACGCATCACTTGGACGATTTTCTGTCGAAGTTTCGAGAGTGTAGGATCCTAGAAATATCAACGAATATATTCCTTCCTTCCACGCGTATTTCGCAAGAAGACCATCAGTCATCTTATTTAAAATAATCTGGTCATTGCTGTGCATTAAAAGTTTTGTTTGCCAACAAAGTAAACTATCTATATGCTCATATACGATTTCAACGTAGGAATTCGTAAACTATGAAGAATTCGACAGCGAGTGTGTCATGCAATGTCTGACTGCGAGAAAGTAATTTAATTTTCCTATCTGGTTTCCTGTCTCCTTAACCATTCGTAATGACGAGAATACTGTAAATATTGTGAATCATTAAATCTTTAAACTGATAAATTGGCTCTGGAAAAACTCAATGTGCCATTTTCCCATTATTTAATTGTGGCTTACCTGTTGCACAATGGAAGCAACATGACACTGCTCTTGTCTTGAATGAGCGTCGCATTTGTTGAGCTACAACTAACTACCTGGTGGAATGTGCTCACTTTTTTCTTAAAAATAAAGGCACAGCGTACTTGGTTCGTAACAAATCTGAATAAGTAGAAATGATAATTCATATTATGGCATGGACTTTGGATGCGGAGAATGACTTGTCATAGATTATAACATCAAATGTAAGTAGTTTTAAGACTGTATAATTTCTACACTCGTATTGAAACATTATCTCTTTCTTTGCTTCACAAACATTAACACACGAAAAAAATAAAGTTCTTGAGTGGACAAACAAAAGTAGCTTTTAAAAAGGAATTAGATACTTCCAAAAATGCAACTCGTAATGACGTTAAATATTCAAGCTATTCTAAACCCCAGATTGAAATCGAAAATCATGCATGGTTCTTTATCTTTTCGTATATCGAAGACTCTGGATGTATGAACCAAGAATGCGTACCTTCGAGCTGCCGCAATAATGTCCAAAATCTACAATCTATTACCTTAAATTACATCCCCTTCTATTACTCATGAAAATACGGGTAATAGGATATTCTTCCCAAACTGCTTCAGTCTCTTTCCTCATCTCAAATAATTTATCAGTAAATCAGAATGTTCCATTTCCTCAGAATACAACTGCAGTTGCCGCACAACAACTCAGCGACACGCCGCTGTCTCTCCTCGTCTCACTTTAGCAGTGCGCGTCATCTTCGGCGAATCTTGCAAAGTAGAGATGGTTCAAGCAAACCTCCATGCGACACAGCATCTCTGACAGCACTGCGCTTATAATTTCAAACAGCACAAAGGTGCTTTCGCGATCGTGATACCCAAACACTTGTGAAATTCCTACGAATTTATCTATATCCCCTTATTTATAGTTAGATCGACAGGAACTCACATGGAGGCTTACCGACAAATGTTATTCACTTGAATCATTCGCGACTGGAACAGGAAAGACATATGGTGGACTGTGAGGAGTAGTGCTAGCACACAAAGAACGCTACGTCACACACCGTAAACTGGCTTCTGGAATATAGGTGTAGATGACGATGTAGTTTATCATCTCTTACACACAACGTTATCGAGTACATTTTTGTCTACGTGGCTTGACCACAATCGAATTCTTATAAACCCCTTACCCCCATTTACTGAGTTGATGCATCCACAGTAAAAGACTCCAGTTGCAGTAATAGGGAATAAGACAGTATTATTCGCGATGTGCATTGTGGCAGCGTTTATATGCCTTTGACTACAAACACTACTGAATACTACATGAACTCTTAGAACTCTTTCATCACATTCTTCCGTCCCTTGTTTAGATATGGAAATATCGTCTACACATAACGGACCAGCGCTGAAACCGTATTGGTGTTCCTGTTGTTTGAAAATAGGCACAAGGAAAACAGATTATATAACAGTGAGTGGCTACTAACATCATGATCTACGTGAGGAAAATTTTAATGCTCAATATTGATGTTCTTTTAACACCGCGTTGCCTGTTACCTGCGCATATGAAGAATGGAAAAGCTATTCAAAGCGACTCGAGTTCCTCGACAGCTCCACTTAACCCACTGAGTAGTCATATCCCAAACCAAAGTAAAAGAAATTATATACAAAAAATAATGACACTAAATATTCGCCGTATTGGTGATATCTCACCTTAGAACACGAAGTCCTGATTTCCCAGAATGAAAATGACTAGAATTTTAAAAAAGCTAACCTAAACCGCATACTCAACACTGCATTTCTATAAGTAAGCAACATATCGGACAAAGAACGCTTTCGCAATGAAACCGTAGATAGTTACGGGTTTCTGCAGTCAGTCATTCGTAAAATGTCTAATCTGATAACTGAAACCCATCTTTTACGACATATTTACGCAATTTGCTGTGGTATGTCTGTCCACCACAGAACTTCGCGACACTACTGAGAATATTTTTATTGTACGGCATGAAGTCAGAATGATGTCAACGGAGGCTACGGTTCGTAATTTTTTACATTTTAGGAGCGTTAAGCCCTTATACCGTCACTAGAACAGGACTGCGTTGTACTGAATGTATATTCATACACTGTTTCCAGTTTCATTCGTAGCAGCTTCACCGTACCAGGGGATTATAATCGCGCATAGCTTAACATAGTGCATAAAAAATAGCAAATGACCTATTAGCAATATGTGTATAACGCATTAAGTAAATACTTGATGGGGAAACAGCAAATATTTTCCGTAAACTGAATCACTCTTCATGTCGCATTTGTCACAGTCTTCTTGGGTTAGTAATCGTTGTTTAGCGTCAATAAACGTCCTTTCGACCCAGTTGCGGGTAAACACAGTACAAATAAATGCATCGAAAATTAATGCATTTTTAAATAGCTACACACTATTGTAATATCTCTGTTAGGGAAAACGTTACCTTCGTGTGATCTCCCTGAGTACGGGACTCTGGAATGCAGACCGATATTTCAAATTAGGGCGAATGGCATTCGTTTTCTCTCTCTCTTCGTTCTGGTTTAACGTTCCAATGAATGCAGAAAAATTCCCTCCTATGACGTCAGTCGTCGATAACAGAACGTCGCAGGACGGAACGAGTTGGTTATCTGATGGCCTGAAATGTGGCGTAATTTTACTGTTATTCCAGGCAGTCGACTGAATGCAACACAATTTCAGTTTCTCAAATGCGAATTGCTTTCAAGATATGCAAAAGGCTGACGAGTGTTTGCATTGTTTGATAGCGAGGAACGAAAGATAACCTAAAACTGATGACTTTTCGATATAACAGAGAATTTCAGGCATCAAGAAATTTTAATAATGGAAGAAATATCCTCCTTCACTTTTCCGTTTTTCATTCTTTGTCCCGTGCACTGGGAAGATGATCGTCTACGCATGGAAATCGCTTGGTTTAAAAATTCTTGTAATTTACACTTTAGAGCAAAAATATTGGGTCTTCAAGCTGTATATTAAGATACAGTGATCATGGGATAGTTCTGAAGAGTGCCAGGACAGTATATTTCATGAAACAGACTTCAGTGATTAAGATTTTAAGTAAAGCTGGTTCTGCAGTTGTGAAGGAGAAGATCCGTTTTACCGTTCGAAAAATTGGACATCGTTTCTGAACACCATTACCGCCAACACCTGAAGATGAGTGTCGAGTTACTGTACAACTCATGGCACTAGGTACTCGTGCAACAGAGGCCAAATCAGATTGAAGCCGTCAGACGGCATCACTGAGACCAACTCCGAAGTTTAGACGGCTTGAGACGTTTTCGTCTTTAATATGATGCGTAGAGATCTGTACGACGTTACGATACTGGTTTTAGGCAACGGACTGAACCATTCACCCACGCCAAAGTTTTTGCAAGTTCATCTGTGTCCATTAGGAATCCGTTCGCTCTTTCTCAAAGGATTCAGTAGATGAAATAAGACGTGAAACTTGCCGAGCTGTTATGAAGGCTCGCCCACAAAGGAGTATTGTACCCGTTCCACAGAGAACCGTACTAGGTAAACTTCGCCAGGATAGCTGGACGATGGTTCTTTCAGTTGGCAAAGGAAATGCCACAGTTTGAATCTCTAGTGACCATTAACGTGATAAAGTGTACAGTTTACTGAGTGACGGCACATACCAGGAGATCAGTAAAGATCCCATTAATAGGTGGTAAGGAAGATCTATTCCATTCTGAAAGCATTATACTTTCCGCCTAAATAAGTGCGGTGGTTGAAACCAAGTGGTACAATTTCTCCGGGGCTTTATGGGCTCTCAGAGATCCATAAGAAAGGTTTTCCTATGGGTCCAATAGTCAGTAACATTGGCTTTCCAAACCATGCCAAACACTATCGTCATTGTAATTTGTAAAGGCCTCTTGTGGGAAATTGTGTCAAACAGATACGCAACTCTGCAGACTTCATTGGCAAACGAAAATCACTGGCACTGAACAGATGTGATCAGTTAGTCAAGCCCGCCCGGTTGGCCGTGCGGTCTATCGCACGGCTTAACAGGCGGGAAGGAGCTCCTGGTCCACGGCACAATTCCGCCCGGCGGATTTGTGTCGAGGTCCGGTGTACCGGCCAGTCTGTGGATGGTTTTTAGGTGGTGTTCCATCTGCCTCGGCGAATGCGGTCTGGTTACCCTTATTCCGCCTCAGTTACACTATGTCAGCGATTGCTGCGCAAACAAGTTCTCCACGTACGCGTACGCCACCATTACTCTACCACGCAAACATAGGGGATACACTCATCTAGTGTGAGACGTTCCTGGGGGGTCCATTGGGGGCCGAACTGCACGATAACCCTGGGTTCGGTGTGGAGCAGCGGAGGGGTGATGTGGACTGCGGTGGTCGTCGTAGGGTTGTGGACCACTGCGGCTGCGGCGGGGACGGAGCCTCTCCGTAGTTTCTAGGTCCCCGGTTAACATACGATACAACACAATTAGTCAGCTTCGATGTGGTATCTTTACTGACGAGGGTTTCCCTCTCAAAATCCTAGTGCATTGTTGGTAAAAGTTCTGATAAAAACGCTTCAGCTTTGTTAAAATGTGCTATGACAGCTCTCGTCATGAATAATGCGTGTATGGCAACAAAATTTTGGGCAACACACATCGTCTGTTGAGGACTGGGGCAGCTATTTGCACGAAAATGTAGAGCCCTTTGCGTTGGTTTGTCTGTTTACGACATATTACACTTCCCAAGACGCCATCATCTTTGCTTTGAACATAAACATCAAAAAATGGATAGCATCCTTCCTTTCCAATTTCCCCTGTAAACTGGATTTGTTCACGCATGTAATACACATACTTTAAAAAATTTTCTGATTTTTCACCATGGAGTGACACTGCAAAGATGCCTTTAAAATAACTCCTAAATACTGTGGACTTCAAATCGGCAGAATCCAGAGCCTATGCCTCGAAGTTCCTTATAAACAAACTGGCCACTAAAGGCGACAAGGTGTTACCCATGGCGACTCCGTGAGTCTGTTTTAAAAATTTGTCACTAAACAGAAATTATGTATTATATAATGACGAATATTTTGAACAGACTGACGGAGTCACCATGGGATTTCCTTGTCGCCTTTAGTGGCCAGTTTGCTTTTGGACAACTTCGAGGAATGGGCTCTGAAATCTGATGATTTGAAGTCCACAGTATTTAAATGTTAAAGCCACCTTTTTTAGTGTCACTCCATGGTGAAAAATTAGAAGAACTTTTGAACCATGTGAATTACATGCATGGACATAACCGGTTTGTCAGTGGAAATTGGAAAGGAAGGATGCCTTTCATTTTCGGAAGTTTTGGTTCAAAGCAAAGATGATGGCATCTTGGGACATGTAATATATTATAAACTGACAAACCAAAGCAAAGGGCTTTAGATTTGCGTACAAATATCTCCCACAGTCCTACACAGATGATGAGTGTTTCCTAAAATTTGGTTCCCGTAGCACGCATTACTCATGACGAGAGCTGTCTTCAGAACGAGCTGCTATACTTAATGAGTATTCCTAACACCAGAGAGTATTTTCCACAGATACATAAGGCGTTACAAATGAAATACAGGTGGACATAAAGAAGGCAGAACAAGACACAGAATGACATAAATACGTGAGTTTTCTGTGATATGTGGGAATATTATCGTCAAAAATAGGACAGACCCTCAGCAAGCACAAAATAAAACTGTTTATTTGTCCTCCCATTGAAGACAGCATCACTCTTGGGTTTCATTAAAGACGAAGAACATTATGGTTTTAGTCCCGTCGACATCGAGGTCATTAGAGATGGAGTACAAGCTCTGATTTTACCAAGTATGAGGAAAGAAATCACAGTGCCCTTTCAAAGGAATCATCCCGGCATTTACCTGGAGCCATTAAGAGAAATCAGAAAAACCTATAACTGGATGGCCGGACGTTAGAATGTCGATGTGTCACTGTTAGCTACACTGTGGCGATGTCTTCGCAAGTTTATTGCAGAAAGCGCCTGCTTGTCTGTGGGCGGATGTACAGTGGCGCGACCCGCGAGTTCAAAAGGAATGAACGAGTGCTGGAGTGTCAGTCTTTCTCCTCTCTCTGAAGATGGCTGAACGATATGCAGTCGAAGTATTAGAAGAAAAAGCGGAATTAAGGCAGCTGCGAGACAGAAATGTATTGGAGCCGGTGAACTGATGTTTAAAAGGATAAGGAACAATGGCTGAATCTGTTATAGATATCGTAAACTACAACGAATTCGCCAGTATTTTAGGCAGGGAGAAACTGTTATTTGATAGTCGACAAAGATAATGATCCCGAAAGTATTTGTCAATCAATTTTTTTCTGTAGTCAGTGAACTGGGAACACCCTATTTTTTATGTGACGTGAAACTATTTTTCTGTTCACCCGAGCTTCTTTGGCAAGTGTTGTCGCGTGTGTCAAAGATGCGACACCTTCGTTATCCAGACTAGGCGTGTGAGCATCTCTGCGTTGCACTCTTTGACGCAGTCAGTAGACAGACTTATCTGAGTTGTTGTTCATTAAAGACAGTTGTCTCGAACCACATTAGAGCTGGTAGAAAGGGAAATGCTCACATCCGTTCCAGAGCGAAAGATTTATTCTGGGAACATCCCACGCTATAGCTAAGCCATGTCTCTGCTATATCTTTTCCTCCTGGAGTGCTAGTCCTGCTGAATTCGCAGGAGAACTTCTAAATAAGGATGCTAGGAGACGAGGTACAGGAAAAAGTAAAGCTTTTTTGGACGGGTCGTGAACCGTGCTTCGTGAAATGTGCTTCGGTAGCTCAGTAGTTAGAGCATATGCACACAGGTTTAATCCGACTAGAGGATTCGAGCTTACATTATTCTTAGGATGATTTAGATTGTTGGTGGGGGCCTCTCAGTCCACAAGAGTCGGAGAGTAAAGCATAGATAGCTATTCGAAGTAAGATCGCGTGGTAACTAAGAGATTGACAAGGTTCATCCTTCATGACTGTACCTGATAGTGGATCACTACGCATGTCAGTGCTGTAAGCGATACCTGTACTCGTACGTAAGTAACACTAGTGAGAAGACGTTTAGTAGCCACTAAAAAGAGCAACACTGTTGTTTTATTGTAGTCCAGTACAATATTGTAGCATGCCAACTTTGTAAAATGCAGCAAATGTTTAAGGTTTTCAAAATACCAGAGTGAAGCTGTCTCGCTTATATTACGGCGGTATCGACACAAGGTGGACACCAAGAACAATATTTCACCATCAAGACTTTGTCAGGGGAAAATACAGTATGGGCATTTCGGATTTCTGGTAAGCCAAAGAGCGGACATTAGTACAAATGTAGCGGGACATAACAGGATCATGTTACCTTCATTACGTGATGAAAGAAAAGCTGTTGGTCGGTCGCAGGTTCGAATGCCGCCTCGGGTATGGATGTATGTGATTTCCTTAGGTTAGTTAGGTTTAAGTAGTTCTAGGTATAGGGGACTGATGACCTCAGATTTTAAGTCCCATACCTCTTAGAGACATTTGAATCATTTGAAACGCTGTTGCTAATGCAGCAACGCGTACCAAGATCTTTTATTAACCAGTCCTATACTACAAGAAACACGTTAAGAAAACGGAGTGAGAACCGCAAATACCTTCGTAATGGCAAGACGTATGCGGTCGTGACATGTGACGGTCCAAGAGATACTTGGGCCCTGCTATGTACTTTTGACGTCACACTACTCCGCGTATCCGCCATACTTCGAGAACACTCGGATCCATGCTGGACCCATGAGAAATCAATATTTAAATGAAGCAGTACCCACTTAAGGTCCTCATTTGGTCATTTGCTATCGAGAAGTTGCATGCATTTAAGCACATAGCCAATAATTATTATACTCGTCTCAAACAGTTACTCGCCCCGCGCCAGACGCTGCTGCTGGCATTTGTAAGACCTAAAGTGTCATGTGCTGTCATGCCTGTCTTGCTCGTGGGTCTCTAAGTTAGCTACTACTTCGACACATAAATACCTCAGCACTTTAGTTCGCAAAACCGTCGGTTAGTCGGTTGGATTGTGTACATAATGGTTGCACTCGATTCCCATTTTATAGTAAAGTGACATCTTGCACAAGTGTGTTGCAGATTTTCTGCACGCTACTGAGCAACGACAGCCGCTACTGGGAGAGATGGCTACCTCGCCTTTATCACCGTCGCAGATGAACTCAGCGACCCAGTAACCTGCCGCTGACACTTGAATGGACCCTGGGCCCTTCCCTATCGTCCCGGGTCAGGACACCATCTTTTCTGATACTTCGGGGGACTGACCACAGCCTGCCTGAAAGACAGGCCAAGATCGCCGACCTACATGGCTATACGGCAAATGTCAGCGCTATTTAACAGACGCTGAAGAACGATGTGGGCGGGAGGGGACAGAGCACCTCGCAAATCTGCTTGCGGAAGTCCAACACACGCGCCGCCTTCGCTCACTGCCGCGGCAACGCAATACGGGGAGCGCCGAAGCCACCGTGGGCGGCAGTCTTCATCGCAGCAGCCGGCATGGAACGGAAGTGCTTCGTCAGCTACCTAAAGCGGACTGGAGGCCGTTTGAGATGAGAATCCTTGACGGGCATCGACAGCCGCTTTTAACAGCGAGTCAAGACACTGATCGTGACTTACGGAAAGTAATAACTAATTCTCAATATTGTTTCACTGGGCCTAACCAGCAACGACAGGTCACCATCATCCTTCAGAGGAAAACTAGCAAGCAGAGAACTGGAAGAGTGCCTCCTTACACAAAACCACCTCTACTTCGTCCCTCCCAATAGTCACCTCTTGTGATATTTAATGTTCCTTTTTACACATCATGTCAACGGCTTCCTTCAGTGGTAACCGGTGGGCTCCCGTTCGATCAGCAAAGTTAATTGCTGTCGGGTTTCGCTAACACTTGAGTAGGTGAAATTCCTGGGATATTGAGTCACGGCACTTAACGTCTTCTCCTTGCAAGTGTAACCCATCTGTCAAAGAATTAGTGAGCTCGGTCTAATAGTCTAATAGTAGTTCAAATGGTAGTAAGGTAAGTTCAGGGCGCACTCGCCTCTTGTAAAGCCATTTGATTATCTACTTGACTGGAAAGTAGCGGCTCCTTTCAGGAAAACTGCTAACAGCCGGGAGAGCGCTCTACTCACCACATGCCCCTCCGTATCCGCATCCAGTGACACCTATTGTCCGAGAACGAAGCGATTCAACAGCGAAGATCGCATAAAATATATGTTTATTCAAGCGGTTTCAAAAGACTTCACTGTGTCTTCAGATCTTAAGTACCTGTTTGTTGTGAAATATATCGATTTTTACAGTGAACATCAAGCACAAGATGTCAAGTCTGCGTAAGCTTCAGTCTAAAGTGAACATGTTTTGCAACAAAAAATTTTAAGACCTTTAGATGACAACAAAGCTTATTGAAACCGGTTGTCTTAAAGAAACAAAAATATTATGCGAGCTTGGTTGCTGAATGGCGTTTTATAGCTAAAACAGATCGCGCTTCAGTACTCTCAAAATAAGAAAATTCGATGACATGGTGGTCGGTCGGTTTCTTTTGGCCCATTCGGACGGAATTAAACGCAGTATACCTGTTTGAGAATCCATATTCGATATAAACGTATTCGTTGTTCATTAACAGTAAGGGTTCTCAAGTGGTCCGTTGTGAAACGACTAAGCAGAAGGGTCGGTAGCTGTTCTCCCGGTTGTCAAGATGGCAAGGCAGCCGCCCCCCTCCCCCTTTCCTTCTCCACCATCTCACCCCCTCCGGGTGTTGCGAGTTCGATGGTTTACATCACTGCAGAAACCTTTCGGAGTCTACTCCTGAAGCCAGAGCAAAGATGCAGATCAGGTGTATGCCCTCATGGGGGTTGGTGCAGCATGCCGTCATATCCTAACTGAAGCCTTCGTTGTGGTAGGCAGCAGTTTGTAGCAATACCAAGTGGAGGTGTTTTGTTACCAGACGGAAAGTGACATGCAGAGCTGATAAACGCAGTTTCGCGTCGACGCGACGTTGTTGGAGTCTTGTCGAATGTTGACATGAGGTGGGGGACTCTCAGCCTATATCATTAGCCTTGTGCTTTCTAGATGCCGTCTAGACGGCAAGTATATCGTTGTGTCCCGAAATTCCCTGGCGTTGCTGTGTTCCGTCCAACCTGCTGCATACCTTCTTCCTAGGAAAAAATCTGTCCTCGAATTTAGAGTGATGTCGCTCCGACAAAAGCTAACTAGAACATACACTGCGGTTAGATCACGTATTTATACAGTTTGGCTTCAGTGGATACTTTTGTCTAGTTGTTCAGCGTTTCTTACCATTCTGTTCTTCACGTAACACTTTCTTAGTCGAATCTCTGAGTCGCTATGCAAAGCTAGAACGTACAATAGACTGGAGTAAAAACTACATCAAACATGTCTAAAGTCTGAAGAACAATACAGACAGCAAACAGATATAACTAAAGCGCCAGAGAAACTGGTTTATGCATGCGCAAAGAAATACAGAATTACGTAAACATGCAGAAGACGGCGCTGCGGTCGGCAAAGGCTATATATATAAGACAACATGTGTGTGGCAAAGTTGTTAGATCGGTTACTGCTGCTACAATGGCAGGTTGTGAAGATTTAATTGAGTTTGAACGTGATGTTATAGTCAACGCACGAGCGATGGGACATAGCATATCCGCGGTACAAGTGGCGTTTTTTCCGTACGACCTCTTCACGAGTCACCAAAACTCCGACAACGTTGCGGCCGGAAAAATATTCTACAGGAAGGAGATCAACGACAACTGAAGAGAATCGTTCAGCGTGGCAGAAGTGCAACCCTTCCGTAAATTGCAGCAGGTTTCAACGCTGGGCCATCAACAAGTGTCACAGTGCGAACCATTCAACGAAACAATATCAATATTGGCTTTCGGAGCCGAAGGTTCACTCGTGTACCCTGGATAACTGCACGACACAAAGCCTGGCACCGTCACACTGACATTGCACTGCTGATGACTGGAAACATGTTGCCTGGTAGGAAAAGTATCGTTTCAAATTATATGGCGCGGATGGACGTATACGGGTATGAAGACAGCCTCATGAAGCCATGGAAACCGTATGTCAGCAGGGGATCATTCAAGCTGGTGCAGACTCTCTAATGGTGTTGGGCGTGTCCAATTCGAGTGATATGGGACACCTGAAACGCCTAGATACTACTCTGACAGGTGACACGTACTTAAGCTTTCTGTCTGATCATCTGCATCCATTCATGTCCATTGTGCATTCCTATGTACTTAGGAAATTCATGCAGGAATATGCTACACCTCACACGTCCAGCATTGCTACAGAGTAGCTCCTGGAATACACTTCTAAGTTTAAAAGCTTCCGCTGGCCACGAAATTCCCAAGACGTGAGCATTATTGAGAAAATCTGGGATGCCTTGCAACGTGCTGTTCACACTATATCTCCACCCCCTCGTACTCTTAAGGATTTAAGGATAGCCCTGAAGGATTAATGATGTCAACTGCGTCCAACACAACTTCACACTTCAGTCGAGACCATTCCAGGTCGTGTTGTAACACTTCTTAATGCTAGCGGGGGCCCAACACGATATTAGCAGGCGTACCGGTTTCTTTGGCTCTTCAGTGTAGTTTGTTTGAGACACGGCAGCACAACATAAGCAGCTGCGTCTAAAGTGGGCCACAATACCAATTAGCACCGTATGTTTCATTTCCGTCTGATGGTCTTCTTTGGGTATGTATGTCGTATCTAAGGTTTTGATTTGTTTCAAATCTGAGGGTAAAACAAATTGCTGCTAGTGGGCGGCGAAACTATTGTGGCTCAAACATTGGAGTGGTTATCACACAGTAAGTCAAGTCTCTTCCGGTAACATGGATATCATGATTTATGATTTGCTCAGCCAGTAGTAAGACCGAGTGATGTGCAACGTAACCAGCGTGCATTACATATGAAAGTACACTTTCATTATCAAAGCATTAAAAATACGTGATGATTTATTGCATGAAACACCCTTCTACAAGAATTTTTATGTGTCTTGATATTTATAACATTTCGTAGCTGAATAAACTATTTCCTCTTCCCCCCTCCCCCCCCCCCCCCCGTCTCTCTCTCTCTCTCTCCAGCTCAAGACGGGGTATATGCTTCTCCGTAATACCAGGCATGTTTTTAAAATTAGTTTTCTTCTAAATTTATCTGCATACACCTGGGGTGCAGGTTTGACGAAAGCTTTCATTTGATTTAGTGAGTGACTTCTGATGAAATTTCAGTGGTGTAGAACACAGGTAAAATGAAAATTTTTATGTCTTCTAGCTTAGTTTTATGGCATCGTCCTTTAACTAATCAAAGAATGGTTTCTCTACTGCCCAATTCTGTCATAACTGAAACGCGTTTCCACAACCTAATCCAAAATGGAACAAGGATCTGGCACTGGCCTCATTTGTTTCTTCCTTGGTGACATATGAGACGCCATCACTTATCCATTGTAATATATGCCTACTGGGACCATCCATGTCCCCTTATCGTCTTCAGTTTTTATCGTTATAAGTAGTGTACACAAATTAACAGACAGTCCATAAATATGGGCACCTACGTAAATTGCAGGTAGTTCACGTATTTTGTGCTCCTTTATTGTTAATTCATAACGAACTGCACATTTTACTTCTTTTATTCTGAGTTAGGAGTTTTGGCATGATGGGTGTGATAGTCACAAGACGGTAAGCAAGCTGTTACTCATGGAATTTTCATCATCATTATAATCTATATCATCCTTGTTATAAGAAATCCATTGCTGGGTAAAGGCACCCTTTAATATTTTCATCCTTTACTCTCCCTGCCGATACACATCCATACTCCTCCTACATAGTTTCTTATATCAACCAGTCATCCTCAACTGGCTCTTCGTCTTCATGTTAAACTTTGGAAATTAGCAAAGAACCTTGTTGGTTCTACTACAGTTTATAAGTAGTCTGTCTATATATATATATATATAGACAGACTACTTATAAACTGTAGTAGAACCAACAGGGTGCTTTGCTAATTTGTACTGCAGTTGTAATTAAACTTTCTGTTGAAGTAACTTTACAGATCTATTCTCTTTTGTACCTCCTATCATATCCCAACCTTCGTAACTGCATACAGTGTGGAATAAATCATAGTTTATAATGGTTTGGCTACAAATAACTCTCGTCCCACTGCCATAAGTAAGAACTGTGAAAGCTCACCGATTTCAAACGCAACAAAATTTTCGTTTTAAAAATACTACATACTTTTCCAGTAGCAATGCAGACTTTTCCTGTCCGTCCAGTTGTTATTTTCTTCTGCCGTAATCGCCAAAGTCATCCATCCAATAATCGTTTATTTGTACAGCTCTCTTTTCCATGATCGTTTCTATATTATTTTTGCGTTACTAATATTGTTTTTCGGATGTAACTTGAGTTTCTCCCTTACGGGCTGCCTTTACCTGTTACGATTATCTGCACAAGGGGCTAAATGGACGCTATAGATATCGGTGAAATGAAGATAGTTGCGACATCTTGCATTAACATTTACTACTTCTCCGTTCTCCTAGTTCAATCATCTGGAAGCTTCCTCTTTGGCTAAATATGTATTGTAGAATCTTCGTCTGATTTTTCTTTCAGTCATGAATTTCCCCGCCGTCCTTAGTTACACTGTAATGGATATATTCTTCAGTATTTGGTGTAAATTTAAAGAACGACATTTTTTCGGGGATTATGTGGAAAAATGGTCAAATCCGTTCTCAAACTCTATGAACCTCAAACAAAGTGATAAATAATATTTATTACATCATAATTATCGGTTAAGTAACGGATAAAAATACCTTTGCAGTTTTTGTTCACCTAGCCCCTATCGTAAAACGATCATTCCCCGTACTTACTACAAACATTCAGTAAGAGCATTTAAATACACAACATGTAACATGCTCACGATTATCGACGTAACTATCATTCCTGTACATTTACGATTAACACGAGTAATTTTTGGATCACAACTTACGACCAGCTTAGAGGCAGATGTGATGACACTTTCTGCAGGGCTTGACCATCATTTTGGAGGACAATGCTCAAGCACGTTCAGTGTAAGCTGTAACTGATTTGTTTGACTGATGGGGCTGCTAAGTGTTATACCACCTACTTTACTTCCCTGACTTAAGCCGTCGCGAGTTCAACTCGATTTCTAAAATGAAGGAAACACTTTACGGCATTCGCTTCAGGATTGCTACGAATTCGTCTGGCAATAGACCGCGTCGCTCGAACTGTCAACGCAACTGGCACTGCTAAGAATATCCTATGACTTCCACATTACTGGCCACGGGCTATACACTATGCTGGTGACTGCTTTGAAGGTTAGTAAAACTTTGAAACGCGAAGCGCGTATCTATTTTGCACGAGCTGTAAATACATGCCGGCCGATGTGGCTGAGCGGTTCTAGGCCCTTCAGCCTGGAAGCGCGTGACCGCTATGGTCTCAGGTTCGAATCCGGCCAGGGGAATGTATGTGTGTGATGTCCTTAGGTTAGTTAGGTTTAATTAGTTCCAAGTTCTAGAGGACTGATGACCTCAGATGTTAAGTCCCATAGTGCTCATTTGAACCATATTGTAAATAAATTGTTGCTGCTATTAAAGTTCCAACCCTCGTATACACTTGAGTAAAGGTCACTGGTCAGGATACTACTGAGTGTAAAATAGCCCTGACAGTGTGAATCTCATACCTCTGACACTGGACTACATGTACTGCTACTGTTGTTGCCGAGACTGTAGGGAATACAAGTTCCATAGGTTGTAGTTAGGACCAGGAAAAGAAAAAAGTCTAGCAAACATGGACTCAGAAATGCATATCTCTTCTACCTCATTAGAAAAAGAAAAAGACTCCAGTAAACAAGGGCGCTAAAATGCGTATCTGACGGTCTATGGGCACTTATTCATCTCTGCTACTGCGAAACACATGCCTTGTACATAAGAAGTACACACAGTTTGTAACCTCCCCCTTTCTTATCGACCGTAATGACAGTGAAAAAACTAAACCGCGTGTACCTAATGGAAATTTGGGAAAAGTAATCGTCACCGAAGTCAATCTGTCGGTAAAGAGGGAGGAAAGGGTTGCATATAAATGAAAGGAAAAATGCAAATGAAATTGTTGGAAATTAATTTTGAGAAAAGGGTAAAATTAATAAAGAAAGTAAATGTGCGGTCGCTACATTAACAATTAATTGGCGTTAATTAGATATTTGAGATTTGGGGAAAATTACGGTCGCCAGTCCTATGGACAACTACTATAATAACTGAAAAAGAAAGGTTATTGCACATTTAATTAGCACTAACACCGTGGCAACTGAAGGTTGACACGTGTTGTGTGAAAACTGAATGTTTGTCAGAAGTATTAAATTTCGCTACACTCTGACTTAATTTAGCAAAAGAATTAATAAAACCAGAAAATTGAAAGTTAATTTAGTGGTTGAAATTAATAGTGAACTTTGTTTCTATAGCACTACGAAATTCAATAAAATAAGGTTAGTCTTGGGCTACCTCAACAATAATCTCAAAAGCTACTTGAATCTACGAGATTTAGAAATAAGAGATTTAGCTTTGAACTTGAATTAAATGGTTCTGAACAATTAACAACAGTAAAATTTAGTACGTACGAAGCTGAGCTGCAGTCACAGGTAAGCTAAAATATGGTAACAAAACCCGCACTCTTAATTTGTGCTTGTGTAATCTAAATATTGTAGCCAGCTATGAATACTTTAACTGAACTTTGAAATTAAAGCAATGAAATGGAACGATATTACTTTGATGCTGGCGTTTGAATATCAACAACACTCGGGTTCATTTCGGAAAAGGAAGGGACCCTGTTTGGTAATGCAATTGGGACAATGAGCAACAAAGGTTCATGCTAAGTTGCTGTATTATTTTGTGATGCAACAGTTTTAAAAGCTGAGGTCTGCCATACAGTTCTAAAACTTTACGTGCTTCCAGTCTTCCTTGTTGGTTGATTAAGGGTTTGAAGCCGTCGATCGAGGAGGTGGCGACAGTCACTCATTGTCAGCTGTCGCTGTTGCAGAAATTGGATGTTGGCGCACCTTCTTCTCGAAACGGTCTCCAGCCTAAACGTGCTCTTGATGTGTGCCAGCTAACGACTTCCTTCCGCGGCACCATGTCAGAAACTAACACAGCAAGTCGAGCGCAATCACATGCTGCCAAACCCCGAAAGCACGGCAACTCGCTGGAGTGTTACACAACACACCTGCTCCACTGCCCTACTCCCGCCAGACTCTCCTCTGCTTGCGCTCCGCGCGGCAGAGTTAACTCTCTCAAAGATCGTAAACGCTTTGGTTCCCCACACGACCTATCAATGTAATGGTTCGATAGCATAGTTTTCCCTAGGCAAGACCCAGCATAAAAATACCAATAATATATATACAAATATATGTATATTTATATACAAATATATACACTCCTGGAAATTGAAATAAGAACACCGTGAATTCATTGTCCCAGGAAGGGGAAACTTTATTGACACATTCCTGGGGTCAGATACATCACATGATCACACTGACAGAACCACAGGCACATAGACACAGGCAACAGAGCATGCACAATGTCGGCACTAGTACAGTGTATATCCACCTTTCGCAGCAATGCAGGCTGCTATTCTCCCATGGAGACGATCGTAGAGATGCTGGATGTAGTCCTGTGGAACGGCTTGCCATGCCATTTCCACCTGGCGCCTCAGTTGGACCAGCGTTCGTGCTGGACGTGCAGACCGCGTGAGACGACGCTTCATTCAGTCCCAAACATGCTCAATGGCGACAGATCCGGAGATCTTGCTGGCCAGGGTAGTTGACTTACACCTTCCAGAGCACGTTGGGTGGCACGGGATACATGCGGACGTGCATTGTCCTGTTGGAACAGCAAGTTCCCTTGCCGGTCTAGGAATGGTAGAACGATGGGTTCGATGACGGTTTGGATGTACCGTGCACTATTCAGTGTCCCCTCGACGATCACCAGTGGTGTATGGCCAGTGTAGGAGATCGCTCCCCACACCATGATGCCGGGTGTTGGCCCTGTGTGCCTCGGTCGTATGCAGTCCTGATTGTGGCGCTCACCTGCACGGCGCCAAACACGCATACGACCATCATTGGCACCAAGGCAGAAGCGACTCTCATCGCTGAAGACGACACGTCTCCATTCGTCCCTCCATTCACGCCTGTCGCGACACCACTGGAGGCGGGCTGCACGATGTTGGGGCGTGAACGGAAGACGGCCTAACGGTGTGCGGGACCGTAGCCCAGCTTCATGGAGACGGTTGCGAATGGTCCTCGCCGATACCCCTGGAGCAACAGTGTCGCTAATTTGCTGGGAAGTGGCGGTGCGGTCCCCTACGGCACTGCGTAGGATCCTACGGTCTTGGCGTGCATCCGTGCGTCGCTGCGGTCCGGTCCCAGGTCGACGGGCACGTGCGCCTTCCGCCGACCACTGGCGACAACATCGATGTACTGTGGAGACCTCACGCCCCACGTGTTGAGCAATTCGGCGGTACGTCCACCCGGCCTCCCGCATGCCCACTATACGCCCTCGCTCAAAGTCCGTCAACTGCACATACAGTTCTCGTCCACGCTGTCGCGGCATGCTACCAGTGTTAAAGACTGCGATGGAGCTCCGTATGCCACGGCAAACTGGCTGACACTGACGGCGGCGGTGCACAAATGCTGCGCAGCTAGCGCCATTCGACGGCCAACACCGCGGTTCCTGGTGTGTCCGCTGTGCCGTGCGTGTGATCATTGCTTGTACAGCCCTCTCGCAGTGTCCGGAGCAAGTATGGTGGGTCTGACACACCGGTGTCAATGTGTTCTTTTTTCCATTTCCAGGAGTGTATATATATATATACAAATACTAAACAATTACATTATATAAAGACACAGAAATGTCATATCTTTAGGTAACAAAATAAGGAAAAAATTCTTAGTACATTAGATGGAAATAGGAGGATATGCAATCCCGGTGTTAGAAGTTGTCAAGTTATTCAGTCTAGTGCCCTTTTTTACCAGTTTCTCTTTTCTTGTTCAGGTACATACTTACTACCTGCGAAAGTTGCACACTCCATAATTCCATGAAAAATGTCCATAACATATATTTTACTGTCAGAGGTATCATAATGAATTTCGCTTAGAAATTTTTCGAATATGTCGATTCCGGATCAGGATCACTTTCTTCAAATTGATACACTTACCCTTCTCTACCATCCTTGGAAGTGTATAACACATTCACAGAGTAGCCCTGTGTAACAGACCTTGGTTAGAATGAAATTTTCAAAATATAGTACTTTCACTGATGAAAATCTCAGAATTGTCTTTTATGTTCTATGTGTTTTGAAAGCTACCTGTTTTACAACGTTTTTTACTTTTAGGTGTTCCATCATAGAATCGCCCCATATAACAAACATTCGTTACAGTAAAATTCTTAAAATGTTTACCTTTCCTGATGAAAAAGTCACAATTTTCTTTGTCGTTGTAAGTGTGTGTGGTTTTAGAGTTGCCTGTTTTATAACGATTTGAATTTTAGGTGTTCAAATGAGTAAACAGTTTTCATAGTTTAAATAAGCATTGTTTTAACGCACCTGACTAACTTTTGGCTTTTTCGTGTGCCGTTGCCATAAGTGTTTGCAAGTTTTGTAATAAACAAACGTTTTCTTAACTTGTGAAGTTCCCACAAACTAAGAAACTAATGATAAAGACTTATGTTTTACGATGATTTTGAAGCATTTGGAACATATCAGTTAACAGCTGTAAAACGAAAGGAGAAAACGTGGCAACGTTATTCCTGTTGACGGTACCTGTGAGCATGGCACACGGCAAAAACAACTGTTGCTACCTGAAGGCTACGCTACTCACCACCGCTCTGCCAGCGGAAGGTCACATGTTATCCAACATAACTGGGCATTCACACCTCCAGTGAGTGGGACCGCGATTAGTTTCCATTACTTCCCACTATTTTACTAGTTCATCGATACTACCAAATGGGCTCTTTGGATTCTGTAAAGAGAGTTGTCTAGGGGACGCACAGTTTACACGGGCTACTGTAAAGTGGAGTGGTACAGCAGCTGCCGCTTGACCTCTTCGTGTAAATTCACGTTACCGTGTGGCCAGACGCAAAGTGAGGTTTCCCACAAATACTGCACAACTCGACTGTTGAACCTCACCTGTGCTATGGACCATAAGAATGCCGTTTGTTTTCGCTAACACGACCCGAACAAACGTGCGGCTTATGAGGCCTAAGTCTATAGATCCTTCGTGACTGGGAACTACATGTGGAGGCCACTCGACAGTCTTCAGACTTATGAAGTTGTGATATGGGAGAAGATATGTACGTATTTTCGTCGTCCGGCTGATCCTTTGAAAACTCGAAAAATTAGGGGACAGTGATGTGTACCATCTCCGTAATAAAAATTAAATGACTAATTTTTTAAATAAATTTAGTCCTATGTATAATATTTTTCTTTATCCTATGTTTGAGAAGCCAGCGGCCTTGCCGCAGAGACTACACCGGTTCCCGTCAGATCAGCGAAATTAAGCGCAGTCGGGCTGGGCTAGCAGTTGGATGGGTGACCATCCGGTCTGCCGATGCTGTAGGCAAGCGGGGTGCACTCAGCCCTTGTGAGGAAAACTGAGGAGCTACTTGACTGAGAAGTAGCGGCTCCGGTCTCGTAAACTGACATACGACCGGGAGAGCGGTGTGCTGACCACATGCCCCTCCATCTCCGCATCCAGTGACGGCTGTGAGTTGAGGATGATACGGCTATAGGGCAGTCCCGTTGGACGGAGAGAGAGTTTTCATTTTTGATAAAGAATGATTTAAAGCCCATATCTTTCATACCACATTTCAGAAACTCAAGATTCGTGTACTTAACATTATGGGAAATAGTTTACTGTAATTTTATTTTAACGTTTCTTAAAAGATGGTGACTACATTCCGCCGATAATAACAATTTATGAAACTTCCTAGCAGATTAAAACTATATGCCTGACCGAGCCTAGAATTCGGAACTTTTGCCTGTTCTCTACCGAATGAGCTACCCAAGCACGTCTCACGAAACTTCCCCACAGCTTTATTTCCGCCAGTACCTCGTCTCTTACCTTCCTAACTTCACAGAAGTTCCCCTGCGGAACTTGCAAGGCGCTGCAGTCATGGACTGTGCGGCTGGTCCCGGCGGAGGTTCGAGTCCTCCCTCGGGCATGGGTGTGTGTGTTTGTCCTTAGGATAATTTAGGTTAAGTAGTGTGTAAGCTTAAGGACCGATGACCTTAGTAGTTAAGTCCCATAAGATTTAACACAATTTGAACATTTTTTGGAACTTGCAAGGCTAGCCCTCCTGGATGAAAGGATTTTGCGGAAACATGGCTTAGCCACAGCTTAGTTCTTGTTTCCAGAATGGAATTTTCACTCTGCGCTGATATGAAACGTCATCTGCACAATATCCATCTTCCAGAGGGCTAGTCTTGCACGTTTCGCTGGAGAATTTCTCTGAGGTTAGGAAGATAGGATAGGAGGTACTCGCGGAAATAAAGCTGCGTGGACGGATCGTGAGTCGCATTTCGAGCACTTGCCCACGAAAGACAAAGGTCACGAGTCGGAGTCTCGGTCCGGCACAAAAATCTAATGTGCCCAGAAGTTTCATATCGCCACAAACGTCGCTGCAGAGTGATAGTTTCATTCTGGATAACAATTTATTCCTGCCGTTTTTATGAATATATTTCTATATATCCTTCAATAATAAAGAAAGCATTTTTTCATTAGATATTCAGATAACTAGGAGAATTATTGTTCGACTCTTAAATCATGAAGCGTTTCATATGGTTCAAATGGATATTTGCTTTCTTCCAAGAAGTGTATAAACCAGGCCATTTTAAAAACTAGTTATTAAGAAACCATGAGTAATTGTCTCAAACAATGTCCATATTACAAATACGAATCTACATTTAACAATCCTGTCATTATCCACCTTGTATCTACTTCTGGTAAAAGTGTCATATGTAAAGCCACGAATCATTATAATATGTGAATGTTTAGCTTCATATAAAGGGTGTTACAAAAACGTACGGCCAAACTTTCAGGAAACAGTCCTCACACACAAAGAAAGAAAATATGTTATGTGGACATGTGTCCAGATACACTTACTTTCCATGTTAGAGCTCATTTTATTACTTCTCTTCAAATCACATTAATCATGGAATGGAAACACACAGCAACAGAACGTACCACCGTGCCTTCAAACACTTTGATACAGGAAATGTTCAAAATGTCCTCCGTTAGCGAGGACAAATGGAATCCCTGATGCGCTGATAAAGCCCTGGAGAATGGCGTATTGTATCACAGCCGTCCACAATATGAGCACGAAGATTCTCTACATTTGGTACCGGGGTTGCGTAGACAAGAGCTTTCGAATGCCCTATAAATGAAAGTCAAGAGGGTTGAGGTCAGAAGAGCGTGGAGGCCATGGAATTGGTCCGCCTCTACCAGTCCATCGGTCACCGAATCTGTTGTTGAGAAGCGTACGAACACTTCGGCTGAAATGTGCAGGGGTTCCATCGTGTATGAACCACATGTAGTATCGTACTTGTAAAGGCAGATGTTCTAGCAGCACAGGTAGAGTATACCGTTGGGAATCATGATAACGTGCTCCATTGAGCGTAAGTGGAAGAACAGGGGGCCCAAGCAAGACATAATCTGTGTTGATGACGTGATTGCACAATTGCGTGCGGATTCTCGTCAGCCCACACATGTTGATTGTGAAAATTTACAATCTGATCACAATGGAATGAAGCCTCATCCGTAAAGAGAACATTTGCACTGAAATGAGGATTGACACAATGTCGGATGAACCATTCGCAGAAGTGTACCCGCAGAAGCCAATCTGCTGCTGGTAGTGCCTGCGCACGCTGTACATGGTACGGAAACAACTGGTTCTCCCGTAGCACTCTCCATACAGTGACGTGGTCAACGTTACCTTGTACAGCAGCAACTTCTCTGATGCTGACATTAGGGTTATCGTCAACTGCTCGAAGAATTGCCTCGTCCATTGCAGGTGTCCTCGTCGTTCTAGGTCTTTCCCAGTCGCGAGTCATAGGCTGGAATGTTCCGTGTTCCCTAAGACGCCCATCAATTGCTTCGAACGTCTTTCTGTCGGGACACCTTCGTTCTGGAAATCTGTCTCGAAACAAACGTACCGCGCCACGGCTATTGCCCCGTACTAATCCATACATCAAATGGGCATCTGCCAACTCCTCGTTTGTAAACATTGCACTGACTGCAAAACCACGTTCGTGATGAACACTAACCTGTTGATGCTACGTACTGATGTGCTTGATGCTAGTACGGTAGAGCAATGAGTCGCATGTCAACACAAGCACCAAAGTCAACATTACCTCCCTTCAATTGGGCCAAATGGCGGTGAATCGAGGAAGTACAGTACATACAGACGAAACTAAAGAGAGCTCTAACATGGAAATTAAGCGTTCCGGACAAATGTCCACATTACATCTTTTCTTTATTTTTGTGTGAGCAATGTTTCCTGAAAGTTTGGACGTTCCGTTTTGTAACACTCTGTATATTGACGATCGTTTGAGGGGGCTGCATTTTTGTCACAATACCTTTCATGATTATACGTTTCCCTGGTTTATTTCAGTTATTCGTTATTTCTGAACACAGGCACTTTATTGTTTAGGTTGTATCCTTTCCATGACAGCGTTTCATTGATTTTCCTAGAAGCCGTCAATGATGATGCAAGTGACTAGTTTGTTGCTGTATGGTTGCGCCAGGTCTTAGCGTATCTGTTTCTTTTATCTTGATATTATCCTTTATCTGTGTTAGATCAATAGCCAATGAACGGAGCAGTGGCTCAGCTTTAATAAATCGGGATTCTGTACGAAACCTGCACGTGCGATAAACGACTTAACCGCCCTTGACGCAAGGTATGATAAATGAAACGACACCCACTGTCCACCATAGTTCAAGGGCGTGACGAAAAGTAATGCCTCCAAGTTTTTTGCCCGTGAACTGTTGCAGTTTCTTGAACAAAACAAACGCTTTTAAGGCGATCAAAAGTATCCAGACACCAGGCTGAAAATGATTTGCAGGTTCGTGGCGGCCTCCATCGCTAATGCTGGAATTCAGTATGGTGTAGGCCCAACATTAGCCTTGATGACAGCTTCCATTCTCGCAGGCATACGATCAGTCAGGTACTGGAAGGTTTGTTGGAGAATGGCAGCCGATTCTTCACGGAGCGCTGCACTGAGGAGAGATATCGATGTCCGTCGGTGAGGCCAGGGACGAAGTCGGCGTTCCAAAACATCCCATTGGTGTTCTATAGGACTCAAGTAAGGACTCTGTGCAGGTCAGTCCACTATAGCGATGTTATTGTCGTGTAATCACTCTACCACGGATCTTGCGTTATGAACAGGTGCTCGATCGTGTTGAAAGATGAAATCGCTATTCCAAAATTACTCTTTAACAGTGGGAAGCAAGAAGGTCTTGAAACATCAATGTAGGCCTATGTTGTGATAGCGTCACGCAAAACAACAAGGGGTGCAAGCTCCCACCGAGAAAATCACGACCACACCATGACACCAGCGCTTCCGAATTTTACTGTTTGCACTACACCCACTGGCAGATGACGTTCACCGAGCATTCGCCATACCCACACCATGCCATCGGATAGCCACATTGTGTACCGTGATTCCTCACTCCACAAAACGTCGTCTGCTGTATAACACGATCTCTGTGATTAGGATGAATAAGTATATTTGAGGTGTGAACTTTTTTACTGAGTATCTGACTTTCGCTGCCCTCTGCTGTGTAATATGATCTGATTGACTAGGCTGCGAACGATATATTTTAAGTATGAACTTTTTATTAAGGAACTGATGTTCGCTTTTACTCGTGGAAATTTCTGTCTCCAGGTATACAGAGTTTTCTTTAAATCAGTTTAGGATAAGTATTTACAAGGCTAATCTTGTAAGTATCTGATTAAGATGCTACGCAACTGCTTGTTTTCCAAGTTATCTGAACATCTATCTCTTTCTGCCTGTTTTGTTCAACTTTTCACAGTCAGTGACAGTATTTGTGAGACCCCTTGCATCCTCGTTATTATGAACTGCGTAGCTTTTTTGCTCTTAACACAGCGTAAACAGCAAGATGACCAAGTACCACCAACATATTGTCTATAGGTAGTAAGTCAAAAAACTGTCTCTGAAGTTTCAGACAGTTTTGCATTATGTGAGAGAGTAACATAACTCTTAAATTTATCTGCTGTGTTAATTAATCTAATGAAAAAACGCAAACACAAAGATTTAAACTGATCATTAGAATGTTAAGAAAAACGTCTGTCTTAACATAAAAAAGTATCCGATAATTCGCGAAACGGTCTGTGTCTACATTCAATGCACAATCGTACTGAAGAAACATGAGAGGACTCCCATTAAAGAATGCGAACAGAGCAGCAGGGTTACACACGTAATAAAACGAAATTACGAAATCATTAACTGCCACAGTTAAGTAAATGCAGTTGACAGAAGCAGAAATAACGGGCACTAACAAGTATGCCGGCCGGGGTGGCTGTGCAGTTGTAGGCGCTACAGTCTGGAACTGCGCGACCGCTACGATCGCAGGTTCGAATCCTGCCTCGGGCATGGATGTGTGCGATGTCCTTAGGTTAGTTATGTTTAAGTAGTTCAGAGTTCTAGGGGACTGATGACCTCAGAAGTTAAGTCCCATAGGGCTCCATTTGAACTAACAAGTATGCAGTTCACCAAGTTTCCCACGTTTTGATCTTCAGGCTACAGAAAAAAGGTATCGAACAAACTTTTGAGGGGAAAAGTTTCGTAGGAATTCTTTGTTGGCTGTCGACCTGCCTGATAGTAGCTCTTTTACAGGGGAGAGATTATAACTGAAAACAAAACACTCTCGCTTTTTGGGAGAACACTTGTCCGGTAAACTAACATACAACTGCGTCAAACAGCGCTCGTAGTTTACACAGTGAGGGCCAAGACAGATAGTTTTCAGCATAAATGGCAAAGTAGGCTTCAGTTTATGTTTCAACGGGTTTCATTGACTCAAAACTATAAATTTGCTGCGTCTAGGTCATCCCGTAAGTGAAAATAATTCAGAAGTGGCCAAACGTATTATACATCGTTGTGGATTGTCCACTGGACTATCGACAAGCGGAATAAGACTGCCTAGCAGATGTCAACTATTGAGCTGGCTGACATCTGGAGAACTCTCTTTTAGAAAATTCTTCGTCGGCGACTGACACATTTAGAAGCACCGACTGCAACTCTAACATCATAAATAAAGAGCAGGGAAATTTATTTCGGTTGCTCTCCTCTTCTGTACCATCTCTACGTGTTTTTCTTTTTCTGTCATAAATAAACTGCAAACTCATTCACTGGAAGCGATTCGCTTTCTAGCATAATCTGAGGCTATTAAAATTATGAGTAAATAACATTCATTTTAGTATTATATACACAGTTTCTTTACGAATGATTACATTTGCACTATTTCTAATACATTTTATCACAAACCAAAAGAAAACATAGCCTCGTTTGTGGGTGGTAGCGATTTTATAATTAAATTTCATACGCTGTGAACATTTGCTTGTATGTAGTTTCAAATCACAAAAACAGACAGTGCAAGGGAATTTTTCGCAACTACCGAGAAATGCAACTCAAAAGTCGTGAATATAATTAAACAAGCGAATCATAGCAGTAGAAGTTCGATTATAAATTCCGATAACATGAAAGAAGAGGTAGTAATGGTGAGAACATGAAACACTAACAAAAAAGGTGCCAACAATAGTGTGTCACATATATAACTCTCGAGTAAACCTGTCTTTAATTGTAATGGTAAAAATTACGGAAAAGCACAGGATGAACGAAGTTTTGAATTTTCAGTCACCTTCAAGCAGAGAGGAGGTAAAGTAGCAAGAGAAGGCTAGCCTGGGTGAGTGTGGTACAGAATATTTCTGCAGTATCTCGCAAATGGCGCATTTTGCCCATAGTTTGTTCCGCGGTTGGTTCACACTAAAGACGCGTCTATGCTGCCACTGCATTAAAAAGCGAATTACTGAAGTGTAATTGTTAAAACAGACTGCCATTTTAAATATTGCAGCACTTTTGGACGGATATGAATCAGTGGGCATCACCATTTTTAATTTCATTTTATCTTGGAAACTAC
This sequence comes from Schistocerca piceifrons, assembly GCF_021461385.2. NCBI lineage: Eukaryota > Metazoa > Arthropoda > Insecta > Orthoptera > Acrididae > Schistocerca > Schistocerca piceifrons. The sequence goes on from NC_060140.1 coordinate 627,917,093, forward strand.
TGGAAAAATTTAATAACGCATTGAATATACTGGCTTCACACATCATCATGTCTCCTAAGACAATTCCTGAGTGGCTCTTCCTTAGCTAAAAAGTTGAGTGTCTCGTAAACAAGATAAACTAGAAGGACAAATGGGCAACGAGACTAGACATTTCATTCTTTACATACTGTGGGATAACTTGAACAAGTTAATCATTCCTAAGGTTACGAATTTACGTGGAGTGAGGCTGATCAAATAAATTAAACATCTCGAGATTAAGCGTAAATTATTTCTTCCATTAGCATTTCTGTTTTGAAATAGCCCTTACACAGAAACAACGCCAAAAACATGTAAGTCAATGACTGTTCCACCTGTTTCAAGTGCTTTGGTAACTGACGTGGATGTCGGGAGTGGCCGCCACCTGATATTGTCATTACGCTCGCTGTGGTGCGATTCGTCTCCAACTAGCATCTAACAATTTCTTCGATATGCTCAGCAACGATACAGTTCCAGGAAGAGAGTAAAAAAGACTGAATTAAGAAGTCCAGAACTTGCAGGAAATGAAGGAAGTCAGTTTCCAAGAAACCATGAGAGTTTAATCGTACTTATCAAGCCTCATTACATCGTAGTTATCTTAAGAGTTTCAGGACAGGCTTCCAAGACCGAAGTTTAGGCCTCGTAAGGTTAGGCCAAGCTGTACTACTGCGGAAATACTGCAAAAACACCACATTCGACGCACAAGCTTGGAGTTACATTCAGGAGTTTCTTGAAAGTATACCTTTCATGCGGGAGCCGCAATCGGTCGCTCTCCGACAAAGTCCAGACATTGCTTGGTGAAAGAAAGGCGAAAATAAATGTACCCTTATTTTGTCTTACGTATTAATACCCTAGAATGTTCGAGAAAGTGACATAGTTTAGAACCTACTGGATCCGTTCGCACACATGGTTTTATAGCAGACGGGTTGGTCGCTCAGTGACCAACAACTCAAGTTCGAATTTTTATTTTTCATGTCCAAATCCGATCTTATGATGTACCTTTTCTCATGTTCTTGTCAAGAGATCAGTGACACCAATATCTTCCTGATATCAAGAAATACAATGAAATTATTGAAAATGAAGAAGCTTTCAAAAATTATTATTGTTAGATATTTTATAAAACGTGTAAGTAACAGATATGTAAAACGAAAGGAACACAATTTCTAATTTATCAGCTTTTGTTTTGGTTTGTGGATCTATACTACAAGAGAAACTAGGTATATCCGTGGATGATATCTGTCATGAAAAGGTTCAACCCACAAGAAATTGAAGCACCACTTGCAACGAGTGAAGGTATGTGTGCCACAGGGACACTCTTAAATGTGATTATCATAAGGAAAAACCTACTTCGTTAACGTCTAGGTTCCGTGCGATTGGGGGGTAATTTCGCAAACAAGCTGAGCATATCACAGCATTTTCTCGAAAGCCCGATCGTGTAATTTATTGCCGACTCGTGGGTACATTCTATAGTTTTCATTGCCCCTACTAGTGAGATTCGTTTGTGTGCAATGACAACAAGGCACTTTTCTAATAGACGAATATAATTCTTCATCTACCAGCTAAAGTACATTTCGTAGGGTTGAGAAAACGGCATACACTTCCGCTCAATTACTGTTAATGAAAACGTCGATGTTCCGATTTCACGACTCGTTAAGCAAGAAACGTTGTAGCAATGAACTAACAAGAATCCTCGCTTAGATCGCAACCAAAGACACACAAAAATGGGACCCCATCAGGATTATTGTGAACTGTAGGAACAGCCCAAAATTATAACTCACAAAATTCTTGAAGAAAGATTCACATTCAATAATAACAAAATACTAAAAACAAAGCAGAATTGAAGACAAAATGTCAAAAACGTAAAAGTTACTGATGGGGGTCACACATGCCTCATTTCCCTGCTCTTGTAAACTAAGCATTACAGGTAATTAATGGCACCTACACCAGCACAAAAGAATCTCTGCCATGCATGTTACTTAAGTAATGGACCTGCTGGAATTCACAGTCTCACAAAACTATTTCAGATCAAACAATAAATTCTAAAAAGAAACAGATGACCTAAAAGTGAGGTCAGATGTTTCTGGATTGTTAACTATAATATTCGTTAACATTTTAGAAGATGAAGTTCTGAATTCCAATCACCACTTCCACAAAAATATCTGCTAGTATTACAAATATGTAGATGATACCATTATTTTGATCAGTGTCAGAAAAGATGAAATTAACGATTTGAACCGATTATTCAACAATAATATACACTGATCTGAAATGTATTGGAAACCTATCATAACAGAGAGTATCATGCACAGTTCTTCCCGTCTTGCCACAGCCCACATAATGGTAATATTCCGGTTTATGATCAACAGAGCTATCATCTCTGATTATAAATGTAAACAAAAACTTGAAGTAACAAAGGAAACACTTATTGCAAACGGCTATAAAAGCCCCATAGAAAACAACATAAAACACTCAATAACGCCGAAAAAAAGAATATTAGTTCTTCCATACAGTCCGTTTTCTGGGTTGTACATTGTATCAGACGAAAATGTCTTCAAACGAAAAGGTATAAACATGTCCATTACCACTGACAACAAGATTGGACAGAAGTTACTTTATAATACACAGAATCCATTTCACCATATCCGCGTTTCCAACTAAACTGAAACTTTGGAATGTATTTCTACATAGGCCAGACAGGTAGATCATTTGAGACTGGGTTAAAAAAAATGTATGGCAGCACTAAAAAACACAAAAAATATCGCACCTCATCAAAAGCCACGACCCTGCAAGAAACAGTGCACCATGTCAACATCACATGCATGAGCGATCTAAATATCCAACCTTATATAAAAAAAAACTAGGCATCCCTGAAACACTCAAAATACACAAAGATCGAAGAAAATAAAATGAATCACTCTTAAATGACAAAAGTAATAAATATTAAACTGTACTGCCCTGTTTTCAACTAGTGCCTGCATTATTAAATTTACAAATCACACATATACTCAAACACACGCACACACACACGCACACACACACACACACACACACACACACACACACACACACACACACACACACAAACATGCACACCTTCCCTTCATGTTAGCCATAAATAATTAGTTACGTTCCCATGACATTGCCTAAATGAACACTGGAAAGCCATCACTTACAAACATACCATCACATAAACAGTTGGTATTCACTGTCAGCTTGACACTGTTATGTATATCAATTGACTGCAGAAATTTCGTCTGCCTGGATATTCTAAAAGCATAATCAATGTATTTCTCCACCCTTTATTTACATATAACTTGCAATAGATATAATCTTAAAATCCCTCTGCGCTGAAAACATTTGTTCTCCTCCAGTCGCTCCTTTTACCTTCAGTAAGTCAGTCCCTGCCACTCTGGATTAGATTAGATTAGATTAGATTAATACTAGTTCCATGGGTCATGAATACGATATTTCGTAATGATGTGGAACATGTCAAATTTTCCAATACACGACATAATTAAGTTAATTTAACAACATACTTAAGTTAATATAACAACTTTTTTGTTTTTTGTGTTTTTTACTTCTTATTTTTTATTTTTTTTAATTTTTTTATTTTTTAAAATTTATATCTAAAAATTCCTCTATGGAGTAGAAGGAGTTGTCATTCAGAAATTCCTTTAATTTCTACTTAAACAATTGTTGGTTATCTGTCAGACTTTCGATACTATTTGGTAAGTGACCAAAAACTTTAGTGGCAGTATAATTCATCCCTTTCTGTGCCAAAGTTAGATTTAATCTTGAATAGTGAAGATCATCCTTTCTCCTAGTATTGTAGTTATGCACACGGCTATTACTTTCGAATTGAGTTTGGTTGTTAATAACAAATTTCATGAGAGAGTATATATACTGAGAAACTACTCTGAATATCCCTATATCCTTAAATAAATGTCTGCAGGATGATCTTGGGTGGACTCCAGCTATTATTCTGATTACACACTTCTGTGCAATAAATACTTTATTCTTCAGTGATGAATTACCCCAAAATGTGATGCCATATGAAAGTAATGAGTGAAAATAGGCGTAGTAAGCTAATTTACTAAGATGTTTATCACCAAAATTTGCAATGACCCTTCTTTCATAAGTAGCTGAACTCAAATGTTTCAGCAGATCATCAATGTGTTTCTTCCAATTTAATCTCTCATCAATGGACACACCTAAAAATTTGGAATATTCTACCTTAGCTATATGCTTCTGATTAAGGTCTATATTTATGAATGGCATCATACCATTCACTGTATGGAACTGTATGTACTGTGTCTTATCAAAATTCAGTGAGAGTCCGTTTACAAGGAACCACTTAGTAATTTTCTGAAAGACAGTATTGACAATTTCATCAGTTAATTCTTGTTTGTCAGGTGTGATTACTATACTTGTATCATCAGCAAAGACAACTAACTTTGCCTCTTCATGAGTATAGAATGGCAAGTCATTAATATATATTAAGAACAACAAAGGAGCCAAGACTGACCCTTGTGGAACCCCTTTCTTGATAGTTCCCCAGTTTGAGGAATGCTGATCTTTGCATATTATGAGAACTGCTTATTTCAACTTTCTGCACTCTTCCACTTAGGTACGAATTAAACCATTTGTGCACTGTCCCACTCATGCCACAATATGAGTACTTGAGTTTGTCTAGCAGAATTTCATGATTTACACAATCAAAAGCCTTTGAGAGATCACAAAAATCCCAATGGGTGGTGCTCAGTTATTGAGATCATTCAAAATTTGATTGGTGAAAGCATATATGGCATTTTCTGTTGAATAACCTTTCTGGAAACCAAACTGACATATTGCTAGAACTTCATTTTTACAGATATGTGAAGCTACTCTTGAATACATTACTTTCTCAAAAATGTTGGATAAAGCTGTTAGAAGAGAGATTGGACAGTAATTGTTGACATCAGATCTATCCCCCTTTTTATGCAAAGGTATAACAATAGCATATTTCAGTCTATCAGGGAAAATGCCCTGTTCCAGAGAGGTATTACACAGGTGGCACAGAATCTTACCTATCTGTTGAGAACAAGCTTTTAGTATTTTGCTGGAAATGCCATCAATTCCATGTGAGGTTCTGCTTTTAAGCAAGTTTATTATTTTCCTAATTTCAGAGGGAGAAGTGGGTGAGATTTCAATTGTATCGAATTGCATAGGTATGGCCTTCTCCATTAACAGCCTAGCATCTTCTAATGAACACCTGGATCCTACTATATCCACAACATTTAGAAAATGATTATTAAAAATATTTCCAACTTCTGACTTTTTGTTCATAAAGTTTTCATTCAATCTGATGGTAATACTGTCTTCCTGTGCTCTTGGTTTCTCTTTTAACAATATTCTAAATTGTTTTAATTTTATTATCAGATTTGCTGATTTCAGACACGATACACATACATCTGAATTTTTTAATAACTTTTCTTAATACAACACAGTGGTTTTGATAATGTTCGATAGTTTCTGGGTCACTACTCTTTCTCGCTGTCAGATACATTTCCCTTTTACGGTTACACGATATTTTTATACTCTTAGTAAGCCATGGTTTGTTACAAGGTTTCTTACGAGTGTATTTGACTATTTTCTTGGGGAAGCAGTTTTCAAATGCATTTACAAAAATGTCATGAAATAAATTATATTTTAAATTGGCATCAGGTTCTTGGTACACCTCATCCCAGTCTAACTGCTGTAGGCTTTCCCTGAAATTTGCAATTGTTAAATTGTTGACTGAACGTACTACTTTGGAGGACTGTTTAGTATTGCTGAATGGAGCTATATCATATATTATAACTAGCTGTGCACCATGATCAGAAAGACCATTCTCAACAGGCTGAGCATTTAACTGGTTAAACTTATCTTGGTCTATAAAGAAGTTATCTATCAGTGAGCTGCTATCCTTTACCACCCGAGTAGGAAAATCAATAACGGGTGTCAAATTGAAAGAACCGAGTAATACTTCAAGGTCATTTTTCCTATTACCCTCTTTGAGAGAATCCTACTTGAAGTCCCCAGAAATAATAATTTACTGCCCCCTGTCTGACAGATAGCACAACAAGGAGTCCAAATTTTTCAGAAATAGATGAAAATTTCCTGATGGGGACCTATATACAGTTACAATTATATATGTGCCTTTATTTAATTTAAGCTCACAGCCACATGCTTCTATATGTTTCTTACACAAAACCTTTTTGTTTCTATACTTTTTGCACAATGACAACTTTTGTCACATATGGCAATTCCTCCTTTCTCCATATTTTCTCTCATTATGTGTGCAGAGAGCTTATATCCACTTACATTTACCTTATCCATATCAGTCACAATGTGATGCTCAGACAGGCATAGTATATCTACTTCCCCCTCAGCTTCTAAATCTTCTAAACAAACCAGAAGCTCATCTATTTTATTCTTTAAACTCACTAAATTTTGATGAAATATACTTACATTATTTTTATTGTACTTTTATGAGAACCTTTCCTTATTCTAACATTTGCAGTACTCTCCCATCTGAGTTTCTCATTGTGCTTAGGCCTAGTTCCTATACCAGTGGTCACATGGTGTTCAGAGAGGCAGATTATGTGAACTGGGTAGGGGGATTTAATTCATCAATGCAATTACCTAGGACTGAGATACAATGTGGTGGAGATAAAATTTCTGGTGACTGATGAAAATTTATAATTGACAGCTGTGATTGGTGATCCAATGTGCTAGAATTGTGTTGTTTAATTTCTTTCCTAAACTGAAGATTTGTTTCAATCCTGACCTCTCGTAGAACTTGACATCTTTCTGTCTTACCTGTCCTAAAAAAGGTGCTGCTCCAACACCTGTAACCACTGGTATTTTACAATTCATGGCAGTGCCTCCCCCCCCCCTTAAATTTCCTACTATTACCCCAGCCAGTTTCTCCTTCCCTTTCCTGTTGAAATGTAGGCCGTGCCAGGTATAGTCCCACCTACTGAGAGAATCAACAGGAACCACACCAATATGAGCCCCTGCACACGACCCAAGCAGCCGTTCCAACTCCAAATTAACTCTCCCGACAGAAGAGTCCAAATGAGGCCGGTCATGGCGTCTCAGGACAGATACAAATTCAACATGTGTGTGTTTCGATGCCGACGCAATCTTTACCAGGTCACACTCTATACTGTACCCAGGATCTCTGTCGATGCTGTTCCCTGGCCCTCCCACAATAACCACGGTGTCTTCCCTGGTAAATCCTTTGCAGAGTGAACCTAAATCCTCTGTCACCTGATCCAGACTAGTACTTGGTTTGAAAAAAATTGCGACCTGGTATTGTGATCTTAATTCCTCCTGCAGAAGTTGGCCTACACCTCTGGCATGAGAACTGCCTAACAACAAAACTTTCTTCCTTTTCGATGACTTTCCTACATTCTTTTCCAATTTCCTATTGAAAGTTTGTTGTGCCCTGTCTACACCTACCTCTGCTTGAGGCTCATCAGTTTGTAACTGAAGCAACAGGTCAAACTTATTTTTGACATTTACCACAAAACTGTCAGACTTAGTTCTGGGCCTGTTCCTTCTGTTACCTGTTGTCACTTACCACCTCTCTTTGCCCTTCTCCCTCCTTAACCTGTCCAGGTCTTCCCTAGCCTGATCTAGCTCAACCTGAAGGGCAGCAATTTTCCCCTCCTGTTCCCCTATCTTCCTATCTCTGCTGCAAATCCTACATAACCACTGATGAGCCTGATCCACTTTCCCGACACCCACGCCACTGCAGTCCCCCCAGTGAAAAAAACTACTGCATCCATCACACCAAACCCTGTAACTAACAATTCTACGGCAAGTCAGGCACTTCTCACTCATGGCAAAAATAATACTTTAGCTAGAATAAATCAATTAATTTACATAAAATCAAAAAAGACGTTACAAGAATTAAGTGTATTAACAAATGTATATAAGCAAGTTTCAGATTTAAAATTCCGCTGTTTTTCTGAGATCTGTATTAAAACAATGAAAGTATACGCTATTTATTATATATTTCACTCGATGGAATGAAAAAAAGGACAATTAAACGAGATAACTTAAATTTGATTCTCCAAAAACGTTACGAGAATTAGGCCTATAAACAAATGTATTGAAGCAAGTTAGGCTGTTTTTCTGAAATCTGTATTGAAACGACGAAGTTATGCGCTATTTACGGTAGTTTACTTATTTGTTAGCGAGAAACTAGTTAAATTACCGTGAAACAAGAAACAAACACGTTTACAAAATTTAAGCCTAAGCGCGACTTTGCGAAGTTACGATCTTTTCGTATTCTCTGAAAAAATACGCAAAGAAAAGTCAAACCTTTAACGGCAAGACTAAACGATACACTAATGCACGTATTTAATTTGTTGTCGGCGTTCAACTACATTATATTCCTGTCTAAATCACTTAACGTTTTGGAAATATTTTCTGGCGTCACTTACTCGGCGGCCTTCATGGAACATCTCTCCTTTGCCTCCTCCTCTCCCTGTTAACTCTTCTTCTCTCTCTCCCTTCGGCCTCCCTTCCATAGTTTTCATTAAAAAGGTTATTTAGTCTTTGACCCCTCCTCTCTTTCATATTTTCCATGAATTAATGTACTAATTTACATGTTTTCTTTCATATTTTCCGAATTAATAATAGCTTATCCAATTCACAGAACTCAGATCCTCCGAAATAAAATCAACAATTTAGATCACTTTTGAGCCTGATATTACAAGTATTTGTTTCCATTATTCAAACTATGTCTGTCTGCATATCTTGAAATGGTTTCAAAGGGTTACCTGGGCGTTTACTTAGTTATAGGTCGTAACACATGTGACTTTAACGAACCGATAGCTTTAGCATATCCAAAGCCTAACTCTGTTCCTCGCAATTTGTTAATCCCCATCTTAGATTCCCAGCCAAACGTATAATTTTTGTATATATTTACCACTGTTGGCAACGTTATTATAGTACTTAAGGCTTACAACATGTATGAAATTTGAACTATATTAACTTGATAAAAAAGGACCTGTATATGATTTGAAATATTCATTCTAAGGCATGTATTCGTGAACTGAACAAAAGATCTCCATAATGCTTCAAAACTCATTCCAAAATAATAATGTTGTTTCAGTTGAGATAATATTTCGGTTTCGTTACATTCATCATGCACCTAGTAATTCCCAGATAGTCTCTTCGTTTACAAACTATGACAGTTCATATACTGCATTGCTGCAGGGAAAGGAACCTGTGAATACTGGTGGCATTCTGTTTCAACTTTTTATTCCACATTTAGATATACATTTAGTTTTTAGCAGAAAACATCTCAAAAACCTTGTTCTGAAATAGCGCATTTGTTTGTTCAGGAGACAGTGTCACAGCTTACTCCAAAGAGGTAAAACAACACTCACATGCTAAAGAAAAATATGTAAATCCACCGTAAATCCACTACAAAATTGCTATCACATTGAGGGTCCCGAGTGACAAGCAGAGAATTGGCGCGAAATAAATTTAAATATAAATATAAAATATATGTTAGTATCGTTTTTTAGATGCTACAGACAGTGTACAGGCGTTTTCTATACAAGCTCCATAGCAGTGGGCAATGTTTTGAATTCTACGCCTCAATCATCTCGTGAGATTAATTCAAGGGGAAACATTGAACTGAATAAAGTCAAGTGACGAAATATTTCTGCAACAATGACAACCTTGCGTTGGAGAAATTATGGGAAACAACAACATTCTTTCAACTCCAAACCTCAAACATAATTCCTGTATCCAGAATTGATATTGTTATAAGAATGAACTAAATTTAATTTATCACACGTGTAGCAACAGAGTGTTAGCATTTTGATGCAAGAAACTTACAAGAATAACTGTTAGCTAACTGATGAAAAGAAAGATATGGTCAGTTTTAGGACAAAGTTTTGAAATCTTACAAACATAATCATGTACATCCATAGTAATAATTGTGCAACAATGAAAATGTAAATCGAATGAAAATAGCCAATTCCTATCAGTTCTAATGTGCTGATCGCGAATATCACAAAGACAATTCAAAATTAGGTCTAGTTTTCATTTTACACTGTTTTACAACGGTTAGATAATTGTATATAGATTTTTATGTTAAATTTGAAACCAAATATTATAATCGTCTGTCAGAGTCAAAATAACTAGTAACAATGGATTATATTACTGTCCCTGGTCTTACTTGTGTGCAATATTTTGGATGTAAACATTTTGATACCAATTTTAGTGACCTTTTGGTCTCCCTCCTCTAAAACTTCTTCTCCTTCTTCTTCTTCTTCTTCTTCACGCGATCAGGCCCAGAGGACCGCGCGCCACCACAGTTAGAGCTCTCCATCCGTCTCTCTCTTCTGCTATCTGTCTCCAGTTTTCCGTGACTCCCAGCTGCAACAGGTCTTCTCTCGCTCCATCGATCCACCTCTTTCTAGGTCTTCCCACTTGTCTGCTGCCTGACGGGATCCAGTCCATTGTGATTTTGGGCCATCTTGTTGCCTCCATTCTAACAACATGTCCTGCCCATAGCAGTCTTTTGCTTCTCATCGCTCCTAAGGTGTTAGGCTCCTTGTACAGCTCTTCCAATTCAGTGTTATGGCGTCTTCTCCATTCTCCAGTAGTCTGATCTCTGACTGGTCCTAATATTTTCCTGAGGACTTTCCTTTCAAATGTTAGTTGTCGCTTAAGGTCTTGTTTTCGAGTGCTCCAGGTTTGAGAACCATAAAGTACTACTGGCGTTATTAATGTCTTATACAACCGTAGCTTTAGTTGTTGCGAGACACTTCTACATTTTAATTTAGGGTCTAGAGAGTGATAGTATCTGTTTCCCGCCTGCAGTCGAGCTTTTATCTCTGCTTCAGTTGATGTTACTTCTGTAAAAAATGATCCAAGGTATTTGAACTCTTTCACATGTTTATAGCTGGTGTTGTTCACAATTAAATCTTGAGAGTTCTGAATCTTTCTTCCTATGGTCATATACTCTGTCTTTTCAGAGCTAATTTATAGACCGATCCTAGCTGCCAATAACTCCGAGGTCTGGATACTCCTCTTCAGATCTTCTTGTGTGCATGCTAATAGTGCAATGTCGTCTGCATAGTCAGATATGTAATGTGTTCATTACCAATTTGAATGCCCTTGACGTTTTCTTTGTTGAAAGCCCGCATTACCTTCTCAAGTGCCAGGTTCAAGACGACAGGTGATAGCCCATCTCCTTGGTGTAATCCTGTTACAATTGGAAGCTTTCTTTCATTTGATTGCCTACCTTAACCTTAAGTTTTGTGTCATTTAGGCATACCTCTACCAGTTTGACCAACTTCTTTGTTATACCAAACTCTGTCATAGTTCTAATCAGGCTAGGTCTATGTATACTGTCGTAAGCCTTCTTGAAGTCTACAAACAGGAGATGTATCTCTCGTCCGTATTCGCACCTTTTTTCACAGACCTATTTTAGGACAAAAATCTGGTCCGTGGTTGATCGCCCTGCCTGGAAACTTCCTTGGTATTCTCCAATTATGTCTGTTGCTATAGGTTTTATTCGTTCTAATAGGCAGTTGGAGAAGATCTTATAACAGGTGTTGAGTAGCGCTATGCCCCTGTAGTTGTCACATACGGATATGTCTTTCTTTTTATATATGGGGCATATCACAGCTACCTTCCATTCCTCTGGTATTTCATGTTTTACCCAAATTTGCTCGATTAGCTTGTGGATTTTGAAACAGAGGATTTCGTCTCCAGCCTTAAGAAGTTCAGCAGGAATACCGTCCTCACCTGGACTTTACCATTCTTAAGGTTTTTAATCTGGTTCCTTATCTCTTCAATGGTGGGTGGAGGATATTCTGGGTCTACTGTTACTGGTTCATCAAACTCAAGTAGTTCGGTTGGTTCATCAGAGTTTAGTAATTCTCTGAAGTATTCCATCCATCTTCTTCCAATTTTTTGATCTTCTGTTAACATTCTTCCATTGGCATCTTTTATAAATGTGTGTTGATGGTATGTCCCTCCTTTAAAACTTTTCACTTTTCTATAAAGTTCTTTATACCTATTTCCAAGAAAGTCTTGTTCAGCTTCCTCCATGACACTTTTAACATATTTTCTCTTTGCTTTCCTCAATGTGGCTTGGGTCTGCCGTCGTGTTTCTTCAAACTTCGATTTTCCTTCTTCTTGCATATTGCTTTGTATCCTCAGTAGTTTGGCCCGTTGTCTCTCCCTGATAGCTCCCTCACACTCCTCATTGAACCACACTCTTTTTCCTCTAGTTCGCTTTGGGATTACTCTAAAACTTCTGTGACTTTATTCATGTATGTAATAATTTTTGCTCATTTGTTTCCAGATTAACTACCAGTTGTTCAAGTTGACTGCTAATGAATTGAACAAAAATGCCAAGAGTTTGTGTTAACAGTGCTGACACTTTTTGCTATGTGTGTGGAGAAGTGATATTTGCTTCACAAAAATGGCAAATAACTCCATTGATTAAAAAAGCTTACAGTTGTTATTTTGGGTGAACAATATGTGATCAGGATAAACCCTGTGCTCCACATGTGATCTGAAACACTTGTGCTAGCAACCTCAGGAATTTGAAGCATGGTAAAGGACTTTGAGTGCCTTTGCAGTGTCTATGTTCTGGAGTGAGCCAACTAACCATGTAAGCGACTGCTTCATTTGTATGGTTCCTCCTGTCGAGAAACCACACAGGTTAGCTTAGGGACAGAAGACCTCAGCAGTTTGGTCCCATAATGGCTTACCACCAATTTTTCCTATCAGGAAGGGAGAATCTAAGAAGAAGAAGCGGACAGTGATACATACTAACATTCCATTTGCCATACATCCAGTTCTACATGGGGAAGGATTGCCAATACCTGAACCACCAACAGAGTATGACATTACTTCTGATAGGGATTCTGAATGTCCTGAACCATGTACATCACAAGATCCAGAGTTTCTTGCAAATATATAATCAACTGATGATCCACTAAAATTGTCTCAAAATTAGTTAAGTGATCTCATTAGAGATTTGGAGCGCTCTACAGCTAAGGCTGAGATTTTAGCATGCGGATTGCAGAGGCGCAATTTTCTGGAAAGCATTGTAAATATTTCATTCTACCACAGAAGAGAGCAACAATTTACTCTTTTTTTAACGTGCATGATAGTCTTAAGGTATATGTACATGTAAATGGTCTAATGAAGGCTCAGAGAATTAATTATAACCCTGATGAGTTGAGACTCTTTATTGAGCTGTCAAAGTTGAGCTTAAAAGCAGTGTTTTTGCACGTTTGTAATGAACTACCATCTACTCCAGTTGGGCATAGTGTGCAAATGAAAGAGTCATACCAAACCATGAAAATTTTACTAGAAGCCGTAAAGTATAATGACTCTCAATGGCAGATTTGTGGTGACTTGAAGGTGGTTGCGCTGCTATTAGCCATGCAGTTAGGATATAGCAAATATTGTTACTTTCTCTGTGAATGGGATAGCCGAGCTCATGCATCTCATGAATTACCCACCAGAAAATCTCTCCAACCAGATATAAAGAACATTAAGAGTGAACCTCTGCTCCCGCCCTTGCACAACAAATTGGGTCTTATGAAAAACTTTGTTAAGGGAATGAACAATGATGGTTGCACGTTTAAGTACTTAAGGCAAAAATTCCCTTATTTAAGTGATGGCAAAGTAAAGGAGAGCATCTTTGTAGGCCCACACATTCCAGAGCTTTTTACAGACCACACTTTTGATGGAATCATAGAAGGTGATGAGAAGCATGTAAATGAATGTTTCAGAAAGTCTGTTTACAGTTCTTAGGGAACAAACGAGCAATAAATTACAAGGAGATTTTACTTGGTTGCAACATGAAATGGAAAATGCATTTCTTACATAGTTATCTTGATTTCTTCCCCAAAGATTGTGGCGCAGTGAGTTATGAACATGGGGAGCGATTTCGTCAAGGTATTGCACATTTGAGAAGGGATATGCCGGAAACTGGAGCCCTACTATTTTAGCAGATTAGTGCTGGACTGTGGTAAAAGAAGTTCCCAAGTATGTGTATAAAAGTCAAGCGAAGTGTAAATAGTCATCTTCTGAATTTATATCTGTACAAAATGTGTATGTATATACAGGGTGAGTCACCTAACATTACTGCTGCATATATTTCGTAAAACACATCAAATACTGACGAATCGATTCCTCAGACCGAACGTGAGGAGAGGGGCTAGTGTAATTGGTTAATACAAACCATAAAAAAATGCACGGAAGTATGATTTTTAACACAAACCTACGTTTTTATAAATGGAACCCCGTTAGTTCTGTTAGCACGTCTGAACATATAAACAAATACGTAATCAGTACCGTTTGTTGCATTGTAAAATGTTAATTACATCCGGAGATATTGTAACCTAACGTTGACGCTTGAGTACCACCCCTCCGCTGTTCGATCGTGTGTATCGGAGAGCACCGAATTACATAGGGATCCAAAGGGAACGGTGATGGACCTTAGGTACAGAAGAGACTGGAACAGCACATTACGTCCACATGCTAACACCTTTTTATTGGTCTTTTTCACTGACGCACATGTACATTACCATGGGGGGTGAGGTACACGTACTTACGTGGTTTCCGTTTTCAATTACGGAGTGGAATTGAGTGTGTCCCGACATGTCAGGCCAATAGATGTTCAATGTGGTGGCCATCATTTGCTGCACACAATTGCAATCTCTGGATAATGAATGTCGTACACGCCGCAGTACATCTGGTGTAATGTCGCCGCAGGCTGCCACAATACGTTGTTTCATATCCTCTGGGGTTGTAGGCACATCACGGTACACATTCTCCTTTAACGAACCCCACAGAAAGAGGTCCAGAGGTGTAAGATCAGGAGAACGGGCTGGCCAATTTATGCGTCCTCCACGTCCTATGAAACGCCCGTCGAACATCCTGTCAAGGGTCAGCCTAGTGTTAATTGCGGAATGTGCAGGTGCACCATCATGCTGATACCACATACGTCGACGCGTTTCCAGTGGGACATTTTCGAGCAACGTTTGCAGATCATTTTGTAGAAACGCGATGTATGTTGCAGCTGTTTGAGCCCCTGCAATGAAGGGAGGACCAATGATGTGGTCGCCAATGATTCCGCACCATACATTTACAGTCCACGGTCGCTGTCGCTCTACATGTCTGAGCGAGCGAGGATTGTCCACGGACCAGTAATGCATATTCCGTAGATTCACTGCCCCGTGGTTTGTGAAACCCGCTTCATCGGTAAACAGGTAGAACCGCAACGCATTCTCTGTTAAGGCCCATTGACAGAATTGCACTCGATGATTAAAGGCATCACCATGTAATTGCTGATGTAGCGACACATGAAAC
The DNA here is from genome assembly GCF_021461385.2 of Schistocerca piceifrons. NCBI lineage: Eukaryota > Metazoa > Arthropoda > Insecta > Orthoptera > Acrididae > Schistocerca > Schistocerca piceifrons. The sequence continues at coordinate 627,932,498 of NC_060140.1, forward strand.
GGGTGAAAGCGGTGACGATGCAGTGTGCGCATGACACTACTTTAACTCAGTCCACCGTCTCTCGCATTGTCCCGTGTACTCTTGTGTGGGTTCATGGCAACAGCAGCTAACACACCAACTGCACCCGCTTCTATGACGGGCCTGTTACGGACCCGTTTGCGTGCTACGTTCATACCTGTTGCATACAGTTGGCGGTAGATGTTTTGCAATGTGCGGCACGTTGGATGATCTCTGTCCGGGTACCGTTCCGTTCTGCATACACCCTGCAGGCTTCAGCTGCATTTCGTCCACACTCGCTATAGACGAGTATCATCTCCGCATTTTCAGAGTTCGAATACACCATGGTCACAGTTCCTACAACACTACACTATCACAGACGTCTGGTAACACGGTGTACTGCTGTTGGTCTGCGTGCGGAGACCAATGCAGAATACCAACAGCAGCAAGCGCTACATGCGGACACTGCGACATCTAGACCAAACCACAACAGTGCACTACAGCCACACTCGTAAACACGGCCGTCATCGTAAACATGTCCCAGCAGATGCTGCTCGCCGACCGTGGCCTGTGTTTGTTACAACTAGCAACTGAACGTCGGAGTTTTCAAGCGTCAACTTTAGGTTACAATATCTCCGGATGTAATTAACATTTTACAATGCAACAAACGCACTGATTACATATTTGTTTATATGTTCAGATGTGCTAAAAAAACTAACGGAGTTCCATTTAAAAAAAACGTAGGTTTGTGTTAAAAAACATACTTCCGTGCATTTTTGTATGGTTTGTATTAAACAATTACACTAGCCCCTCTCCTCACGTTCGGTCTGTGGAATCGGTTCGTCAGTATTTGATGTGGTTTACGAAATATATCGAGCGGTAACGTTAGGTGACTCACCCTGTATATTGTAAATACAGACATTTAACATTTGTAATCCTTTATATACATTTTTGACTACTTAATTTAAATATTTTCTTTTGTGTTTTACATAGTTCGGGTACAAAGTAGACTTACAAAGTATTTTCCTTCATGTAACATTGTCTTCATTTTTTCTTAATATTTTACTTTTGTACTTCCAGAATGGCACTGAAATTTATCAGTGAATAACACACAATATCATTCAAGTAAATATTCACTTAAAATTCATTATTCTGAATCGTGGAACATGAATGCATATTTAGTAGTTAGTTAGTTATATAAAAATATAGATTACTTATTTAAGAAACTAGAGCTAAGTGTTTATAAAGATGATTTTGTATCACTTTATGCTGAAATAAACATAACTGATTCAAAATCATGCAATTTACGCACTTTCAGTTCAAATTTGTTGTTCAATGTAGTAATTTCGTTTAGCTCAATGGCTTGGTGAATGCCATTGTATCGGACATCACTTGGGTGTAATTATCCTACCCATCTCTCCAACTGAGCCAAGGGAAACATACAGTTTAACATAGAATCCGAATGACATGTTGTTTCTGATTACTCCTCACATAGTTCGGAGGGGAAGGCTGGGTTAAACCAAAGACTGAAAAATCCACAGTTCCAAGGACATTCGATCCTTCAAACACTTGGTGCACTGGAACGTGCTTTACCACTTTTTTCCATAAGTTTAACCATCAAAAAGTAGAAAACAGGTCAAAGCTATCTGTACTTGTCATCGCCACTTTTACCCTGCCCCAAAAGAATGACCTATCCCACTTAAGGCGTAGCCCCTAGCTATTCCCAAAAATGCTCTTGAAATGATAGAATCTATGGGGCTATTTACATGATGATAATTAGCTATTTACGTGATTATAATTAGTAAATATGTAGAGATGAAAATACTATAAGATGTAATGTAACAAAAATGTCATAAAACGATCAAAAAAATTAGTTTTGTGTAGTGTTTGTGGAAATTCAGCTAATTGAATCTTTCTTCAAAAAATAGTGAACTGAATTTTTTTTTCATCACTACTGTCGGCGATTTATTTCTCCCACAAAGGCATGTAAAAATGTCTACAACAAATTCATCATACTTTGATAATGCCTCTGCAGCTTTCCATGAATCATTCAAACATTTCCGTCCTCATTGCCTTCAGCTCAGAACTTCTCTAATGTGATGTTGTGTAGGACGTCCCACTGAGTCTGGCACTCCCCAGCTGTGGGGTGATGTTAACGAAAACACTGCATGAATTATTTGAGAAGAGCATATGGTGTACACTCAAGGACGTTGCGAGTATTTTGCAGGTACCACCATGAATGAATCTAGCTTCACTCTCTCCATTTAGCTGAAAGCATAGGCAATGTTCATTGCCTGGAAATATGTAAGCCCATGGTATTTTGTGTGTGTTTGGGGGGGGGGGGGTGATTGGGGTGTGTGGGGGGGGGGGGGGAGTGGTGAAGCAGTGGTTATGCAGAGAGAGGAAACGCCAAGATTGAGTCGTGTCTGGTGTGGCGCAGGCGTAATCAGCTAGGGACTTGTGCGCAAGTAGCATAATGCTGGACAACGATACACCGTGGATTGATGCTCACCAGTGTCCGGGAGGTGGCACTAAGGCCAAAGGGGAAAGTCCATTATTTTAACAGCATCGTGCTGGTGTCTCATTGTATATTCTTGGTAGTGACTTGATAGCACAGTGCATGTTTCCTGGTGGGCAGAGGGTTGTGGTGCATGTTACTGCACACCTGTGACCAACGGCCGGTCTGATCGTCTGAGGTTCGGTGGTGTATAAGTTCGCGTGACTTGAGCACGAGGTCTGAGATCAATGTAATGTCCCTACATAATGTAACCCGGCTGCGAGTACCAGCGATGATGTGCTCTGGAATTTGATACGACAACGCTCTCTGCTCTGACGACAAAGATTTTTGCTTAAAAAAATTGAAATTGTGAAAAAGGTAAATATCGTTTACGAAATTTTATTTGATTTGGATCCTCGGTACTTCATAAAAACTGTTAATGTGTTTAGTGATAGAAGTGCATAGTGATTTCTTCGCGAATTAACAATTTTGGGTGAATCTGCCAATATCATGGTCCAAACGACGCGCATTAATTCTCTCTTAGCTTATATGTTCAAGAGATTCCCTACGCTACCAGTCTGTTACTCGAAAATGTCATACTGCCACCGACTGTTCAACCTTAGCATTCTGAAAGTGTACTCCAGAAAAATTTTACGGCGACTGTGAGTACTTTTGTGGCCAAGAGAGAGACGGAGTCTTCATCATGAGTTGCAGCAGTTTTCTTCGACCTTGCCTGGCGTTCTCTGAGAAACGGAGAAGCGGAAACCTTAGACCGTCTTTGATTTTCTCCATACTGGATGAGAGGTGGTGGTTGTGAATGTCAATGTTAAAAAATATATCGGCTCAACCACTTGTTTATAGTGTAAAACACTAAGATTGACGCGTTTCAGAAGTCAAGCGTCCATCATCAGAATAATTAAAAGTAAAAGAACCTGTTAAAACTCGCTAATATGGAACATGCACCAGGCACAATAAAATTGATAGAAAAATTAAAACATCATGGCTACTTCCCTTGTTGCAGCTGTGTCTTCCAAGGTGCATCTCCGCATAATCGTCAAAATATAAAAAACTCTAAAATGGTGTCGCCTATGGTGTTCAACATCTAACCACATGGCTCTCTCCTCTGTCGTCATAAATCGCCCGTGCGTCTACGTTGATACCACACACCACGTAGCCAAACACGACACTGAAACGCGAGTGAGCTCACGCGGAAGTAAACAAGGAAGTCACAGATGGTTTGGTTCAAATGGCTCTGAGCACTATGGGACTTAACATCTGTGGTCATCAGTCCCCTAGAACTTAGAACTACGTAAACCTAACTAACCTAAGGACATCACACACATCCATGCCCGAGGCAGGACTCGAACCTGCGACCGTAGCAGTCGCGCGGCTCTGGACTGAGCGCCTAGAACCGCTAGACCACCGCGGCCGACCTCACAGATGGTTTGTATTAAGTAAATATTTCATAATGTTTTGTCTAATGCAGTACCAGTCTTGTCTTTGCCAAAAGACATAAAGTCAAAGAACATATTAATTAATTAATAATTTTAGTTTCTGCATAGCAGTTTCATTTTAGAGTGGCGACAGTTTAACAGGAATGCTTGCAAAGTTAGGGAACTTGTTAGGATTTTGCATCATTTTCCTGTATGTATGCTATTTATATGAAGTGTTCCATAACGTGTGTTCCTGTGTTGCATACTCTGTACTTGTTCGAGACCACAAAGGGGACAGAATACAACGGACAATATTCAGTCAGTTGAGGAAGTCCCTTCCAGTGATAGTTCAGTACAGGTAATGACCACAGCTAGGACTGAGTCGTTGAACATAAAAGATATGTTACTTAGTATAGCCCAAGCGGTGCAGACGTTAACTGCAAATCTACGATCGATGTCTGCTAAAGTTCAGTCTACAGCAACTGAACAATGTAGGATAGCTTCTGTACAGGAATCAATGGTAGCAGAACAAGACAAAATTTTTGCTATAGTTCATACTATAGCAGTAGAACAAGTAAGTCTCTGTGTTAAACAAGACGGTCTCGTTAAGCAGCAGGATGTACCAGTAACTGAACAAGCAAATATCAGGCTAACTATGTAAGTGTATATTGCTATGGTTGAGTCATTGCCTACATAACAATATTCTGAGAGTTTGAGATGCCAAGTGGATCATTTAATCATTCAGCAAAGAGATTTTGCTACGGAAATGGAAAATCTTAAGCTGTCCCAGGAGAAAGTTCCTGAGGAAATCTTCGAAATCCAAACTGAAGTAATAGATGTTACCACAACCGTAAATTCTCTTTTGTCGAATAGGAGCTTGTTATATCAGTTTGTGTCGCAGTAATAGACGAGAGGGTGTCACAGTGTGTTAGATAACAACTGTAACAAGCTGTGCAGAATGTTCAACCGGATAATGTATCAGATTCCACAACGATCCAGATTGATAGTGATGTGATAAGCCAACAATTTGGTCAAGAATTCTCGAAGTGGAAAGACAGTATAGCCAAATCGGTTGAAGAATGTTCCAAGTCACTAAGGGAAATGAGACAGAGTGGTTATGACACACGTTACATTTTCCGACGAACCAAAGCAAAATGTGTTGAATTCGGCGTCAGTGACGAGTAGTACGGCGCCTACGACAAAAAGTGCTCATGTGGTGTCTGACTATCTACGGCAATGTACCACACAACAACGCATACGCCGAAATGTTGAGGGAGGAGATGCTCCTAAAGCACCGGAATTTAAAAGCGTTCTGTCCCGAGAAGAAAACTGTTAACTCCTTCGTATTCAGTCGCGGGTTCAGAGGTGTGTTACCCCGTGCACGAAATGACAGCCGAAGGAATTCTTTTGTCGCTGGATACGTAAAAGGAGAATGTAGTTCATGGCGCATGGATATTAGGGAAACCGGGGCACCTACAAGGATTTTCAGCTGGCGTTTTGGAATAGGTATTGGTGTAAGGGAAATCTAGAACGACTGAAAAGAGAGGTTTATTATCCCAATTTTCAATCACGAGTGGGATCCTGAGGCAGTATTTCGAGAAGTAAGTGAATAAAATTAGATATTGGGCTACTCCAGTCCCACAGGTGGATATTTTCAAAATTATTAAGGCAAATCTAATTTTCGATATACGTGAAAATCTCGTGTATGCTCAAGAACACAATGTTGTAGACTTTCTCTCAGGCGTCGACATCATAGACCTACTAAACGAAGACTTAATAGCTACAAATCATGGGAATGGATCGCCCAATAGTGTAAACAAGAACTTTTCATATCACCTAGGGAAGAGCGGCAATAATAACAGTAAAGCGCAGCTAAGCTCCGGCTTCCGAGCTCAGCATAACAAACAACAGGTTAACAGAATGAATACCAATGCGGTGTAGTTCCAACTTCACTGGGCGAAAAAGAAAGGTTAAACCACCCATTTATTGGCACTTTAAGAACATGTTTGTAGGGTAAATTATGTATTCGCAATACTTTCCTTGCTTGAAGTATAATTCTAACACAAAACATACTAGAATATTAAAGTAACATTATACTACAATTACGAAAGTTTTATACTTTATTTTCCATGTGAAATAAGTTGCTTAAGATATGTAAAACTTCACCAGTTATTGGCACAATTTTCCAGTAGATGGCATGCACATTACCAGTCATTGGCACCCCCAATGTATAACTACTTTACTTATTATTAATAACATTATTACTCACAACTAGCTATCACAAGCTGTTCCTAATACTTGGTAATGCAATACAAGGTGAAAATTAAGAAAATAAAAAAAACTGAGAATCAGTTTGTTAATTCAGTAAAATTACGTAACACTCTATACAAATACAACTATAAATTACAGAAACACCAAACTGAGTTTGTTCTCAGTCCTTTCCTTTGTGTGAGTACCATTCCTGAAGAACTGCTATGCATAGGCCTTTGCGTGATGCAAGCAGTATGAATTTATTCCACCGATTCGGAGAAATCACTTTCATCATCAAAGGAATCAGTATTGTCACTATCATGTGCCACGTAACAATTATGGCATACAAAGAGATCATCATATGCATAATCAGGGATATGTATTTGATGCCCACTGGGGATGCATGTAGAGTGGAAAAGTTTTTACAGCTATTACATTCATATCCCTTCTTGGAAGAAATACTTCTTGTACATTTGAAGCACATTCCACGAAATTACTTTTCTTTATTCCTCATGCAACCACTTGTAGAGGCTGGAGCGTTCTCATCCTCTGAATGCTTAGCTTGGGATTTCAGCTCTGTCAGAATGCTGGTATCTCTCTTTATTTTCTTCTTTTTATTAATTTGTTCAGTAGCTTGCTTTTTCATTTTCTTCTCTTCTCTCTCCTGCTTTCGTTTTTCTTTCTGTTTTATGGCATCCTCCTTCATTTTTTCCTTTTCCTAGCGCAGGTTATTCCACTTTCTTGAGGTTAAAACAGATGGGACTCATTCCACTTGTCGCTTTCCTTTTCTTTATGGCATTTCTGGCCAAAGAAGCACTTCGTTTATACATTTGGTTGGAGTTCTATTTACTATAGGCGTATCTTCTGTGTCATGTCTTCCTGATGTAATCTGGCTAGCTTCTTCACTCGAGGCATATTGTGGATTTGAAATGTTCAGATTTTCATCAGAAAGGGACATGTTGGCATCTGGCCTGATTTCAGTTGCTTTCTGTTCCTGTTTTTGGTTTTCATTTTGATAACATTTCCATAGCCGATGTAGAAGAGAGAAATCTTCTCCATGAGCGTTTTCTGTCACATTCAGTATAGTCTCAAATTCATTTACTTTCTCTTCTCCAACAACCTGAACAAAAGTATCGTATGGAAAAGGCAGGATTTCTGACTTCCTGCTGTTGCTGTTAATATTATTGGGGTTAGAAACATTCCTACCCAAGCACTTTGGGAAATCAATGTTATTAGGGTTCCATGGGTACAACCCGGTAGCTCTGAAACCATTTTAATGGTGTTTTCAAGGTCCATTTTTTCAATCATTTCTTTCAAGATTGGTGCAAAGTCCTCTTTAGTTATAGCTTTTCCACCGTTGTTTGTTTCCCATGTGAATGCAGCATTCTTCCATTCACTTTTGGGAGGTCTGAAGGCAGCAACATCAGCAGGCTGCAATATTCTTGTAGAATTTGGATACAAAGATGTCAGAACAATTTTAAGATCTTTACACTGCTCGCTCAAGTGGTATATTAAATGGGTTTTATGCCCATCAACAAACTGAATTACAGGTCGTAGGATGTTATTTTCTTGGAGATATGGATGAAAAACGTTAGCTATGAACTCGAAGAAAACTTCAGATTTCATCCATCCATTGTCGCTTCTCCCGATGCCCCACATTTCAGGAACCTTGCTGATAACGTTGGTAGGAATTCTCTGATAGGGGTAAATTATCATTGGAGGGCACGTCTTTCCATCTGCTGAGAATGTGCACATGACAATGGGAGTAGCTTTGACTGGACCTTTCTCTACTTCATAGACATTTTAACAGCCCGTGGGTGCAAGTACAATATCTTTCTTAGGACATAGAACAAAATTAGTTTCATCGCCATTGAAAATACGGCTTGGACATGACAGCACATCTAATACATTTTCCTCCTTAAGGAGGTCTTCTGTGGACACAAACCATCCTCTCACGTCTTGTTCACTAACACAAGCACTTGCAGCAGTTACTCCCAAATGTGTTCTTTCAGAAACTTCCGGATGCCTTTTTAAAAAGGCCGAATACCATTTCTTACCAGGGGTTTCATCCTTAAAAGGATTAGGACGTTTACTGTCATGAAGAAATTCTCGCACGCTTGCCTGAATATATTGTTTTCGCCGTGGGAATCCCTTCCAAGCACATTCAAAGATCCACCAGAAAAGATAATTAAGAATATTGTCAGATATAATGAATTAGCTTGTAAATTGTCAATGAGTCAATCTGCAGGGATAGCAATACTCACCAAACAAGGGTGTTTTCTCCCTTTGTGCTCAGTATAGGCGCTGGCCCATGGGATGTTTTGGTATATTTATTACACAGCCACGATTCCTGTACAGTCTGGACGCTGCTTTAAATGAGATGCCTTTCTTTACCTCTTGGAGTGCTTTCTGAAGGCTTTCTTCACTGTGTGAATCATTTCGCCTAGGAATTATATTTAATTCAGTTTACTTCTATAATGAAAGAGATGCAGAAAAATGTTAAAATCAATGCCAATTGTTGCTTAATAATTTTCCAGTCATTGGTACACAATTTTGTAGTTGTTGGCACGGTGCCATTTACTGGTTACAGTTATCATTTGATGTTGCTGTTTTTACAGCCACATTTATTTCCCATTCACATCAAGATTAAAATTAATTTCACTATGAAAGTGAATCAGTGCAAAATACCAGTTGTTGGCACCTGGTGCCAATAATTAGAATTACAGGCTTTGCAAAATCCAGTTATTGACACAGCTTAAACTTCTGCACTTTTGAGGTTAGAATGTTTCAATTTATTCCAGTAACTCCATACTGATTGTATTTGATAACTATGGTATCATAATTTTGAAATATGAGATGTCCACACAATTACAGCACTTAATATATGGCAGTATTTCTTAACTTACCTCTTAGAAAATCCTTTCTTGCGCAGGCAACTTCACAACACTCGACTTCAGGTCAGCTTCCCGCCAAACCAGTTCCCAGAAGGCGTTGAAACAAATGCAGCGCCAGAAGCGAAAACAGAGGTCTTCATCTGTTTCTAAAACAGCACTACCAACTTAAAAATTTCCTTATTACAAAATGTTTCTTAGCAGGGTGCCAATTACTGGTGGGGTGCCAATAATAGGGTCGTTTAACCAACCTAACGAGCAAAGATTCAACCCGATGCAAACCACAAAGCAAAATAACAACATAGAATAATCAGCAATTCCAAGGGAATAATCCGAACTGGCAACCACAAAATATTAACCAGCAATCTTCAAATTTAAATGACTGGAGAGAGGAACCACCTTTGATTACGGATGTCACTGACGAACCCAGAACTCATCCGATGACTAAAGACGACCAGATCGTGCCCCGGAGAATCGCTCGGGTGTGATGTAAGGGTCTTTCGCAAGAGAGTTATGTTCCAATGGAATGACGGACAGAGACTAGTAAATGAACTTACGCATGACGTCCAGCATTTTACAGATCAGCGTATGACAGTTCCCATACCGGTGATATACTACCGTTAAAATAATTCTTGATACAGGTGCAAATTTAAATGCAATCTCCGCAGCGCTGTTTGAGAGGTTGACACGACACCGGAAACTATCAGTCTTGCATGTGAGTAGTTGTGAAGTTGCAGGTGCTATCAGCACCGGGGCATACAAGTTACAGATACATTGAATTAAGAACAGGAAATGTAGCGACTTTATGCACCTTACTAGTAACAAATAAATTAATAGAGGACTGTATTTTTTGTATTGAGAGTTTTCGGGAGAAGGACGTCAAATTCCACCTGTGCGAGGTGTGCCTCTTTTAAGATTGATGATGAGAATGTGTGTGTGGAGCTGATGAGAGAAGTTTGTAGTCACGGAAGATATTATCAGGATTCTACAATTAAGCTTATAAGGTTGTTCGAGAAGAATCAGATATCAAATGCAGAAGAGGTTTACCAAGTATGCACATTAATTGATGTTATATCTCAAAAGAGGTCTGGATCTAACTGTTTGGACGATCGGCAGCGAAAACAATTGGCAGACTTATTGCAGCAGAATATCGATGTCTTTAGTGAAAAAATGGTTATAATGAAAGGCTATTGAGCCATGGCTGGCTCATGGTATGCGCTGGATTAAACCTTTGTTGCGATTTTGTGTTTAGTCTCCCGCGTTTATTGCGATTATGCTGATATCCTTTCCTTCTGCAGGTGGCAGCAGCGGTGTATATCCACATTCGCAGCATGGGCTATCTTTGACCTGGCGCTTATAGTTTCCCTCTGGGCAGTGTGCGACCAGTCGGTCGGTTGGCGAGGAGAAGCGAGGAATTCTCCGCGGGACTTTGTCCGGCCGGGGCCGCTGGCGGTCTCTACGCAGTGCAGGAGTGCGTGGTGCTGTTCCCATTGCTACGAGGTCCGTGGCTCACCGATCTGTGACCCGAAAGTTGAGTTTTGATTTAATCTACCAGTAAATCATGACTATTCACATTGTGTCATTTGGAGTTCGTTGTCAGTTGTTGGGATAATCCCACAAGCAACAACGTGGTTTTCAAGTTGGAAAATTCTAGCCACCTTCCAGTAGAGTTTCACTGCATTTGGTTATTTGATATGAAGTGCACCAGCGGAATCTTGTACCTTGTAGCCGTTAACGTTCCAGTTACTTGTCCTGGCTGTTGACGTGAATTTCTGGCAGTGTAGTTGCGTCATGGTGTTGTTGCTGTCAGAGCAGTGAGTACTTTGACAGCTCCATGTATGATTGGTTGTGGTCACCAATATCTTCTACGTTGTTCCGTTGAACTCCCTGTTGTGCCCTGGTCGTGTGAAGTGGAAGTTATCTTGTTGGTGGGGTCCCTTGAGTGTCGGTTGATTGGGTTGTCGTCGGATCCTGTATGGTTAACCTGACTGCCTGTTTCACCTAAGCGAGCTTTAGTGTTTGAATTCCAGGCTAACCCTCGAACATCTGAATGCCCTTGGGTGTACTGCCCTCTTTATTTGTTCATTTTCTTTGTACTTATATGCTTTCTAGCCAATTCTTTTTAGTTAGATTTGTTTTGCCATTAAGGCTTTCAGCCTAGTTCAAAGAACTGTTTCATGTAAGGGCTTTGGTAGTTTAAATAATATTAATGTCATTGAGTTTTAAGTGTCAGGCCTTGGGCCGATTTGAATTTAACTTGTTTGCTATTGAAGTTTCTGATTCTTTGGGCCTTCAGCCTAACTACGGAACTGTTTTAAGATAAGGCTTTGCTCTTATATTTCTTTTTTGTTTGAGTTTTGCCTAGTTAAGAACCTTTACGTAAGGCTTTTTTTTTTTAATTTCATGTTGTTTAGCCTTAAGTGTTGGGCTTTCAGCCGATTTTCAATTCAAATTGTTTGCTTTGAAATCCTCTGATTCTTTGGGCCTTCAGCCTAAATAAATAACTGTTGTAAGATAAGTCTTGCCTTTTAAATACCTGAGTATGCTTGCGTTTTTAGTTATCGGCCTCCTGGCGTTTTAAATTAAAGTGGCTTTCAGCTGGTATTTAAGTCCCAAAGATTAAAGCTGTTTTCTGCAAAAAAAATTTTAGGCTCTTGTCTTTGATCAAATAATAAAGTTGTATGTTCGAGTGTAGCTGACGCCCCATTATTTTGGCCCATTTCCACAATTTAAACTACCTTCCTGTCCTGCGGGTTTAGCAGGGCGTCTCACTGGTAGCAGAGTGTGGTTGTGCTTGCCTTTCTAGTTGCTGTCAGTTTCACTCTTGCTTCGTTTGTGATATGTGGCACCATATTGTCTTGGCTGTTACTTGTTTTAGGTGCCTACCGTAATGGCAGTCAGTGTCCGGGAATCGGCCTGTTCAGAAAATACCACCTTGTTTACGAGTTCGCAATAAGACGCCAAACGATGGAGGGTAGTATTCCGAACTGGTAACCCGTTTGCGCGCTGCCGTTCTTCAGCTGGATGACGTCACGCCATCAGTGTTGGGTCAGACAGGAGCGGCAACTGTTTTAGGCTATTATAGGCCTTGAAGACACTATTCGTCTTTTGGATGGAACTCAACCTAGTGACACTCAGCTGCATAGGGTGCGGGCACAGTTAATGCATCTAACTAATCCGATAGCGGATTTGAGCACGTTAAGTTTGGAAGATCTCACAAGAAAATAACCGTTGAGTTGGGAACTTTGGTGAGCGCATTACTGTTTAAACTTACGTGTTCGGAGTTGGATGGGAGGAAGGTTGAAGATAGACTTGCGCTGTCAGGGAGAGAGTGCGAGCCAGAACGGGGATGGTGCTGTGACAGCCTATGTCAAGTTAGATGCTGTGTTTGCTAAGTTGCCTAGTCCTCTGGCCTATTTCTTTAGAGATATTGCTGAATTGGTTGTGAAGCGACTTGATCAGGTAGAGGAATTATTGTGATTATTGGTTCGCTTAGAATAACACGCGGCCGATTTTAGAGTTCCGCACCAAGTAATTTTGCCGTTGTTTTACCGTTAGCAAGAGGCCAGTTGCAGAATCTCCTCTCCCGTATCATGGCAGAAGGGTTTAGCTTGCGACAATTAAGAGAAATCGTAATTAGGCAAAGGTTGACAACCGGGGTTCGTAAACAGCTTGAGTGTCGTTACATTTGGGAAGTGCAGTGGGGTGAGGAACAGTATGTCGATAGAGTTCAGACAGCCTCTTAGCCTTACTGATTGATATACCTGAACAAGAATTGGTCTCTATAGTTCTTAGGGGAATGCGTGTGGCAGAGAAGTCGCATTTAGTCTTCCGTAAGCAGCTTTCAACTTGGGAAGAGCTCCGTGACGTGGTCGTAGCAGCATCTGCGTAACCACTCGAGATTTGTGTACGTCGCGAGGTTAAGGGGCGGGGCGTCGCCGCAGATGCCGGAGTACATGCATCTGCTGAAGTTATCAAGAGGGAACCCCGTCGTTGTTTCAGGTGCGGCAGTACGGCTCATTTGGTGCGCTCTAGAGTTCTGCTTCGTGCACCCAGAGCCAATAGATGACGCCGGGTTTGGTCGCGAAGTCGGGTTTGAGCTTTCAGACATTGGTGTACTCGGGTGGTCACTCGTTCATCACCCCCCTGGCCATACGTTTGTTCTCCGGTAGGTGTCCAGCCGGTGTGCGCTCTTTGGGATTCTGATAGTTCCTTTGAATTACTGAGCTTCGAGTGGTTTTTCGAATTTGGGCATCTCACGAAACTTTTGGTGGTCCCTACGTCGGTGCAGAGATGTCGGGTGGCCAATGGCCAGGTGTTGCCTCTATACGGTTGGGTCCGGCGAGTATATCGGTTGGCCATTTTTCCTGGCCTACGTCTGTAGCCTTGGTTAAAGAACTGCCCGTTAATCTAATTTTTGGGTGTGATTTCATCAATAAAACCGGCTTGGTCTTGGATTATTCCGGACACACCTTTTTCTTTGAATTTGCTCCTCGAGAGAAGATTCGCCTTTGCGAGTGCGCTAAACCTGTTGTGCATCGAACTGCCAGTGCGTTGGCCGATGTGGCCGTAGCTAACGAGTTTGATCTGGCCCATCTCTGACTCCATCAGGCTTCTCAGTTACGCGATTTGTTGCACAGATTTCCCCAGCTCGTTTATGATAGCTTGTATGTTACTAACATTCTTGATTATCACATCCTTCTGTCCGACAGTTTTCCAGTTTGACAGTCCCCAAACCACGTCTCACCCCCTAAGGTGTAGATACTTGAGGCTAAGGTATGTCAGATGCTCCAACAACGAGTAATTAGGCCATCTACATCTGCTTATGCCTCCCCAATATTTCTTGTACCTAAAGATCAGTGGCGTGATTTCAGACCTGTGGTTGACTACCGCCCTTCAAACGCTAAGGTTGCCCTTGAATCGGTACCCCTACCTAATCTGCATAATTCGTTTTCTTGGTTTGCTGGCGCTAATTGGTCTACGGTTCTTGATTTGAATCTGGCCTATTATGAGACTCCATTGGCTGAAGGGTGTAAACATGTAACTGCATTTTATACTGATTGGAACTTGTTCGAGTTCAACAGAATCCCTTTTGGTCTAGCAACTGGAGCGGCTGAGCTTACTCGTTTGTTGGATAATATCCTTGGCGACGTGAAGTTAGTCTGCGTGTATAATTATTTGGATTACTTGGTTATCTATAGTCGTTCGTTTGAGGATCATTTGGAGCATATTCAGCGAGTTCTTTTGAGATAACAGTAAGGCGGGGTGACCGTTAATCCTAGTAAGATCACTGTAGCCAAGCAGCAGTTATCTTTCCTAGGTCATACAGTGCCGGGTCAGAGCATTCGCATTGATGGGCTATGCCTCCACCTACTGATAAGCGGGGGATTGCTAAATTCATAGGCATGTCAAATTATTTCAGGCGTTTGGTTCCAAAATTTCACTTAGTTGGCCTCACCCTTAAACTAGTTAAGCCGGAAGGGCGCCCCTTTTGATTGGGGACGCGCCCAGGAGGCTGCCTTTGAGCAAATTAAGGCAGAGACAGCCAGTCCTCCGGTCCTTGGGGTACCCGATTTTAATAAAAGGTTTATTGTTCAAACTGACGCTTCTAATGCTGGGGTTTCAGCTGTTCTCCTCCAGGAGTTTCAGAGGCAGGGACCACCATTAGCCTACGCGTCTTGGCGGCTAACTGATGCCGAACTCAAGTATTCCGTCTGAGTGCGAGGCTTTGGACGTTTTGTTTGGATTCGAGAGGTACCACTTCTACCTTGAACATCGAGTTTTCCAATTAGAGACCAACAATCAGGCTTTGACCTGGATGTTGACTAGGCCGCGTAAAACTGGCCGTATTGCCAGTTGTGCAGTACGTATTTCGGCATTTCAGTTTGGATTAAACATGTGAAGGGGTCTGAAAATATCCTTGCGGATGTCCTCAGCCGGATGTTCACCGAAACTACACCTAGTGAGAAAAACCAGCAGGTAGAAGGAGATGGTCTTAATTGTATGGTGTTGGGTGAAATTCCCTCCTTGTTTGCAGATGTGGGTCAGCATGAGCATGAGGACCCTGTTTAGGCACTAATTAAGCAACGTGTGTTGGCAGGAGAGCTGTCGGATGAGTATGTTAAGGAGGTGGGGGATACCAAGGAGTGCAAGATCTGTTTGCTAGTAGCTTTGGTGCACCCGGACTTTCGTTACTTTCATGATTCCTTCGTCGGTGGCAATTTGGGTACTAATAAGAGTCTACAAAACACCAAGTAGCATTTAACTTGTCCCACCATTGACCGAGATGTGAGAAGATATACCAATGCCGCTTGTGTAATGTGGCCAAACCCAAGAATGCTCTTTAACAGGCTTTGTTGATTTCTGAACGAGAGTCGTGTACTATGCACAATCTCTGTATTGATTATTTAGGACCTTACCTCGTCTTAAGCAGAGTCATCTATATGTACTAGTTATTATCAATGTGTTCAGCAGATTTACTTGGCACCTCACGACCTGTAACGTTACCGCTGCTATCACTATTTATCATTTAACTAATATTTTCAGTAATTTGGCCCACCCAAGCAGCTTGTTAGCGATAATGCTCCTGCTTTTCTTTCGGCTCCTTTCAAGGCCTTCTGCTTTCGTAACAGTGTCAGGCATGTCACTACCACCCCGTATTAGCCGGCCAGAGTGGCCGAGTTGTTCCAGGCGCTTCAGTCTGGAACCGCGCGACCGCTACGGTCGCAGGTTCGAATCCTGCCTCGGGCATGGATGTGTGTGATGTCCTTAGGTTAGTTAGGTTTAAGTAGTTATTTGTAACGGACTTATGACCTCAGCTGTTAAGTCCCATAGTGCTCAGAGCCATTTGAACCATTTGAGCTAACCTGCAAAAATCTCATTTTCACTCGAACGGATTCGTTTCCTCAGTTTTATAATAGTCGATAAAGGAATAATACCGGATTCATCAAAGGTGAGCGGCATCAAGAATTTTCCCACATCATCAAATAAGAAGCAATTAAAAATCTTTCACGGGAATGACGACCTCCCATAGGCGATTTCTAAGCCAACAGGTGAAGAGTGCAGGGTCCTTACACCAGCGTGTACGAAAAACCGTACCGTGGAGACGGACAAATGACTGTGAGGTTGCATTCCAGATTATCATAGACACTCTTGTCGATGCAAAATTGCTTCACCACTCAAATACGACTTTGGAGTTTGGTTTGATGACTAATTCATCGAGCGTTAGCTTAGGTTGCTGTTTGTTTCAATTCAAGGAAATCAATAATCAGCCAACGTTCTGTCCCATAGCTTACGCAAGTCACGTGTTACCATGCTGTGAGTCCTCTAATACAACCATAGAATTGGATTCTTTGGGGACTGTGTGGGCGTTTCGAAAATCCCACTATAGCTTGTTTGGAGCACGCACGACCGTGTACTGCGATCATCAAGGCCTCAAATTCCTGCAACGATACAAAATACTTCACTCCCGACTATCACGCTGGACCCTGTCTTTACAAGAATATAATTTCAGATTTCTATACATAAAGGGGCAACATAACCAGATCGCCGATGCTCTATCTAGACTACCTGAATGTTTGAAGATCATTAGCACTGTTGAAGACGAGAAGAAGCAACACAGGAACTTGCTGATGAAAGATTTTGAATCCAGGATATATTATTTATACATGTGTAGTAACCCATCTGTCCTGCAGCAACGAGATAGTCATCGGTCTATAGCTTTGAATAAACTGAGTCTGCCATTCCAACGGCAGCTCCGAAGATTTTTCAGTGTAGTCGATAATGTTTTCTTCAACAGAAGTTCTGATACTTCAGATAAGTGGAGTGTATGTTAATCAGAAAATTACTTGGAAAAGCTCATAATGCACACTCGCTGTGTTTGGGGACATTTTGAAGTACTAAAATGTGCATATAAAATAGGTAGCTACTGTTACTTAGCCGGCCGGAATGGCCGAGCCGTTCTGGGCGCTACAGTCTGGAACCGCGCGACCGACATTTAAGCAGGTTTTGAAGAAATGCAAAGTTTGTCATTTAGCTGACTTGTAACAAAGGTACACAAGATGAGATGCACTTAATCATTTCACATAAGATCTTAGATCTGATCTCAGTAGACATGTGAGGCAGTTCCGAGGTCAAGAGGAGGTAGTAAATAGTTGAATTTTTGGATACATTTTCTAAGTACGTAATGTTGTACCCAGTTGGATCAGCCACCAGCACATGAGTTATCAAGATACTGTTGTCTTATTTTTTCCATCTTCAGGAAAGCCAAGAACGATTCTGACAGAAAATGCAACGATTATCACGTGTTATACTTGGAAGCCCCCCATGAACCATGGACCTTGCCGTTGGTGGGGAGGCTTGCGTGCCTCAGCGATACAGATGGCCGTACTGTAGGTGCAACCACAACGGAGGGGTATCTGTTGAGAGGCCAGACAAACATGTGGTTCCAGAAGAGGGGCAGCAGCCTTTTCAGTAGTTGCAGGGGCAACAGTCTGGATGATTGACTGATCTGGCCTTATAACATTAACCAAAACGGCCTTACTGTGCTGGTACTGCGAACGGCTGAAAGCAAGGGGAAACTACAGCCGTAATTTTTCCCGAGGACATGCAGCTTCACTGTATGATTAAATGACGATGGCGTCCTCTTGGGTAAAATATTCCGGAGGTAAAATAGTCCCGCATTCGGATCTCCGGATGGGGACTACTCAAGAGGACGTCGTTAACAGGAGAAAGAAAACTGGCATTCCACGGATCGGAGAGTGGAATGTCAGATCCCTTAATCGGGCAGGTAGGTTAGAAAATTTAAAAAGGGAAATGGATAGGTTAAAGTTAGATATAGTGGGAGTTAGTGATGTTCGGTGGCAGGAGGAACAAGACTTTTATTCAGGTGATTATAGGGTTCTAAATACAAAATCAAGTAAGGGCAATGCGGGAGTAGGTTTAATAATGAATAAAAAAGTAGGAGTGCGGGTTAGCTACTACAAACAGCATAGTGAAGGCATTATTGTGGCCAAGATAGACACAAAGCCCATGCCAACTACAGTAGTACAAGTTTATATGCCAACTAGCTCTGCAGATGATGAAGAAATTGATGAAATGTATGACGAGATAAAAGAATTTATTCAGGTAGTGAAGGGAGACGAAAATTTAATTGCCATGGGTGACTGGAATTCGTAAGTAGGAAAAGGGAGGAAGGAATCATAGTAGGTGAATATGTATTGGGGGGAAGAAATGAAAGAGGAAGCCGCCTTGTAGAATTTTGCACAGAGCATAACTTAATCATAGCTAACACTTGGTTCAAGAATCATGAAAGAAGGTTGTACACCTGGAAGAATCCTGGAGATACTAAAAGGTATCAGATAGATTACATAATGGTAAGACAGAGATTTAGGAACCAGGTTTTAAATTGTAAGACATTTCCAGGAGCATATGTGGATTCTGACCACAATCTATTGGTTATGAACTGCAGATTGAAAATGAAGTAACTGCAAAAAGGCGGGAATTTAAGGAGTTGGGACCTGGATAAACTGAAAGAACCAGAGGTTGTACAGAGTTTCAGGGAGAGCATAAGGGAACAATTGACAGGAATGGGGGAAAGAAATACAGTAGAAGAAGAATGGGTAGCTCTGAGGGATGAAGTAGTGAAGGCAGCAGAGGATCAAGTAGGTAAAAGGACGAGGGCTAATAGAAATCCTTGGGTAACAGAAGAATTATTGAATTTAATTGATGAAAGGAGAAAATATAAAAATGCAGTAAATGAAGCAGGCAAAAAGGAAAACAAACGTCTCAAAAATGAGATCGACAGGAAGTGCAAAATGGCTAAGCAGGGATGGCTAGAGGACAAATGTAAGGATGTAGAGGCTTGTCTCACTAGGGGTAAGATAGATACTGCCTACAGGAAAATTAAAGAGACCTTTGGAGATAAGAGAACCTCTTGTATGAATATCAAGAGCTCTGATGGCAACCCAGTTCTAAGCAAAGAAGGGAAGGCAGAAAGGTGGAAGGAGTATATAGAGGGTTTATACAAGGGCGATGTACATGAGGACAATATTATGGAAACAGAAGAGGATGTAGGTGAAGACGAAATGGGAGATAAGATACTGCGTGAAGAGTTTGACAGAGCACTGAAAGACCTGAGTCGAAACAAGGCCCCGAAACAAGGCCCCGGGAGTAGACAACATTCCATTAGAACTACTGATGGCCTTGGGAGAGCCAGTCATGACAAAACTCTACCATCTGGTGAGCAAGATGTATGAGACAGGCGAAATACCCACAGACTTCAAGAAGAATATAATAATTCCAATCCCAAAGAAAGCAGGTCTTGACAGATGTGAAAATTACCGAACTATCAGTTTAATAAGTCACAGATGCAAAATACTAACGCGAATTCTTTACAGACGAATGGAAAAACTGGTAGAGGCAATACTAACCTCACGACTTATCTTAGAAGAAAGACTAAGAAAAGGCAAACCTACGTTTCTAGCATTTGTAGACTTAGAGAAAGCGTTTGACAACGTTAACTGGAATACTCTCTTTCAAATTCTGAAGGTGGCAGGGGTAAAATACAGTGAGCGAAAGGCAATTTACAATTTGTACAGAAACCAGATGGCCGTTATAAGAGTCTAGGGGCATGTAAGGGAAGCAGTGGTTGGGAAAGGAGTGAGACAGGGTTGTAGCCTCTCCCCGATGTTATTCAATCTGTATATTGAGCAAGCAGTAAAGGAAACAAAAGAAAAATTCGGAGTAGGTATTAAAATCCATGGAGAAGAAATAAAAACTTTGAGCTTCGCCGATGACATTGTAATTCTGTCAGAGACAGCAAAGGACTTGGAAGAGCAGTTAAACGGAATGGACAGTGTCTTGAAAGGAGGATATAAGATGAACATCAACAAAAGCGAAACGAGGATAATGGAATGTAGTCAAATTAAATCGGGTGATGCCGAGGGGATTAGATTAGGAAATGAGACACTTAAAGTAGTAAAGGAGTTTTGCTATTTAGGGAGTAAAATAACTGATAATGGTCGAAGTAGAGAGGATATAAAATGTAGACTGGCAATAGCAAGGAAATCGTTTCTGAAGAAGAGAACATCGAGTATAGATTTAAGTGTCAGGAAGTCGTTTCTGAAAGTATTTGTATGGAGTGTAGCCATGTATGGAAGTGAAACATGGACGATAACCAATTTGGACAAGAAGAGAATAGAAGCTTTCGAAATGTGGTGCTACAGAAGAATGCTGAAGATAAGGTGTAGATCACGTAACTAATGAGGAGGTATTGAATAGGATTGGGGAGAAGAGAAGTTTGTGGGACAACTTGACTAGAAGAAGGGATCGGTTGGTAGGACATGTTTTGAGGCATCAAGGGATCACAAATTTAGCATTGGAGGGCAGTGTGGAGAGTAAAAATCGTAGAGGGAGACCAAGAGATCAATACACTAAGTAGATTCAGAAGGATGTAGGTACTGGGAAATGAAGAAGCTTGCGCAGGATAGCGTAGCATGGAGAGCTGCATCAAACCAGTCTCAGGACTGAAGACCACAACAACAACACATACTTGGAAGAAGGGTTTACGGGAAGCAAATATTACACGTGTCAAAACGTCATGTAACAAACCCCGAGCGAGTCCCATCGAGCGTGTATTTAGAGACTTAAATCGCTTTATGAGAACCTACAGCTCGACGAAGCAAATTAGGTGGATTGATCTGTTGCATAACTTCACTACAATCGTAAATAACCTACCGCATAAAACTACGGGGTATATTCTGGAAGATCTAGTGTCATTTTTGAATGTAGCTGTGGATGCTCTGGACAACGTAATTGATGGCGTGAAGATATCTCAGTGTACATTGTCTTCATAGTGCTGTGACTGCTTTTTTTTATTGTTTTTGAACACTCTGCAGGTACAAACACGAACCGAAGTGGACTCTTTAAACACAGATGCAAGTTCGGTAGAGTTGAACGCTAACCCGTTTTATCTCAGATAGGCGCTGTAATCCGTCTTTGTGTTCTTGCTCATTCTTTTGTACCTTGTTGCATATCTTGAGAACGTCTATCTTGGCACTGTGAGGCCTTAGCAGTCCCATCCCAGCCTTCAGTCACATGTTCCTTCATTCACATGTTCGTATCTAACAACTAACCAGCCATCACCACCGAGCACTATTCCCTCCCGATGTCTTGCTGCTTCTCAATCCTGCTGTACCATCGGCATCGGACCGTCGACATCGTACCATTATCATCGCAACGTCGACATAATATCCAGAACTTGTTTGTCTATTAAATGAATGTTGCGTTGTGTGAATCTATACAGTTCTGCGAAAATTTTATCTACTTCATGTATTTTTTGGTTTCTTACTATCAGTATAACATTTTTTTCTCAATACTCACTCTGAAATCCAACATGTTTGATACAAAATTCCGTTGTTTCGCTAATTTGATGATTACAACCGGTCTGGCGAGGCTCACGGGGAGTTTTGATCTCGGGTTCCCTCTACCAACCGCGCTCGAATATGTGGGCTTCAATATCATTCCCGAGAAAGTTAGTACGATTATTTGCACCAGCAGGTGGTGGGAGTCAGCAAATACCTGGAACTGTTTTGAAAAAGAAATCGTGAAACCGAAACTCAATGTTATGTCCTACGTGATGTACTACAATTGTAATATTCCGGCTGTGAGTACTAGCGATGATGCGCTGCGGAATTCGATACGACAACGCTCTTTGCTCTGACGCCAAAGCTCTTTGCTGAAAAAAAAAAAAGAGGAGCAGCTATGTTTTCTTGGAATTGTTGGAAATACGTAATGCCGATTGGACATTGTATTTTTTTGAGGTCAGATAAGTTTGCAAAAGGAAGTACTTTGATGTGCAGAAGTCAATGTCTAATCGCAGTTATGAAAAATAAAGAACTGAATGTGTGACAAAGGTAAATTTCGTTTTAGAACTTTTGTTCGATGTTCGATCCTCGGAACTTCATAAAAACTGATAGTGTGTTTAGCAATAAAGTGCCTAGTGATTTCTTCGCAAATTAACAATACTGGGCGAGTCTGCTACTATCACGGTCCGAACGACGCGCAATGTTTCTCTCTCAGCTTATATGTTCAAGACGTTTCCTAAGCGACCAGTTTGTTGGTCATATGATGTCATAGTGGCACTGGTTGTTCACCCTTATCGTTCTGAAAGTGTTTTCCAGAAAAATCTTACGGCGACTGAGTACTTTTGTGGCCAAGAGAGACGGAATCTTCATTACGAGTTGTAGCCGTTTTCTCCGACTTTGCCTGGCGTTCTCTGAGAACCGGTGAAGGGAAAATTCCGACCGCCAACTCGTCCTTTACCTAACCCGTTCTCTCCTTACAGCAGCCACAAAGAACACACATTTATCTCTAGTCAAAATTTTCATTGATGGTTTGTACTAGACAAGTAAAGGATTTCATATTGTATAAATCTATGCAAAAAATTCAAAGAAGAGTTTTTTAATACAGCACCTGTCATATCTTTGTCAAACGACAAATGTCGAAGAACTATTTAGTTAATTAATAATTTTAGTTTTAGCGTAGCTGTTTCATTTCATCACACAACTGCATTCGTGAATGAATGTCAGTAGACTGGAGGTAAGTGTCACTATGCTTGCCATTGACAGAGGAGGGCAGTGAGAGACTGGAATCAGAACCTTCAATAAATGACCTATGTGGGAGGTGTATTAACCGATCCATCGCTTCCACATACTGCTCATACAGAGGGCCCTTGCCTGTGTCCAGACATTAACCAGTCGCAACCCCCTCTGCACAGGTGGATGGCGAGACTGTTGTTATATACTTTAGAGGAGGTCCTGAGGATAGGTAACAACTGAAGGCCACGTGATGGGGGCGGTCTATCATCAGCTTTAGGGGTTGTCCCAGGTGACCGAATTTTGATATTCTATGTGTTGCATTGGTTCAAGTCCCACCGCTGGTTCTGGCACACTGAAACACACACATCATTGGTATGCCATGGCTGTTCTGCACATATACGTTGTAAAAGTTACTCCCAAAAATCACAATTCAGTAAGTGGTGGGAGGCGGCGACAGCACAAAGCTACCCCTCATAGCCAATGCTGTCGATTTGTTGATGTTCAGAAGATTGCCTGGAGCCTAAATGTATCGCTCAGTCCAGTTTAGTGTGCAGCAGATTTCAACACTGAAATGAACCAAATCTAGCAGGTTGTTAATATATGCTCTATAGCAGCAGGTAATATCCCATTATGTGATGCCAAATACTTGTAAAATGCTACACAGTCAGCGGTTAAGACCCGTGAGGAGTGGCTCGAGCACGATGGCATACGGCCGGAATGGCCGTGCGGTTCTAGGCGCTACAGTCTGGAACCGAGCGACCGCTACTGTCGCAGGTTCGAATCCTGCCTCGGACATGGATGTGTGTGATGTCCTTAGGTTAGTTAGGTTCAACTAGTTCTAAGTTCTAGGAGACTGATAACCTCAGAAGTTAAGTCGCATAGTGCTCAGAGCCATTTGAACCATTTTGAACGATGGCATAAAGGCATGTAGAAAGTGGGGCTACCTTGTTATAGAGACCTCCTAATAGGTTTTGGGAACACCACCCGTCTGTTGATCTGCACCTGAGAGATGGCTTATGCTAAAAGGTGTCACATGCTGTCCATGAGGCATGGGGAAAATCCCATATGGTGCATCATCTGCAAGAGGAAGTAATCGTGCTCTCTTTCAAAGCCCGAAAGAAAGTCGTGTCGTTATGAGTAGACTACTGCACCTTCTAATCGACGGGTTATGTGAGCACTGATTTGGTGTTGTACTGGTTGTCTGTCTTGCAGTGGGGTGCAGAGTGTCAATGTCCCTGAGAGCTGTATAGTACATACCCAGGGTCTGCTGGTGTCATGCAACCGTGTCTTTGGCAAATTATATAAGAATTTTGTGAACTACTAGTTCAGCACACGTCTAGAGGTTTCGGAAGTGACGTTGTCCACAGTTGGTCAACGTTGCGGCCACTTGCCCATCCCAACCACAGGTGACTTCAGACTTCATATTACAACAGCCAATACTATATAGGACTTGTCGGGGGTGAAGATGCAATGTGCAGATATAGGACCAGAGGCTATCGTTCAGTGGCACCACTTCTTGTGTAAGACCTTGTGGCATTTATAAATGATCCAGTCGGCTCGCCGAATGATTAGTAAGATTTTTGTTTCAAGAGTTTTCGCCATGTGCCTCTTGCCACATGTCGTGCAAGTGAAGTATGTGAATCACCATATCCGTTCTGGAGAAAGCATCTATTGCACGATTTGGTCCTTGAGAAAAAGAAAGCAGTTAATATTGCCAGCGAAGATGCTATCTTCATTCCGTTTTACGAAAAGGACGATGTCTGTGGAGTAGAGACTGGTCTGGTCACGATATTGGGTGATGACTAACAGAGCATAAACATTAATGATTTGGGTGTCGTGTGCCGTGGCCACTAATCCTTGAGTGGGGACGGGGACTTCAACGCTATGTGGCTTCAACGCCGCCACGTACTAAAATGGGCTTCCGAGTTTCAGCAGGAACTCCAGGCGTCACGTATGTGGCGTAAATAACAGGGAGTATGTTCGTTAATGTCAGGGGATACGTTCGTTCACACTCCTTGCAGAAATGGCAGGTCGATGCCTGTGCTGGTACTGTTTCTATCAGCAGCTGGTACTTCTTCGGGGAGTTAACCATCTTGATATTCATTGTTGCCAATCGCTATTCCTGCCGATGTAGTGGCTGGGTAGTTTTATCGATGGTGTTAATGGAGATAAACGGAAGTCGCGAGTGATGTCACAAGCCGCTGACCGTGGCCTTCCACTGCTGTACAGACTTAGTCTGTCGGTAACTTATCAGCTCCTGTTTCGGGTTCCTGCCCTTCCACGATGTTCTCATCCGTTGACATAGCTGCAGAAATCAGTTCATTATTAACAGGAATAGACTGAGCAGATTCGCAGCCTGCAGTGAGACCTTCCTACTGATCACTGTATAAAGGCACATTTGCATGCCGTGCGTGAGTTTCCTCGGAAGCGCGAAATCTTAATTAAATAATTAATTTCTGACAAATAAATAGAGCCTATAGCACAGAACTGCAGCGCGGTGTCGCTGATAAAACAAAATACAATTAAGACACTCTTATGTTGGATTAAGAAAGGGGAGGTCTTGCAGTACAACTGGTGCGGGAAGCACGTATATTTTATTAACTGGCACACCGCCATATTTGAAGTTATATAAGAACACTGCGAGTTGCCATCTTACTAGGCACTCGATTCTGTAAATAATTTATATTTATGAAAGTAAGTAGAATTATTGAACTGTAGGCTTATTCGTTGAATATATCTGTGAAAACTTTTTTATGTTTAGTAGACGGTCACCTCTGTACGACGTATTGACATGGCTGGCAAATTATTCTAATATGGAGATTTAGATTTTGAGTCCGCACCTACCGCAGCAGTCTTTGGAAACGATTTAAATACGAAGTCCGATTATTTGTATCACATTTCACGGTCAACTACGAATAACATTGCATTTACGAAAAAGCCATTGTCAAGCATCTGATACCAAATAATTAAACGTCCACGTTTCAGATAAGCAAATATTAATTACAACCAATCACTATCACACATAAACAATAAATTAATATTTTATATATTTTATTTATTTTATATTGGCGACTGCGTGTCGGACTTGTTATTTTGTCATTTGTTACATTGTTCTCTTTGTTTCATGTGAAAAATCAACTTTCTGGACCTGGACTTGAATATATGAGAAATAACAAAAATCTGAAGATATTTTCCAATTCTAAAATTTTGCGGGAAGACGCAACGAAGCTTCCAGCAAAATAAGGTAAGACGCAGCATCTTTGCATTGGCAGGCTTGACCAGACGCATAATTCATTGTATTAGCTCTTCAGTAGATTCTGTAGTATTTCTTTCGCGCTTAGCCGTTTTCAGTGATAAATTTCATTCTCAGTACTTTTCCTTAAACAATAACTTCTGCAACAATACCAATACACGAGTGTACACTATGGCCGACTTCTGTACGATACGTTGTAACACGGACAGAAGCCATTAACAGTAATCCCATATTCAGTTTACATTTTTAAATTAACAAACAGCCATTGTTGCTACGAACGATTCATGTTCAACTGCATTTTATTTTAAAACCAGTGTCAAACTTTATTTTCTTGAAGCATACCATACGTGTGGCATGGTCATAACTAGAAAACAATACGCAAAGATGGAACAGCAAAGACACACTATTCAGACGCAATCTGACTCGGACGAGAGACAAATGTTAGAAAATGACTTTACGACAGCAACCGGTAGTGACGATTCATCAAATATTGACGCAAGTGTTAACGGAAATTTTGACAATAGGCCGTCCACCACAAAAATTTCAAAGTCTCAGTCAGAGCCCATGTTAATACATAACGTCACGTCTAATGACGCGGCATGGGCAGAGACCTTGCAAACAGTAAACATTGCCAACATGTTACAAATGCTAATGAAACAAAGCGCAGAAAACATGGCAACCTTAAGGATGCAGAACGCGGGAAACCTGACAACCTTAAAGACACAAAATGAACAGTTACAGACACAAAATGACGAAATTAAATCTAACCTCATAGCAATCAAGGCATGTAATGACACTTTATGTAAACGTGTGGAACTTATAGACGCCACACTGACCAAACAGATGACTGAACTCAGTACGAAATTTTCCAGGCTTAATACGAGACAAGAAAAGACTACAAATGACGTGGCACTTTTACAGTCACAAGTAAAAAACCTTAATGTCACGTGTGAAGCTCTTACTGAACAAATTCAAACATATCCTTCAGTACATAACAACCTTGAAAAACGAATTACTGACGTGCAGAATAAATTTGGCGATGTTGAACAACAACTGACTGACAGATTACAATCTGATGCCACAGCTCATTTTCAAAATATTAATAAAGAATTTCATGATTGGGTAGAGAGCCAAGACAAACATTTTGATAGTTGCATACGTGAAAATTTACCAACAATTGTGCACGACTCCGTAGCGGAATACATCACTAATAACAAACAGCTGATTAGTGACGCCTTACAATCCGTCACTGCACCCATGAGACAATTCACCGATCAACCACTGTCTGAATGTAACGAAAATATCAGTCAAAATGTACAGTTTAGAAATCAATATACATACGAGTATGACGCACACATACCGCACACGACAAACACACAAGAACAAAACACACCACGACAACCACACATAGCACGACGTGCAAACACAAGCTATTATCATGGTAAACCACAGCAACATTATCATAATTACTCGCCATCTCAACATTACAGTAATTACAGTGGAACAAATCCATATCATAATGCAAAGGAAGAAGAAAGCTTAATAAAACACAGGCAATTTCAGACTTTTATCCCAGAAAAACGAACCATTCATACGGTGATTTTTCTTAAATCTTTTAGTAACGCACTTCCACGCACTTGGAGTGACCGGAAAAAGATTTCATATATTGTCGATTACATCCAAGGCGATGCAGCTGTCTGGGTTTACAGTCAAGCTGACGTATGTACCACGTACAGTGAGTTTGAGCGTTCCTTTCTGAACAAATTCTGGTCACGATCCGTCCAGGAGCGACTCAGAAGACAAATTTTAGAACCTGAAACTTTTAACAGTAAAAATGGTAACTTACGCAGATATTTTCAAAAATACTTGAACGTGGGACATTTTTTGGACGAACCAGTCGCAACACGTGATATACTCCGTGCGTTGAAGGCCAAATTGCCTTTCAACATTAAAGAAAAACTCTTACATATTCCGAATGACGATCCAGATTATTTTTTAACGGCTTTAGATTCGGTTGACATGTTGCTAGAAGATAAGCGATTCGCGCGGCAAAACAGCAGCCACAATGTTTATACTAGTGGTATGCAAAACATGCAGGCTTGCCAACTCAATTCTGGCGCGCCCACAGTTGGATACGCGGTACAGCAAAAACAGCAAACTCACATGCCGTCTCAATACGGAAATCAAAATCAACACGTGTATTCCAATACAAACAACAGTTACAACAGTAATAACACTTCATGCAGCAATCCATACAAAAGGCACCGCGGTAACAACAACAACGGTAACAACGGATACAAATGTAACAACAAAAACATAAACAGAAGTAGAAATAATAATAACTACGAGCCAAGACCGCATCAAGGCTGGACTCGTAGCGATCAATACTTTCATTCAAACACTGCTTTACCACAGCAGCCACCAGGACAAAATTGGACCACACCTTACGACCGACAGGTAAGTTATAACGCGCAACAGCAACAACAATCGCAAAAGTTTAGAGATCACAACAGGCAATATCCGAATGTGAATATAATAGAAATGACACCTGATACACAACCTCAATCTGTGTCAGTACCTAATACAAATGCTAATCCAACAAACTAGAAACAGTCACTTCTACGCCCCGGGTCGTGGCTGAAGAATTCTTGGGGGGCGACTTCAATGTTAATCAGTTATTTGACAGCACCATTGAACAACAAAATATTGATTTGCGTAATAATTCTAAAAAAAACTACCTGTTTTATTTATAAGATACAACCACAATGAGAATATATCAGAAGAACATTTGCAAGACAGTACACAAGGTCGTTCAAACACAAATGAAATTGTTGTAGCCTCTACTACTGGTGTAGTAAGTGGGATTCCAACTACTGTTATCTTAGATACAGGTGCAGCTGTGAGCGTTTTGTCTTTTAATTTCTATAAAGAGATGTGTGAATTGGAGCCTGTGCCTGAGTTTCCTGTCCAAAACTGTAAAATAATTACTTCTCTAAGAAATAAGTCATGTAGGGTTACGAAGCAAGTTTTTGTAAACATTAAAATAGGTAATGGAACCGTACAATGGCCATTCCTGGTTGTACAAAACCTTGTGACAAATTGCATATTAGTAATAGATATTATGAGCGAGAAGGACTGCATTATAGACTTCTCCAAAGGTAAATGTATTTTAAATGATAAAGGCTGTGTAATTATTATCGATTTGTACAGGAGAACTCTGAAGCATGACAAACACTCTACATGGTACAAGGTTCAGTTAGTACTAGACAATGACATTCAAGACATGCAAACACACTCATCTGACACAGAGCTAATGGACTTGAAAACATTGCTTGATCAAAAGATATATGAAGCTACAGCTCTCAGTGTACACGAACGTATGAAACTACAGGAAGTGTTATCCAAATATTTACAAGTTTTTACCAAACGATTAGGTGTTATCAACACGTATGTGTACAAGATTGAAGTTAAGCCTCACAAGATCTTCTTCCACAAGACATATAACGTACCGTTATCTCAACGACCTGCTGTGTGGCAAAAACTAAAACAAATTACAACATAGATAATAAGTAGTATAGAAATTTTCATTTCAGCTGTACCAGTGACGCAGTTTAAGACACAAGAACTTTTCTTTCAACGCCGCGGCACTACCAAGAAGACTGAATATTAAGGTAAAATTTATGAATACATAGCAGTGAATGATATATTAATATTTCACGGAACATATGTGACTGTAGGTATCACTGACTTGGTATGACACCTGACGAACCGACAGACGTCATCTGTGAAGCGATCTTTTACTTCGAGAAATAGATTAGACGCACATCTCTCAGCAAGAAAAGGATCTACCAGTAGCCAAGGCCACACAGACACTGTAAACACACTCACAAAACGCGAGGAATCCAACAGTTTTCCTTCTCTTATTATTTTGAATATTTATTGAGTAGTGAAAACGTCTGGTCTTGCCTACTGATGTAATGAATGTTGTGCTTAACCTATCTTAATTTCAGATGACGTCACAAAAAACATCGATAAAATCCCAGCAAAACCGTTAAAGAGAACGTAAATATCTGCAATTCATGTAATCAAATGTGACACAATGTAATAATTTATAGCTATGTAATGATGATGTAAACATGTTTATGTGTAACTGTATTATGTTTATGCTTTGAAAATAAGTGACATGTATATGTATGATTACTTATGTTTTTTTTTTTTAAATGATGTATAACGTAACTGTTACTATGTGAAAATTTGAACGATAACGAGTGCCAAAAGGTGAAAAACTTTTAAAAAAAATTGGGTAGTGAACCATTGTTCACGGACATTAACGTACATTACCAAATCTGCAACTACGCAGAAACCTATGTGAAAGAAACTGTTAATGACATTCATCATGCATCGTACCCTTGTAAACGCGATGAACGATTTCTTTGATAAGTAATAACGAACATTTAGGTGAGGTATATTTAGCAGAAAAACTGAAAATGTGAAGTGCGTAATTGGTGCATCGTCTAGTGACATTACTACAGATCTAACTTGAAGATGTTAACTGGATTAAATGGTCACAACGTGCCTGTCCAGAAAACAACACGTCGAGTGGAAGAATTTTGGTTGGAACTTCAGGGAATGGAATGTTCTCGAAATGTGACGTACACACTTACCTGGACTGTCCAAGGATCGACGCCAGCTATGTGCCGTCCGAGGTTCTGCAACCAAGCTTCCACGGAGTATCCAAAACGAAATGCATATGGACCAATTACTCGACGGGTCACGTCTGATCTGTAATAAACAATGCTTTTTATCACAACGAACTGCATCACAACTACTATAATGGAAATAAGAAATGGACATGCTTATGTATGAATTACGTTGTTATACAGCGATGTTACTGTGATCAAAAAACTTTACCACGACGACACTAACCTGTGAAAAATTATTGTGCAGCAGATGAATATAAACTGTAATAACGACACGATGTGTATAGGTCAACGCACCTGAAACAAAAAGACATTTTTCTTTGAAGCATTTCAATGCAATACTACGTAACTAAGAACATTCAACAATCTAAAGTTGTATTGTATTATAACAAATATTGTAATTTTAAAACTAAGTTACCTGACGTAGAATGTAGTCTTCATATGTAATCTTGGTGGAATATTTTCTTTGTGCAACGATTAAGAAATGCGCGCGCACACGAACAATATGAACTGCAATACTGTGCCGCGTGATCTAAATTTACGATATAACGGCAGTGCCGGAGTCACATAGACGCTTCTGCGCATGCGCGCACTCTATTTTGCCAATTAAGAACTTTTACGGCGCACGTGCGTCATTCAAATTTTGTATATAATATACTGTAAAATGTAAGTCATGTAAATAGTCGTAGATAACTTGATTTTCTTGTGCCTTTAGGTGAATTGCTAGCCTGCAGGTGTGTCCTTTCGCCTCGCAATTCAGGGGGCCATATAAAGGCACATTTGCATGCCGTGCGTGAGTTTCCTCGGAAACGCGAAATCCTAATTAAATAATCATTTCTGACAAATAAGTAAAGCCTATGGCACAGAATTGCAGCGCGGTGTCGCTGATAAAACAAAATACAATTAAGACACTCTTATGTGGGATTAAGAAAGGGGAGGTATTGCAGTACAACTGGTGCAGGAAGCACGTATATTTTATTAACTGGCACACCACCATATTTGAAGTTATATAAGAACGCTGCGAGTTGCCATCTTACTAGGCACTCGATTCTGTAAAGAATTTATATTTATGAAAGTAAGTAGAATTATTGAACTGTAGGCTTATTCGTTGAATATATCTGATTTAACTAACTGTGAAAACTTTTTTATGTTTAGTAGACGGTCACCTCTGTACGACGTATTGACATGGCTGGCAAGTTATTCTAATATTGAGATTTAGATTTTGAGTCCGCACCTACCGCAGCAGTCTTTGGAAACGATTTAAATACGAAGTCCGATTATTTGTATCACATTTCACGGTCAACTACGAATAACATTGCATTTACGAAAAAGCCATTGTCAAGCATCTGATACCAAATAATTAAACGTCCACGTTTCAGATAAGCAAATATTAATTACAACCAATCACTATCATACACATACAATAAATTAATATTTTATTTATCTTATTTATTTTATAACTGTTCGATACAAACGACAGGCAAACTGATGCCGCCTGTCCTGTTGTTTGTTCAGCAGCGGTGGAGTCGGTAACAGTGGCGTCAGCCACGTGGTTGGTATCCTGCAGGATCATATCCTCTGCCGAGTGGGAGCTACTATGTGGCGAGACAGTCCTGGTGCGTTGTTTTCGGTCTTCTGGTGAACGTCGTTTTCCTGCATGGCCTTCCGTGTCTGATGATGGCAGTAACTCACGCCTTACCGGGATAAAGGCTTCGTTTCGTACAATAACTCAATGGATTGTAATCCTGCCTCGGCGGTAGTTGTAGTGTAATGCATGTGTGACTACTGATGGGTTAACGAACATTTGCTTTTACAGATTATGTAGTTTTACGATGTCCGAATACGTGTGCTCGCACTGTGTAACAACTACACGAACGTATTTAACAGGATTGACAACGACATAAAAATTTATCAGGTTACACATAATCTAAGCCGTAATATCCCCTGATAATGAGCTAAGGCCGAAATTGCAACAGTGAGTAATAAAAACTTACAACAGTTGTAGAGAGTTCTGCCACTGACCAGGCTGATTTATCGGCCAGGCGTTGTTCTGTGGTGGTACAGTACTGTTGGTCTCTCGTTTCACGTAGGCAGTACTACATAAGTTGGAAAAATGGCTATTGATTCCAACACACAGGAACTTTTCCTCCACGTTTAAAGATTCGTCGACATATAGCACATTTCGTGTGACAACGTCGTCTCGAAAAGCGAATTTCAATGTTGATTTCCTATATTGATTCGTCATGATCTTGTCGCGCTACAGTGTCACGCTAGTGTCGGTTCGCGAGAGTAAACACGGCGAGCGTGCACGCAGTGCGGCCAGAAACGCACACCATGTCCACTCGGCTCGGCTGCTGAAGTAGGTATGACTGCTAGGTCACCATATCCGACCCGTATGTTGACAATTATTCTATATATTTTAGTGAATGAATTTATGTGTATCAGAATATTTGAAACACCGTGCCATATCTTTTGACTGCACGGTCTTAGGTCAAAACATACACCGCCAAGGGACTGTAGACTGTAGTACATGACATAAATTTCAACATGTCAGCTCTACACGTTCCTGCAAAAAGGGGTTTCAGCAATCGGACACACAGAAGATAGACATACAACGAAGTCGTCCTGTAATGGGTCGATTCTACTGATTGAAGTGCAGAAAACAACCCTGTAAATGGAGCCCTTTTTGTACGTTATTAACTTACGACGTGTGCAAAGAGCTATCCCTACCTTATACAGTGGTGCCTTTAGTGATGAAATCGGAACAATCGCAATATTGACGTGTTCATTACAAGTCATTCCGCCAAAGTGTGTGCCATTCTGTCAGCCATACAACCTGTCTTTTCCCAACAGCCAAGAAAATGAAATTCGTCCGTTATAAAGGTGCCCTATTCTCATTCCACAGCTAACCGAAACCACAAGTAGAATCGACGAAATTTGTAACTCCCGATCTGTAATTAACTTTTGGTTCTAGATTTCGGGAATTTCTTGGATATGCTTGGTTTCCGTCGAATTTATCGTCAGATCGCGATGTCCTCGGGTCTTCAACGAAGTGGCTTTTCATGATGATTATCACCAAAAAAATGTGACTGCGACATACGTTGCTTCACATGTTGTTCGTGTTTATCTATTTTTACGCTTCGAAAGTAGTTATGAGAGACGTCAACCTGAGGTATACTTTGGTACTCTTGTCGTATAAAGTGTAACTGAAACAATTACCAATGTAATACAATCTATGTGTTTTTTTTATTTTAAGACCTATTACTTACACAGGGTTATATAGGATTTGAGACAATGAAATATAATTTAAGTTGTATTTAAAAGGTTTATTTTTTGGAAGTAGCTCCGCTCGACATTTCGATGTCAAAAAATATTTGTCATTTATCCGACGTACTTCCCTGACAACAAAAGGAAAAAAAAATCATCATCATATAGGATTTGAGCAAAGAGCTTGCTAAAATTTGAACCTGCGCTGTTAGTCACTATGCTACCAACGCATTTGCTGTAATGTGTGGGAACTGATGTAGTAGCATCATGACGTTGACACTTTCCTGAAAACTCTTGAGCGTTGGCGTTTGACAAAATATATCTCCATTTATTTTCACCTTCCTTTCACCAGGTAAAGTTTCCACTATATCAGGGTGAGACCAATTTCGGCCCCTCTTTGTAAGACGTTCTGATGTAATCCCAAGCTCGCACATGCAACACATAGCTCTTGCAGTGCTTCTGCATCAGAAACCACTCAACCAATCCCCACGGGTCCTGAATGTCGGTATTGGGAAACTTATAATATCGAAATGGATCACGACGCCCTGAATCAGCTCTGATGTATCTAGGCTTGTAATACTAAGATTAAACCATACTGATTCCGTGGAAATTGACACGATTAAATTCCTGCAATTTTTAAACTTCTTTCAAAATGGTTCAAATGGCTCTGAGCAGTAAGGGACTTAACTTCTGAGGCCATAAGTCCCCTAGAACTTACAATTACTTAAACCTAACTAACCTAAGGACATCACACACATCCATGCCCAAGGCAGGATTCAAACCTGCGACCGTTGCGGTCACGGGGTTCCAAACTGTAGCGCCTACAACTGCTCGACCACTCCGGCCGGCCGTGAAAACTAAATAAAAATTTCTATCAATGTATTAAATATTACTATACACGTGATTCTAAATAAAAGAGTTTCTCTTTGTTTTGAACCTAACATTAAGTTAACATATAACACTCTTAGTTGATGTCTTTCGTCGAAAGAACACCCCTACAACCATAATGCTAGGTTGATAAGATACCTCACTACATTCATCACATCGTTTCGCTATCTAATTTACAAACAGTAACATGTCTGTGCCTCGCAAACATGATGATGATGGACTCATTCTGTGAGCTATTATAAATATCTGTAAGTGACACAGAGTAGATGCATTGCTGGTAAATTTCAACAGTCAGTGTGATAAAATGGAGGTCCTACAGCTGTCTTTTCGGTATTACTTAGTGTATGGCTACCAGTTTCTGTGATTCGGTACACCATCTTCAGGCCTGCATTGTATAAACGGCAATGATAGCATTATCAACTTACCAGCTATGGAAATACAAAGACAGGCGAATTACTGAATAAGAATCAATGAAATACTATGCAAGTAAATTTACAGTAATTATTGGATAAAACCAACGGGTACTTCCATTGTCCTATACCTAAAATATGATTATAAATATTAAATCATAGAGCAATGCAATAGCATACATGTTCAAAATGTGTTGTTTATTTAAAAATCATAAATTAAGTATTGCACGATTTTTATTGGTACGTTTGATGGTATGTTAAACTGCACCATCCTCAAATAATCTACTAAACAACAAAAATAACTGTAGAAAATGGTAGTTGTATGAAAGTAACGACATTTTCGGAAAGTCGTAAACCAAAAAAATAAGCATGTATATGCCAGAAGTCCTTGCATCTACAATTTCATAGATTCTATGTAAGTAAATCTAGGAAAATGACTGTCCATTTATATCCATATGTCACATCAAAGTTATTAAGTGCAAAACTGAAAACCGAATATAGGAATACTTATATCATATGTGAAAAATGAATGTCCATGAACATATCAAGAGATCAAATGTAGAGAACGACCTATGGCCTACCATACAAAGATTATACAGAACCCAAGATAATTTTTTGGATGAACAAAATCTACACATCTGTGAGAAAAGTAGGCCTTACAACAAAATGTAATTGTCAGTATAGTAAACTGTCAAAATGACAATATAACTACACACATATGTCCAGTCAAAGTATCAAATGCTGAATTGCAAACTGTTGGGGGAATACTTATATCATATACATGAAGTAAATGTCCAAGATATATAACAAGACCAAATACAGGAAACCTCCTACATCATAACATATGTTAAATATATGAAGACCCACACAAGAACCTATTTGGGGTGAACGATGTTCCTGTGTGAATGCATCAATATATCATCTACTGCCGTAAAACAAACATCACAAAAGGACAATTATCTAACACAACTAAATATCAGATACTCTTAATATACATCAACATAACACACAGTATCGGTAAATCATATGATATGTTATCAGTAATATCAATGGTGAAAGGTATCATATATACCGAATGTTGTACCAAGAATTAGAACCGATGGAAATTCGCATTATATCTGATAATGTGTAAGTATTGATCCTACCCAGACAAAGCAGTCAATAACCAAACACAAAATCGCAAAAATATTGTGACCTATACACATATTATGTATCGAATATGGTTAATTAAGGACAGCATACATTAAGAACAAATCATGGAATACCTGTATGTAACTAACACGTACTACTGGATAAGGTCATAAAAAGGTAAAATGGTGTAAGAAAACAACTTACTCTACTCTCTCTACAGTTTGTGTAACCAGGTAAAGAACACTCAATAATATCAAATGACGTCAGGAAGTGCCACTCCCATTAACACTGCAAGGCTAACTAGGGAATAGACAGACAAATGTTAATGTGGCTTAACTGTATTAAATATACCCACTAGAAGGCAAAAGCAGACCATCTACATCAAACTATACAAAAAAAAGATTGTTACTAGTCTGTGAGGATGCAGTACAACATAAAGGATAACACAATAGTATTAATCCATGAAGTAAAAGAAATATATTTTAACAGCAAATCACATGAAAAGTTAATCATGTGTAGTGCATACAAATAAAGTACAACATTCCCTCCAATAGTAGATATATAAATTACTAAAAGGTTCAGTCTAGACAAAGTGGATAACAGAAACAGAATACATAATATGTACTTATCCATATATCCTGCGCCAAATATGGTCCAACATGCTCGGGATATGTGAAAAACTGTTACTCGTGCAACACACACAAAAAGCATGGGCTATATGTATGAAACCCATGTAGAAGGCTGAGAAATGTAAGACAACAATTTATACCAATCTCAGTACAGTCTGTTTCACCACATAAAGACAATACCTTACTGTACAGTCAGCAAATGTCCTCGCCATCAAGGTTACACATCGACATACAAAATAGAGGGCAGTCAGTGGATTGCTACAGCAGAGACTGTGTAATAGGTGTACCCACGAGAAAGCACACCCTGAACTAATGTGTTGTATGCTCTCAGAATAACAGGTACTGCCTGGAAGGATCCAGTGCACCATAAAGGTAATTCAGCACTATCACTTCATGAAGTATCAGAAAAGTTTTTTGACTGAGAAGCCCCTCGAAAACTTAGTTGTATGTAATTAAGCATGTGTAAAAAATCTAAAATAAGAAAATCTAAAATTGCACATACTAGTGAATAAATGTATTGTAATCCAATACACATCTTAGTCTTTTAAACTACATTGAAACCAAAATTTATCAAATGTAATCACAATCTTAAATTAAAAGTACTGCTCATGGATATCGTCCAAAATACAAACCACATTACTAATTAACCAGTGAGGAGACCACACAACACACCAGTAAGTAAATGGTAAGTAAATCCAATGTGTATATTTAATGTAAAACCAGAAACACGTGACAGAAATCCATGATTTGAATATAAATATACTACTGCAACAAAATCACTGACAGTGGCACAAGTCATGTCCGCTGAACGCAAATAAAAGTAATTGAAAAACCATGTCAGATTGAAGGTGGGTGCATAACCACTAAATGTGTCACATAGGACTAAAATAACTTCACGTCAAGGAGACTTTCAACGATATCTAGTGATACTTCTTGGACTAACACACGCAGTTCTATCGCGAAGAACGTAAGAGAGGCCATTCACAGCAACAAAAACATCAGCATGGATCATTACCCGAAAAACCCTTCCAATTACGCTACAAACCATGTATCATTTATAAAACCGATCGTTATCAGATAACCCAAAATAGGTCCAGCAACAATTGTACTGAAACAACCGTCCACCAATGAGAGTGACTTAGAGGTACATGCGTAGTCGATGCCATAACAGTTAGGTAAGAAAATGTGACCTATCGTGTATAAATGGTAGGTAGATGGGGAGAAGGGAAGGGGGTGGGAAGAAGGAAGTAAAGAGGGGGTTACAGCAACTGTACACTCGTAAGGCAGTGTGTAATATATACACAACAACCCACAATTGTAGATGATGTACCTCTAATACCGGAACAAGGTATAACCGCAACAAATACGTCACTTTATCAAGAAAGCATACGTAGACACATTGAAACCTTCCTCGACAGTTGCAGGACATGAGGCATACACCCACACGCAAAATGAGCACAAAAGCACCGAGAATGTTAAGGAACTCACGGTAAGAGATGCTGAGTGGGTGAACTCCAAGGCTATACATAATTCTATGAACTAATTCCGTACACTACATTCAAAAAGATACAGAAAGAATGAGTACCAGAGCGCACAACTCATTTAATTTTATACATATCTACATGTCACATAAATATGCCTATATCGGTATTCAGCTTTGCATTTTATAACTTTGATATGACATATTAATATTAGTGTACTGTCGTTTTGCTAGCTTTACCAGGATTTTTTTGATGCTGTCCTTGTGCAAAGACTACCTGCACATAGATGCATATTTGTATGGTTTACTTATTTTTCAAGTTGTTATTACTTTAATACATCTATTACTCTCTATACTTACTTTTGTTGTTAAGGAAGTTATTTCGAGATTGTACAGTTTAATGTCTAATCCAGCAGACGAATAAGAATTAGAGAGTATTTAATTAGTGATTTTGTTAATAAATAATACATTTGTAGAAGGTGTAGAGTGAAAATTGGTTATGATATACTATGTATAATTCTATTTTAGGTATGTGGCCATGGAAGTATCTTTAGGTTTTATAAAATAAATGATTACCGTAAATTCAGTTGTATAATACTGTCCTTGATTCTTATTTTGTTTTTAAACTGTCTTTGTATTTGCATGGTTGAAAGGTTGATGCTATCATTGCTGTTTATGCAAACGGGACCGAATATGGCGTACGGAATCACCAGAACTGGTAGCCATATAATAAATATCATCCGAAATGACGGCTGTAGGTGTTCCCTTTCTTTACATAAGTGAGCCGTGAATGTAACTCAAACCTTCAGTCAGAAGGATGAATATAGTAGTTCCTGTCTAACATGGCTAACAGGAGTCAATTAATAGTGATACGTTTCACGGTAATAGTTTTCTCCCCGTAACGAACCCGACCGGTGGATTAGTGTCGATGTCCAGCGTGCCTGCCAGCCTGCGGGTGGTTTTTAAGGCGGTATTCCATCTACCTCGGTGAATGCGGGCTGGTTCCCCTCATTCCGCCTCAGTTACCCTATGTCGGCGATTGCTGCTCATACATTGTCTCCATGTACGCCTACACCACGCAAACATTGCGGGTTACACTCGTCTGGTACGAGACGTTCCGGGTAGGGGGAAGGGGGGTCCGCTGGGGCTGAACTGCACAATAACCCTTGGTTCGTTGTGGAGCGGCGGTGGGGTGTGTGGACTGCTGTGGCCTGGTGTGGCGTTGTGAACCGCTGAGGGCTATGGCGGTATGGCGGGAAGAGACCTCTCCGGCGTTTCTAGGTCCCTAGTTTAAACGCACAATACACGTACAATAGTTTGCCAGCAGCAGTAGATGCAGCAGAGATTCTTTGTGTTGTCAACTGCGTTTTCCAGATCATACTTTCAGACTCTGCTAGGCTCTATTGTAAAATGTTCTGCAAAGATGCTATTGATGATAAATGTACAAGTAACAGTATCAATGAGTTACAGAGGGACAAGGGGGCAATTTTACAAACAGGGGTGTACTTAATAACGCAGTAACGCATGTTTGTCTCAAAGAGTGTACCAAAGTCGAGGACCTCTCAGTCGGTAAGGCAAAAAAGGAACTCTGTAAGCTCGTGTGGTTGCGAGTCTGATTGTGAATTCGTTATGTAGATGTGCGAGTGTCGATGTGTTGCAAATAGGGAGTACATTTAAGTTTCAGTATGCACACAGTAAAGAGATAGAAATACACTAGGGTCATCTATCAACAACGATAAAGAATCAGATACAGGTCATATAATGTCTGAATGTCCGTTAACAATCCAAGGAGATGAATTATAGTTTTCAGCATGTGCAGAAACTGTAAATAATCAGAATAATTTAGATTTAACTCAGAGGGATGTTGGCGATGTGATTGGCTGATTATCTTCTGTAATGAGAGCCAAGAGTCGTCTATGAAGACAGCAGTCATGGTGAGCAGAGACGTCATTGTGGCTGAGATGACGAACTAATCTCCATTTTTGAGCAGCCTAATAAGAGAATGAATCGAAATTGCGTTGTTTAATGGCCGAAATGTATCTCGCGAAGAGTTGTTGGCACGTTATTCGCGCTCACATATTTTTCGCCTTAGGAAGCGACGTACATACATAAGTACACACCCTACTCTCACGCCAAATGTGTTGACAGCGTAACGTAGGGAGATATCACATCTGTCTGAAAACATTTTCACCGACTTGCGAAAAACTGACACGAATGTTTTAGAAATAAATGGAAGAACTGGTAGATGCTGATCTCCGGGAAGATCATTTCGTTAGCATGACAAATGTACGATTACCTCTGTCTAAAATGTAACTTAGAAGAGAATGAAGAAAAAGGCAGAACTATGCCTATAGAATTTTAAGATTTAGGGCAAGCTGTTCTCATTGTTGACTAGAATATATTCATTTAAATTCTGAACTACGTAGCAATAAAATACTTCAACCTCTCCTGGAGCCGTTCTGTAGGTATAAGAGTCGATGGATATAAAATGGAAGTCTCTTTAAAGAGGTGATACAACGAATATACACAAAAGCAAATTAAGGGTACCTGCACATGGTCAAATCAAAACGGAAGATAGTGAGGGGACTAGAGAAGGAAACGAGACACTAAGAGTAGTGCTAGTCTGAGTAGCAAAACGAATGGCAACGGGAAACGTGGGGCATATGGAGGATGTAAAATACACACTCGCAGTACTAAGAAAAGCGTTTCTGAAGAAGTGAAATGCATTAATAGCCAGAAGTGTCATAAGACATTTTTGTAAGTATTTTTCTGTACTGTAGCTTTCCACAGCAGTGAAATGTGAATGAAAAAACAGCTCTGATAAAAGAGAATAACATGTTTAAAAATATGTGTTTCAGCAAATTGCCAACAATTGGATTGGTTGGTGGGATAACTAATTAACTGGCAAGAAAATGAACTTCAAAGCTAAAAAATTATGGCTCAGCTTCACTAAAAGACTGAATTGGTTGTCAGAATACAGTCTTAGAGTCAGGTAATCTTAAACTTCGTAATAACGAGAAGTTGCAGTAGCTGAAGAAGGTTTGACTACATAAAACGGGTTCAAATGAAGGTAGATTGGAGTAGGTAATCAGACATTATCGATGCTTGCACGGGCAGACTAGCGAGGAGATGTGCGTTAAAAATCTATTTGGGTGAGACACCTTGCAGTAGAACCCAATGAGAAATCACCGACAGTATTTCCCACTGCCAACCATAGTAACAGCATGTACAGCTAATTTACGTGCGTCAGAAACTAAGGAGTATGTAGGAAAGCGTTTGCAGAATTCTGCTTTGCTTGAAATTATATAGAACATATGAACCATATGAAGAAAAATCCTTACTTTACCTACATCTCCTTCTACATAGTTACTTTGCAAACCACCGTGCGATGTATGGTGAAGGGGTTCCTGCGCCACTACTGGTAATTTACTATTGGACTGCAGAAAGAGTATTTAGACGTACTAAAACTATTATGAGATATTAAGAAAATAACGTTTGTCTCAGTGTTTGCTGCAAGCTTAAGTGAACAGAGTAAGGTTGGAATCAAAATTTTGACTATAGATTTAATCAATGTTTCATGTTCTTAATAACAGCTGCATGCGTGAAATAAGTCATTAAACCAGTTCTTTTGAGAAATCTGGGATCTCGCTGTCTCTTATGTAATGGTGCATGCTTTAAAAGTATGACCTCTCAGCAACAGACATGCGCTCTATTCACGCAAAAGAAGCTGACTCTGGACTTAAGTTTCTAGAAGCATTGTAACTGAATTACTGTATTTCTGCATTAAGTGACATATAAGTAAGTTGCTACGAATTAATGAAACAGTAGGCACTAAATCCAAGAACTGCGTCCTCTCTCAATTCTATAACTACTTTCGTAGAAACCTACACCACTCATTTAAAACTTGATCCAGCTAGATTATACTTCGAAATATCTCGTTCCACTAAAATCACTTACGACTTGGCGACTTTGGTAAGTCTTGCTCACGAAGCAACATCTGTTGTAGCGCCAGTTTGTTCGACGATGATATTTCTCCATAATATGTTATCAGACATCTCTAAGCCATGGAAGCAATATTTAAACAAACAAGTGATATAAAAGTCTTTGCGAGTCGTTCAGATATCAAGAGACAGAACGTTGTTTTCATATTTTGCCACTTGTGGACCATCAGTTGTTACGCTAAGTAGCAACTTTATCCTTCTAAGACTTTCTATTGCTAATGTTTCTATAATTTTTAATGTCTCCATTAAGTTAGTTACTGAAGCAAGTAGGTTAACAGATGTATTAATACAACAGATTTTGTTCTGTGCTGTCTTCCTGGCAGCTGTCTCAAACAGCGTACCGCTATTAATGTTCCTATTGGCGGGAACAGGCCTAATTACGAATATTTTTGTTAAAGTATCCGTTTGGTGCACATTCATCTGCTAGAGCTGCTGTAACTTGCATTATTGACAATTCTAGTTATCAGGCATTGTGTTAGCAAAACTTGCAGTGATACTAAAGTTCCTAACACAGTTATATCTTTGATTCATAAATTTATTTCGTCGTTAACTTGTTTTGCGATGGGTGTTACGTAATTCTGGACAAAAAAAGAAGACTGCACGAAAAATGAGATATACTATATTGTGCCGCATGAAAGCACTCTGAACAGTTGTTTCAGTCATAACTGACATAGATTCCCACTTTTATTAATATACAATGCACTTAAACGCAGATTTTTATCACACAGACTGTATATAGCGAATCCACTACACAGTAAAATGTCGAATGCGCACTCCAGCTGACAATTAATGTAGTCCTATTCAGTATGACCAAATATAAAACTGCATTACATGAACTGAAATTGTGTTCCTCTATGTATGGCTGCTCTCATAAATTGAATTCGTGAGAATTATCTCACAAATAAAACCAGCATGTGTCCTTTGATTATTACCGTATTTTATGCCGCAAAATACTTTCCAGTATAACTGTGCAATATTAACGTACTGTAACGATTCCTCAAACTTTCCATGACATTCTCTGTACTTTCCACACGTTTCGTCATGCATGCAACAAACTTCTTCTGCTTCGATAGATGTGTGTAAATCCCTGAAATTTATATCTGTAATTGACTCAAGAACGCAAATTGGGACCCCTAAAGCAGATGATTGCAGAAGTTACTCCATGCTTTTCTTTTCGTCTAGCGACATATTATGACAACGAACCATTGTTGTGGGCAATGGGTATCATTTGGCGCAATAACGTGAAAGAGACAAAACCCATAACTCCATACAAATCTGTAAATGTTTTGGAACATTGGAATGAAGTACTCTGCGTTCATTGGGTCTCC
This sequence comes from Schistocerca piceifrons, assembly GCF_021461385.2. Classification (NCBI taxonomy): domain Eukaryota; kingdom Metazoa; phylum Arthropoda; class Insecta; order Orthoptera; family Acrididae; genus Schistocerca; species Schistocerca piceifrons. The sequence continues at coordinate 627,976,251 of NC_060140.1, forward strand.
AAGTAATGACCAGAGTTTATCAGGGACATCAGGTTCACCTTACCACAACCAATTAATGATGACCGATTTTTAAAAGAAAAGACGTTTGGATAGAAGAGGGAGAAAAATACTGCGATGTGTCTCTTATGAAAAATTCTCCTTAATTAATGAACAGTTTGTTTTCTACTCACAAAATTTCAGAATATCTTAGGTTTTACATGCATCAGCTTATGTAACAGATGCTCAACACATGTTACATATTGCACTACCATCAATCTTGTAAGGTTTACGGTAGGTATCATTTATTTGTAGGTCATAGATGTAAGTACTAATATCGACAGTATCTGATGAAAGTCGTCTTAGCATATTTCATAGACGACGATGATATAATTCATGGCTATAAAGTGATATTCAGCAGTGAGAATTGGGTCAGTCTGGAACGTGAGGAGATGAAATCGCTAAAGGTATGTACGTTCGTGGGTGATATTTCTTAGCCCCTTTACATCTTCTTGTAAATTATATTTTGTCCTCGATAGTAGTGGTGCTGTCGTATAGTGATTCCATAACCACGTCCATAACCTATGAATCCAGAATCATTAACGTATTCGCATTCATTGTGCCAAGGGATCTTCCCACACTACTCCCAGCTATGGATTTTCACCACGCATGTCAACCGAATTTAGTCGCACCATGTTAAGACTGGAGGACAAAGTCGTTATAACCTAATAAGATACACGTAATGAAACAGGTAGTGAAAGAGGTGAATTTGAGTGGCAATTTTAATTAGAAATTTTATTCCCTCCCACAGTTACTTTGCAGGAACCCGTCACACCAAAGACGACATCAGAATCATTGGAGAATTCTGATCAGCGATACTCATTGGCTGTGATATCCTACAGAAAGGTCACTGTGAGCAAACTTTCATGTACTGACTTAAACAACATTATTCACTATCGTTTTCCCTCTTCTCGATCGTATTCTTTTGCTTGAATGCACATATCAAAGAAACATGCACAGTTGTTACACTAATACTAAGGAAGTACACTGACACTTTTCGTGATTAAATACATGCAGAAGTCTAAATTCAAATATGAATTCCAGTATGTAATTATCACAAACTGAATGCAGCCCATTAGTAAGCTTTTACAAATTGAACATTGAGTATACTTCACACGTCTAAAAAGTGGTCGTTGATTACAGCTACACCGCAAAATAAAATTTATTAGTCAGCTTTACAGTTGATTTGTTAGAACTACGTTATCGTTAGTTCAGACTGCTGGCTATATAATAGCTAATACACTAAAGAGCCAAAGAATCTGGTACACCTGCCTAATATCGTAGAGGGCCCCGCGAGTACGGAGAAGTGCCGCAACACGACGTGGCATGGACTCAACTAATGTCTGAAGTAGTACGGGAGAGAACCGACACCGTGAATCATGTAGGTCTGTCCATAAATCCGTAAGAGTATGAGGGGGGTGGAAATCTCTTGTGAACATCACGTTGCAAGGTATCCCATATGCGCTCAATAATGTTCATGTATGGGAGGATAGGTGGTTGGCGGAAGTATTTGATCTGAGAAGAGTGTTCTGTAGGAATTCTGGACGTGTGGCGCTTCGCATTGTGCTTCTGGAATTGCCCAAGTCCGTCGGAATGCAAAATGGATGCAGCTAATCAGACAGGTTGCTTACCTACGTGTCACCTTGCAGAGTCGTATCTAGACATATCAGGGGTCCCATACCACTCCAAATGCACACACCCACACCATTGCAGTGCCTCCGCAAGCTTGAACAGTCCCATGCTGACATGCAGGATCCATGGATTCATGAGGTTGTCACCATACCCTTACACGTCTATCCGTTCGATACAATTTGAAACGAGACGCATCCGACCAGGCAACATGTTTCCCGTTATCAACAGTCCAATGTCGTTGTTGAGGGCCCAGGTGAGGAGTAAAGCTTTGTGCATGTGCAGTCATCAAGGTACACGAGTGGGCTTTCGGCTCCGAAATCCCTAATCAATGATGTTTCGTTGAAGTGTTCGCACACTGACAGTTGTTGATGGCCCAACATTGAAATCTGCAGCAAACTGCAGAAGTGTTGCACTTCTGTCACGTTGAACGATTCTCTTTTGTCGTCGTTGATCCCGTTCCTCAGGACCTTTTCTCGGCAGCAGTGACGGCGGAGATTTGATGTTTTAGCGTATTCCTGATATTCACGTTACACTCGTGAAATGGCCGTAGGGGAAAAACCCCACATCATCGATACATCGGAAGTGTTGGGTACCATCGCTAGTGCACCGACTATAACACCACTTTCAGCCTCACTTAAATCTTGATAAACTTCAATTGTAGCAGCAGTAACCGATCTAAAAACTGCGCCAGACACTTGTTGTCTTTTATAGGCGTTGCTGACCGCAGCACCGTATTTTGCCTATTTACAGATCTCTGTATTTCAATATGCATGCCTATACAAGTTTCTTTGGTGTTTCATTATCTCATGTTTAATATGAACAAAACCTACCACTATATATATATATATAGGGTGTTTCAAAAATGACCGGTATATTTGAAACGGCAATAAAAACTAAACGAGCAGCGATAGAAATACACCGTTTGTTGCAATATGCTTGGGACAACAGTACATTTTCAGGCTGACAAACTTTCGAAATTACAGTAGTTACAATTTTCAACAACAGATGGCGCTGCAAGTGATGTGAAAAATATAGAAGACAACGCAGTCTGTGGGTGCGCCATTCTGTACGTCGTCTTTCTGCTGTAAGCGTGTGCTGTTCACAACGTGCAAGTGTGCTGTAGACAACATGGTTTATTCCTTAGAACAGAGGATTTTTCTGGTGTTGGAATTCCACCGCCTAGAACACAGTGTTGTTGCAACAAGACGAAGTTTTCAACGGAGGTTTAATGTAACCAAAGGACCGAAAAGCGATACAATAAAGGATCTGTTTGAAAAATTTCAACGGACTGGGAACGTGACGGATGAACGTGCTGGAAAGGTAGGGCGACCGTGTACAGCAACCACAGAGGGCAATGCGCAGCTAGTGCAGCAGGTGATCCAACAGCGGCCTCGGGTTTCCGTTCGCCGTGTTGCAGCTGCAGTCCAAATGACGCCAACGTCCACGTATCGTCTCATGCGCCAGAGTTTACACCTCTATCCATACAAAATTCAAACGCGGCAACCCCTCAGCGCCGCTACCATTGCTGCACGAGAGACATTCGCTAACGATATAGTGCACAGGATTGATGACGGCAATATGCATGTGGGCAGCATTTGGTTTACTGACGAAGCTTATTTTTACCTGGATGGCTTCGTCAATAAACAGAACTGGCGCATATGGGGAACCGAAAAGCCCCATGTTGCAGTCCCATCGTCCCTGCATCCTCAAAAAGTACTGGTCTGGGCCGCCATTTCTTCCAAAGGAATCATTGACCCATTTTTCAGATCCGAAACGATTACTGCATCACGCTATCTGGACATTCTTCGTGAATTTGTGGCGGTACAAACTGCCTTAGACGACACTGCGAACACCTCGTGGTTTATGCAAGATGGTGCCCGGCCACATCGCACGGCCAACGTCTTTAATTTCCTGAATGAATATTTCGATGATCGTGTGATTGCTTTGGGCTATCCGAAACATACAGGAGGCGGCGTGGATTGGCCTCCCTATTCGCCAGACATGAACCCCTGTGACTTCTTTCTGTGGGGACACTTGAAAGACAAGGTGTACCGCCAGAATCCAGAAACAATTGAACAGCTGAAGCAGTACATCTCATCTGCATGTGAAGCCATTCCGCCAGACACGTTGTCAAAGGTTTCGGGTAATTTCATTCAGAGACTACGCCATATTATTGCTACGCATGGTGGATATGTGGAAAATATCGTACTATAGAGTTTCTCAGACCGCAGCGCCATCTGTTGTTGAAAATTGTAACTACTGTAATGTCGAAAGTTTGTCTGCCTGAAAATGTACTGTTGTCCCAAGCATATTGCAACAAACGGTGTATTTCTATCGCTGCTCGTTTAGTTTTTATTGCCGTTTCAAATATACCGGTCATTTTTGAAACACCCTGTATATAGATTCAGATGAACAGCTAGATGTTTGACAAGTGTGAGTGTAATTGCTCGTATGATAACGTATATATGAGCAGTAAATGCAAAGCATTTGTGTTAATATTTCGCGGCTCTTGGTAATGGATTTGTGTTTGTAACCTTCTCCACCAGACTCACAACTGGTAATGTAATGTATAATTGTGCCCAGTGAGAGATGAGCTATTCAACACAGAAATAGACAGTCTCATAGTACGACAGCTGATACGGATCTAACAATTTATGTAATGTATTTATAAAATTTTGCCACTATGTGAAAAGTTTCAACTCTCCAGATCATCGTTAATTCCGCAAAAGTTAACAATTACCAATGTTTGTATTAACACTGATGAAGATCACAGTCCATCACCAAGCATACGACACAGATAACTGTCAGTGCGAAATGTTCAGTTCCAACACAAATAATGACAAGAGAGTAATACAAAGCAAACTGAAATCTTAAAATTCGTCCGCTTGAATGACGTTTACAGATACAAGGAATGGATAGTAAAGAAGCAATTATATAAGGTGATGTCCACCAAAATTATAATACACATAGAAGAATTTAAGATACTTTAACCCTTTCATGGTCAAATTAATAAAAATTTCATATATTACTGTATAAACAGGTTTTCTGCTTTGGCAATGGAAACTGAGTTGAACCATGTATCTAATTTCGGTTGTTATTTATACCTTTATAATGATATCAATGGGACATATATGTTGTCGTTCACAAATTGTGACACCTAAGCATTTGACGCTTATTACAGCCATATAAGCATGGTCTTTTCCGAAGGTACTTCAGAGCAAAATGCAGTTCAGGTAGAAGGAGTCCAAATTTTTTGTTAATCTTGCTTTCTGCGGTTCTCTGGTGATATTTCCATAGCAACATTCATCTCGTATTAAATATATTTATTCGCAACTAACTGAGCAGTGAAATGCCAAATTTCATAAATTTAGGTCTAATTTTTTTAAAATGTGACGAAATATTTTCTAAGAGATTTTCATCCCCTATTGCTCTCCCATAGGGGCTGAATTTATGGATATTGTGGAATACATTTTTTTTTTAAATTTATAACAGTTAATTCAAATACCAAGTGTCATAGATGTAGCCTTAAAAACCCTTTAGTTGTTCTTTAGTAATTATTTCATTTCAAAAGATATTTCACCCATTAAATTGCCCCCTTAGTAAATCAGTTTCCAAAAATACTGAAACACGTATTTTTTATTTTCTGACTGAGAAATCAAATACCAGTTTTAGTAATTCTAGCTTCAAAATTCTGTTAATAGCGACATACATTAAAAAAATCTTTCATCCCCTATTTCACCCCATTAGGGGTTGAATTTCCAAAAACAGTGACATGCATGTGTCTTATTTATAACAGAGAATCCCAGTACAAGTTTTCATCAATTTTTTTTTCAAAAGTACTGGCACAAGGAAGTTTTTACATTAAAACTTTCATCTCCCATTTTACCTCCATAGGGACTGAATTTCCAAAAATTGAGAAATATGTGCTTTTTATTATTAAAATTTACATTATCATAGTTATAGCTAAAAAATACATTCCTAATAAAATATTTTCATAAGAAATCTCCTCTCCTACTTCGCCTCGTTAGGTTTTCAATTTCTAAAAACACTCAAAACACTAATTTGTTCATTTATAACTAAAAAGTTAAATACCAGTGTTCATACACATAACTTTAAAAAGACTTTAGTAGTTGTTTAATAATATTTTCAAAAAAAACTTTCATGTACTATTTCACTCTTATAGGGCTAAATTTCAAAAATTGGTTTAATAGTGATATTTTTTAAGCCCCCTTAGGGTTCGAATTTCGAAAAATACCTCCTTAACCGACGCCTGCAGCTTAAGAATTAAGGCAGATTTCAGCTGAGAAAAGTGTGAAAAGAAGGCCAAGGCCAGCATTAATCACAAAAGCATAAACCACGATTATCTAGAGTTTTACGTTTCAGAACAAGTCCTGGGAAATAAAGTAAGATTAGGGCACCTAATAAAGTTTATCAACGTAAAAATTCAGACGCATATTAACAAAAGGCACAAATAGAAGGTGGACCAGTTTGCTGTGTATTTATATGGTGATCTGTAAATAATAGGTATTTGCAAAATCTGCTATGTTTTCTGATAGTAGACTGGGTCTCGGAATCGTTCCCTTGATTTTCTGACTCTACCATTAGAAAGAAAATTAGTTAGCATTCCGATATTTGGTAATATCATTTCTAGTAGCATTGATTTCTTTTCCCGTTTGTCACTCAGTAATGCACTGTTAATTATAAACACGTTAGTGCTTGTAGACGGCTGAGAAGACATAGATCGGGAAGACGGCTATGAATTAGCTTTACAAGGGAAGAGTTAAGCTGGTTACCTCCAGTTATATTGAGACAAGTGGACGCAGATGTTATATTCTGAAATCCACTGTGTTTGTTGCACTTGGAATATCTTTTTAGTGGAAAATGTTACATTCAGGAAGCTACCGTGTAGCACGTAAGGGTTCCAGTCTGCATTTGCCCCGAAACTGCAAATAGTTTCAACATTGGATGCCATAATTATTGCCCTCCCCTACAACCCGCATTATTCTTTACACAAGGCATCCCTTTGCGTGTATATGCAGTTAGAGTGGTGGAAACTATTTTGTGCAAGTGCAACCACCACATTATTAGTTGAACTTGGTAACCCTTGTGTGGTGAAAACTCTGTGAAGCAGTAGCTTACGTTAATAGGATGATTTAACTGTCACATTTATTACAAACTCCATACCATTACGCATTTGGGGCTAGATAGATAATGTTAAGCATGGTGAGCCGTGCTCACTCGCAACAATACGTTTTCGTGAATTTCGCTGTCTATCTGTGTTCGGTTTCCCATCCTTGTTGCGGTTATGTCATGGTTCTTCTTCCTTCTACGTGTGGGAGCAGTGATGTGTGTCGATATTTGAGCCGAGCACCATCTTTGGTTTGGTGGAAATAGTTTCTGGCTAGGGGTTCTTCAGGCAGTTTGTCGGTTGTTGCAGACGAGGGAAGTTATCTCCGTGCGGTGCAGTCGGTTGGGGCCGCTGGCAGTGCCTGTTCAGTGACGGAGCGTGTGTGGAGCTGTCCAATCGCCTCGGGCTTTGTGTATCACTGACCCAGGACGTCAAAGATGAGTAGTGGTTTCAACTGTCAAAGCCACGTCCATTCATGGTTCAATGGTTCTTTTCCGTGTTTTGCTGGTGGGGAGGTTTTCCTGTGAGCAATACCGAGCATTTCTGTTGCTGAAATTTAGCCGCCATGCGGTGCAATTAACTATTTCGGTTGACTGCAGTTAGAGTGCACCAGTGGAATTTTCTGCCTTGCGGGCCTTAGTGTTCCGGTTACCTGCCCTGGCCCCTAACGTAATTTCAAGCAGTGTCCTTTCCCCACCTCTTGTCGCAGTCCAACATGGTGTGCAATTTTGAGAGGTAATACACAATCCATTCTGGATTATCACGTTTGTAGCCTTTTCTGTTTGAGTTCTCATGTACTGATTGCTCGGAAGCAAGTCGTTGTGTCGGTTGGCCGTGGCTGTCCTCTCTTTGGGCTCCGATGGATGAAGTGTATTAGCGCCCAGCACCTCTCTTGTCTAAGTGAACGAGGGGAGACTGACCTCCCTGCAGGCTTCTGAGTGCTGTTGTCTTCATTGTCTTTCCCGCTGGTGTTTAATTATCTGCTTTCAGCTACTTAAAATTTAATGCTTACGGTTATTTTTTTCTTTTTTAAGAAATCTTGCAAAATTAATAGTGGGCTTTCAGTATTGTAACCTTATTCATAAAATTATCTTTAAAGCTTAAACACTGCTGCTTCCTGACTTGAAAAGATTAAGGTAATATATTTTAAAATTTTGAATCTTAATTGTGGCCTTCAGCCACTGATATTGCACCTTGCATATGTTTGTTCTATCTACCTTGCTTTGAGGCTTTACACCTAGCTGTGATAGATGTATTTTTATGATTATTTTATTGGTTTCTTATTTGGATTTTTTATCTTGTTGACTTTTTTAAAGATTTCTTGTTTGGAGGCCTACAGCCATGAAGGAGTTGCATTTGGTAAGGGTTCGGCTATGTGTCGCTTTGGTTGTAAATCTATTATTAAATTACAATAGATTACTATTAATAGGTGAAATGGACCCCAACCTTATTTGGCCCTTCCCACAGTGGGTTTAGCGGGCGTTTCACACGGTAGTTGTGCAGCAGATTACATTAATCTGCCTAACGGACAAGTTATAAGGCGAAAGTCCGACCCGCTACCGAACAGAAACGAGCCGGAGGAATGATTACAGAAACCAGTTCCTGTATGTTACAAGCATTGACCCTGGCTACTGACACACTTGTCCCACTGTGAGACAAGGCGGTGAATGCAGTCTCATAAAATTCCCGGGGCTGCGATGCTACCCAGTTCCACGTACAGCTGGACGTCGTCGTCCGAAGTGAATTGTTTGCCACTCTGAGCGTTTATAAGGAGACCAAAAATAGCATAGTCACAACGAGAGAGATCCGAACTGTATGGAGGGTGACCGAGAAGCCCCCATTGCAATTTATGCAGGATTGCCGCGTCTGTGTTGGCCGTAAGAGGCTTTGCAGTGTCGTGGAGCAGAATGACACCACTGGTGAGATTGCTTGGTCGTTTTGATTTGATCACTTGGCGAAGGGCGCTCAAGGTTTGCGAATAACGCTAGGCATTCACTGTTGTCCCATGCTGCAGGAAGTGAATCAGAAGGGAACCACTTTGGTCAAAGAAGAACGTCAGCACAGGTGCGAACGATTACTTGGGACGAAGACGTCCGGCTGTAGGTGCGGAACTGGTTAAAATCGCAGCCCCGGGAATTTTGAGACAGCCATTCACCGCCTTGTATCACTGTGGGACGAGTGTCTCAACAGCCAGGGTCATTACTTCTAACATACAGGTACTGGTTTCTGTAATTATTCCTCCTGCTCGTTTCTTTTTGAACGCCCTTCATAGTTCCATCATGCCTGAAAGAGCTCTTCATAGTAATTTTTGTATCTCATCTGTCATCAGAACACAGTATTTCTTAAGCTAAATGCCATAATTTTATATCTCTTTTGTATCAATAATCTTCATGTCCTTTATTCATCTCAAGGGTAACTTCGTTTAATTTATCTTGCTAAATTTTCTTCCAATTTTGTACAAAGAAATAATTAACGTCTGAAATAAGTACTTCATGAGAGGAATTAGTAATCATACTAGTAAACACTCTAAACATGTTGCTCACTTTCCAAAATTACTCAATGTAAGTTTATTGTAAAATGTTTACTACATGTGGAAAATTTTCATTAATATTGTTTTCCTTAACCAGTGGAACTTTCCTGAACTCATAAGCGTATGGAATGCCATACCGGACAGAGCTGCGATATGACGTTGAATGTATCAACTGTTTGGAGTGAACAGGCTCATTGTTTGGCACCCCATGCGCCAGATATCGCTCAATTGTTTCAGTTGTGCGTTATATGCCTTGTATTTTCACGATTGTGTGTAACCATTTTCCTGTATGCAGTAGATAATGTCAGTATAAGTATTTAGTGTCATTTTTACTCTGTTTACGAGAAATATACAGAACCGAGCAGATATTTATTGATAGAGCCATAAAGTCAAAAAATGGCTCTGAGCACTATGGGACTTAACATCTGAGGTCATCTCTCCCCTAGAACGTAGAACTACTTAAACCTAACTAACCTAAGGACATCACACACATCCATGCCCGAGGCAGGATTCGAACCTGCTGCCGTAGCGGTAGAGTGGTTCCAGACTGTAGCGCCTAGAACGGCTTGGCCACTCCAGCCGGCTCATATAGTCATTCAGTGGTTTTTGTCTTATTGCTAGCGTGTGTTCTGAGGCAACTTTTAACAGTCAAATTCCTCTTTACGCATATTCTCACTTCATACAGTAAATCACTTGTTGCTTTCCAGGAAATCACTCGTAGACGAGTACGTCAACAGAGGCAGTTTTAACCAAATGTTCCACATTTACGCGAGGTCTCATCTACACACGGATTCACGCGATCCCTCAACGGAAATCGATCGTAGGCTAGCAATGAACTATATCAAGCGTTTGGCGCCTGTCCACTCACGAATGGCTTATGATTAATTCTTCTTATCCACCAACAGCTATCAACAGAAACTTATAACTGTAATTAGTCTCTGAATGGAAGTTGAATGTTATAGTAGTTATTTTTACCAAGTTCTCAGTGCAATAATATCAGCAGCATGGTTTGAGATGCACATTATTACTTGAACATTAAATATTACTAATTAAAGGTATAATTTTTCACACAGTCTCATAGTGGGATCACGGCTGTTATCTGTAAGACACTACACGATACAGTTTTCTCATATCCCACTATTCTCACGCTCTAAGGTGAATGGTGCGTGGCGTGATGTGTACGCTTCTTACTTGCTTACAGATTCATGAATCTTTCTATTCCCTAAATTACATATAGCAGTAATATAAATTACAACATAGATAGATATGTTACATAAACGCCAGAATTTCCATGAATATTGTTTGAACATTAATCGTAGTCTCTATGCTAGGGCGAAAACTGAGCAAAGGATATTTAACTTTTGAACTTGAGAGCGATCGATCAAGATTTATGCTTTAATAAGCACTTCAACAATTTTTTCTCGCCAGTACATGTGGTTAATTAATTTAGGAGGAGAGAAGGGAGGCTGTAACGAAGTAAACAACCCTGCACGACAAAGCGTTTGGAAGGCTGCTGTCGGCCGCTGCCGCTTCCTGGTATGAAGTTAACGCACTTTCAGTATGTCAGTTTTTCAACCGGCCAGCTCGATTATAACGTCCTGCTTGTTGTGGGTAACAGTATCTTATTTCGGGAGGGGTGAGCCACCTCCTTTCCATATCACGGGCTTAACGTTTTACTGACGTCTGCACACCTGATAATGTGTGCTATTGCATGTAACAGTTCATGTAGAGCTTAAAGCGGTTTATTTCGGAAACATGCATAAAGAAGACTTACGTAACAGGAGACTGCTCCTGAAACAGCATTTACATGGAAGACTCAAAATATATTAATCATATGGTTTCATACGAGTAAACGATGATAAAATACCATTGATAATTTGTCAGCAAGGATCGACTAGACGTGCAATGGCTCATACAGAAATATTCAAACTCACTGATTAATCGTAATAAAAATTCCTTGGTATTAATTAACAAATTTTCAAAACCTGTTCGCCTCTCAAAAGGAAAATAGTCATAGAAAATAATTGGGCACACGACCGAATTAACTTCGGTTCCATCTGAATTTATGTAAAATGGTACTGAAATTCCGCACAGCTCCCAACGATGGAGGTTAATTGTTATAGAAAAGTCTATCGCAAAATCTAACTCCAGTCCAACAATCATTGTTCCCTTGTGTACTGAAACTGCAAGTCATACTTTGTTATATAGTAGCGACTACTTGCTGCGACTAGACTCGTCCGCTCTCCGGTAAATTCTGTCTAACATCTGAATTACCTCTATTCCGTTCCCAGCCATATAATTTGAATACGGCGTCCCAACGCTTGGATTGGAAAAGCCCGTCAGTGGGGCCTCACGTCTAATGATGAGCAGTCGGCGCTGGCGACAGAGTGCCGCGGCACACGGTGGCCTCCAGGGCTGGCTTGGAAGGTCACACTCAACTGCCTTGCCAGACTGCTACAGCAAAGCCAAACCTAGAATTTTCACATGAATTTGCCTAGTTGCACGCATTTGTAATTACTCCCACTACCATTTAAACGCGTGATCATCCGTTTTCGGTACAATTGGTTATAGGTATATGCTGCGTTGACTATCGGCTCTAATTCAGATAAGATATGTACACATTTTTGGTTCCTAGCGTGATATTCTTCGCTGACATGAAAAATATTAACAAATACACAGAATCAAAAGATGTTCTGCCGAGCCACATAAAGCTTGATATGAGAGGCTGATTGAACCATGCCTCCCCACGCGCATCACAAAAGTTAGAACGGTTGCTCAAAATGTGTGTGTAAAACTTTACACATATTTAGTACCGGTTATATGGTTAGTCATTCTAACAAAATGCATCAATGTGTATAAAAATGAAGTCGAAGACTGGAAAGAAATTGTGATATCCTAATGGATGATTAGTGATATAAGGAGGATTTTTAGAAATAATATTAATAAACTAAAAGCGCTATATTGCTTACTTTCTACAGGATTAATTTGACTTAACCTATTTTCCTCTTACAAGGAGATCATCAGATCTACATCTACATTTATACTCCGCAAGCCACCCAAGTGTGTGTGGCGGAGGGCACTTTACGTGCCACTGTCGTTACCTCCCTTTCTTGGTCCACTCGCGTATGGTGCCTATTCCTTGGACACTTACTTCGATGTCAGCCATTTTTTCGTTCGTACGAGGATTTAGAGAAGGAACTGCAGTGCGGTCTTGCTCTGCGAAACAGCTTTGGAGAAAGGTGTTTAGTATTTCATCTTTACGCGTGTCATCCTCTGTTTCAATGACATCATCCCAGAGTGTCTGGATATACTGTTTCGAGCCACTTACTGAATTAACGGAAGACCAGAACTTCCTAGGATTTTCTGTCAAGTCGGTACATAGAATTTTACTTTTTACGTTCGCGGGAAGAACGACTGACGGAAAGCCTCCGTGCGCGCTCGAATCTCTCTAATTTTACATTCGTGATCTCCTCGGGAGGTATAAGCACGGGGAAGCAATATATTTGATACCTCATCCAGAAACGCACCCTCTCGAAATCTGGACGGCAATCTACACCGCGATGCAGAGCACCTGTCTTGCAGTGTCTGCCACTTGAGTTTGCTAAACATCTCCGTAACGCTATCATGCTTACCCAATAACCCTGTGACGAAACGCGCCGCTCTTCTTTGGATCATCTCTACCTCCTCTGACAACCCGACCTGGCAGGATCCCACACTGATGAGCAATACTCAAGTATGGGTCGAACGAGTGTTTTGTAAGCCACCTCCTTTGTTGATGGACTACATTTTCTAAGGACTCTCCCAACGAATTTCTACCGGGCAGCCGCCTTACCAACAATTAATTTTATATGATCATTCCACTTAAAATCGTTCCGAACGCATACTCCCAGATATTTTACAGCAGTAACTGCTACTAGTATTTGTTCCGTTATCATATTAGCATAAAATAAATGATGCTTCAATGTATTCGCAATACATTAAATTTGTCAATGTTAAGGGTCAGTTGCCACTCCCTGCACCAAGCGCCTATCCGCTGCAGATCTTCCTGGATTTCGCTGCAATTTTCTAATGCTGCAACTTCTCTGTATACTACAGCATCATCCACGAAAAGCCGCATGGAACTTCCGACACTATCTACTAGGTCATTTATATATATTGTGAAAAGGAATGGTCCCATAACACTCTCCAGTGCCACGCCAGAGGTTACTTTACCGTCTGTAGACGTGAGAGATTGAGAACAACATGCTGTGTTCTGTTATCAGTAGGTCCGAGATGATATCTCCACGAGTCGGTTCCCTGTTTAATTGCTCGAGGTAATTTTCAGATAGTGCACTCAGTATAATGTCACTCGATGCTCTGTTCCTACCACCCGTACTAAACATCTGAGTGTCCCAGTCTACATCTGGTAAATTGAAATCTCCACCTAAGACTATACCATGCTGAGAAAATTTGTTAAATGTATTCCAGATTTTCTCTCTGTTCTGCCACTAATGCTGCTGACTCGGGTGGTCGGTAAAAGGAGCCAATTATTAACTTAGCTCTGTTGTTGAGTGTAACCTCCACCCATAATAATTCGCAGGAACTATCCACTTCTACCTCACTACAGGATAAACTACTACTAACAGCGACAAACACGCCACCACCGGTTGCATGCAATCTATACATTCTAAACACCATCTTTGCCTTTGTAAAAATTTCGGCTGGCTTCAGCCAGCTTTCCGTACCTATAACGATATCAGCTTCGGTGCTTTTTATCAGCGCTTGAAGTTCCGGTACTTTACCAACGCAGCTTCGACAGTTTACAATTACAATACCGAATGCTGCTTGGGCCCCGCATGACCTGACTTTGCCCCGCACCCTTTGAGGCTGTTGCCCATTCTGTACTTGGCCGAGGCCATCTAAGCTAAAAAACCGCCCAGTCCACGCCACACAACCCCTGCTATCCGTGTAGCCGCCTGCTGTGTGTAGTGGAGTCCTGACCTATCCTATCCCGACCACCCTATGGTGCAAGTCGAGGAATCTGCAGCCTACAAGGTCGCAGAACCATCTCAGCCTCTGATTCAGACCCTCCACTCGGCTCTGTACCAAACGTCCGCAGTCAGTCCTGTCGACGACTCTGCAGATGGTGAGCTCTGCTTTCATCCCGCTAGCGAGACTGCCAGTCTTCGCAGAATCAGATAGCCGCCGGAAGCCAGAGAGGATTTCCTGCGATCCACAGGGACACAAATAATTGGTGCCGTCATGAGCGACCACCTGCAGATGGGTGCACCCTGTACCCTTCATGGCATTAGGAAGGACCCTTTCCACATCTGGAATGACTCTCCCCGGTATGCACACGGAGTGTACATTGGTTTTCTTCCCCTCTCTTGCTGCCATAGCTTTCTAGAACTGACAGAAAAATCTATTAATATAATATTAACTCATGTGGTTTTGCCTCAGATAGTTAAATATTAAATAGGTTATTGAACTCGTTTAAATACGCAGGAAAAGGACTTTTACTTATTAAGTTTGTTTCATTTGATGTTCATGTAAATTTGTACCGAATTTGACTGCTAGACATATTAAACAGCAAATAGATCCTTGTCAACTGCGAAGAAAATACATAATACAGAAATAGAAATATGAAAGTGTCTATACCTTAAAAATATACAACATAATTAACTTCTTGTAGCTACTCACAAATGAGCCGAGTAGATTACTTTACGAATTTATATGCAATTATTTTACAATGTAGAGAAACACATTATAGTTATTTTACTTGAATGGTACACTGCATTGTTTTGTGTATTTCTATGTTTGTATAACTGAAGCTCACACTCTGGGCAATTGTCCACTGTCCTACTAGTAGCTCTGGCGTGAGGTATTAAATGAAGAGATTTTCCCGCAGGAGCTCTAACTTTATGTAACAGTTTTATTTGCTATTGGCCAATTTCAACTACGTGGCCACTGTCAAACATATGCATGTAAGTGATAATTTGTCGTTGATTGTACGACAGCTTACATGTAAATGCTTGATATGGAAAATGTAGTTGAAATTCACCAACTGCAGATAAAAGTTTTTCATGAAGTTACCACCTCAAGGGAAAATATTATCATTTTATAACTGTTGACCCACAGAGGAAAATAAATTTACTCTAAAAGTTACTCCACCAGACTGATACTGTCCCGTTCCACAGGTCAGTAAAGAAAAATGGTATGATCGATTCTAATCGTACTTTACCTACTTCCAGTAAGCTGGAGTAGCTGTGATCAGCAACCTCTGTTAATCAGCAGAAGGGAAAACCAGTCCAAGTTGCAAATTAGTACTTTTTATTCATTCGATGACTACTTTTGGGGCTAGACCCTTTTGAAATCATCGTTTTCTACTTTGCTTTGATGATTTGAAGATGCGTTTAGGCTCGAAATTAGTCATAGAGTGAATAAAACGTAATAATTTGCAATTTTGCCTAGTTTTTCTTTCTTCCAATACTACTTACCTCCTAGATGTGCACCAGACACTCAAAAATAGTGTTTGTGTTTCTCATTTTGTCTGATGCTGTTGTGCACAGAAAATTTTGCACTAATAAGCTTGGACTGCATAAATACGTGAAACTATTGCTATAGAACCGTTGAAGAGCGAAATGATTTATCATCCAAAGTGTCTGTTAACAAAAATGGTTCAAATGGCTCCGAGCACTATGGGACTTCACATCTATGGTCATCAGTCCCCCTAGAACTTAGAACTACTTAAACCTAACTTACCTATGGACAGCACACAACACCCAGTCATCACGAGGCAGAGAAAATCCCTGACCACGCCTGGAATCGAACCCGGGAACCCGGGCGTGGGAAGCGAGAACGCTACCGCACGACTACGAGCTGCGGGCCATGGTCGGTTAACACATAAAATTATACTGATATTGTTTCAAGTAACTTTGGGATAGCTAATAAAGTTTTATAAGAAGACCTTTCGGTACACGCAAGTGCGAAAAAGTTATACAAGCGTTACCGAATACAGTCATCTTGATTGACGAATCAGTCTCGAAAGGGCGTTAAACATAGTTGTTCATAGTTAACGATCGTTAATAGGCAGTTTGGTTACAGGTAAGGCAAAGGCTCCATACAGACATACCTGACCTTGCACTTGATAAAGGAAGCAAGAGTGAAAAAAAATCGACAGTCATGCCATTCGTTACCTTTGAACAGCTTTCGAAGGTACAAAATGATCCAACATGTCAGAAATTGTGAGAAAAAATAGGAGCAACCGTACGGAGCGACGGTTAATATAGAATATTTACAAGAAACAAGAGAAAAAGTAAGATTGGTGGATCAGCAGATTCTTTCACACCTGATGTGCAATCTCTATATCGAAGAACCAATGTCGGAAACAAAACGAGGGACAAGATTGGGATTCAAATTCAGGGCTATATAATAACCGTGATCAGACTCGCAGACGACACTGCTGCACGCATTCTAGGTGAAGTAGAATTACAGAATTTGTTGAAGGAAATGAACAGTCTAATGAGTAGCCAATTTGAAATGAGAGTAAACCGAAGAAAGACCAAAGTAATGGGAAGTGGCAGAAAGAGAATAGCGAGAGGGGTCTAACATAAAACTGGCAATCTCCAAGTAGACTAAGTTAAGGAATTCTGCTACCAGACTAGCAGTCAAAGAAGGCGTTCCTGAACAAATTAAGTCTATAAGTATCAAACATTGTCCATGTAAGTTAGGAGCACAGCATTGTATGGCAGTGAAGTTCAGACCTTGGGAGAGCTGGAACATAAGAGATTCTAAGTGATTTACGTATGGTGCTGCAGAATATTGACGAAAATTGTTGGAAGAGGAGTTCGTGCCGGCCCGATCAAGCCAGTCAGATGAATATTGACTCATAAATTTAAAAAATCTTATTTATAAAGGATGTTCGGTTTATGCATGTCGGAAAGATAAATTGCCTTCAGCTCAAACAAAGAAATGGATTGTCACATACTTTCAACGCAGGAGAAGCCATGGCACACAAAACGAGGGTTGAGGTAAACCGAAAAAAAGTAGATAAATTCTGGAACTTAACATGCTTTGTAAAACAGAGGAATGGTATTGCAAGTTGTGAGATTAAGATCGAAGAGGTAAAACGGTTAGATGCGTAAAACGCAAAATATGGATTACGTAGGAAGTGTGCATGGCAGGGTAAAAGAGTGAAACACTTATATTGTAATGCGCGTATATATGACGTAAGAACTAAAAATACAACAGTTCCTCAATCTTAGATGTCGTAGTATATATGTAAAATCACAGGGATATAACAATTTGTGCTTCCAATGGTAAAAGTTAGGAAACCAGATTCCTAATACGTATCACTAGCAGATCTTAAGAAAATCAAGGGTAGTGTGATTTTTCTCATAATTCCCATACTTTATATAAGATATCCAGGAGAAACGCCCTACAGTTGAGCGTGGCCTTGTTCAAATGGTTCTGCAAAATCATGCTTAGGCTATAATAAACTCTCAAATGTACTACAATTTAGGCAGCGCTCTCCTGTGTACGTTTTCCTCTCATGTCAGTTACATATCTCCTGAAGTATCAATAAAATTAAATATCTCCTGAATTACTTCGGAATTTCTATTACATATTTTCTGTTTATATGTTACCGACATTCTGATCGGGGGTTGATCAACAGTTGTAATATTTTAAGATACACTTCAGAGCCCACATGGCACTTCAATATTTATTATTAATTGATGGCCGGTTTCAAGAGTACTTTGCTGTCACCTTGAGACCTCATCTTTTCCAGAATATATAGTATAATTTTGAAAAAGATGAGACCCAAAGACGACTAAAAAGTACTCTTGAAACCCGACATCAATTCCAAATATTGAAGTGTGAATAGGGATCTAAAGCATTTCTTCAGATATTACATTCTTCCCTTTTTGTCTGCTTATACCACCACTGCTGATACCACCATTTCATCTCTCGAAGCTATCCATACGTCTTCTATTTCGTTCCATTGCTTCAGTCAGTTGTTTCGTTATGCATCCTGGCATCACAGGCATTACAGAATCTTTTATGGGTACCAGGTACTAATGATTTACCGATGTCTTTTATTCGATCGGATTCCTCCCACGTAAATAACTTCCGAATATTTCATGTCATATCCAAGATCTTTCGCTTGGAGCCTGTCTCTCAACTACTCTTATTATTTCGGGTTTAATGTTCTCTGTCGTCTATACTCATCCATGATTAGCACAAGCTCAAGGAAAATACTGATGTGGTTTACGTTGGAACTGTATTCCGCATTCAGAAACATGGCAAAGTTTTCTGCAACCCCCCACTCACCATCCCCCACCACAAACTACTGCACAGTTCTGCCTCTTTCCACCGTAATGCATCCTATCACTTCAAAAGAAATTCGATCTATTTATGTGTGGTCATCTCATTACACCTACATAGAATGAAGAGAACAGACAGTAAATTCAGCGGGCAGATGAGAAACTATTTGAATGAAGACTGAGCCAGTGGACATATGGAAAAGTAATTTTCATGCCTCTCATTTAATACAGGAGGTGGGTCGTGTCAACAGGCATCAGAGAGCGTTGCCACCGGTCTACACGTGCTACCACCAGGAGCAACTACAGACAGAGGAAAACTGCTGCCGAGGTGTGAACAGATGATATAACAGTAGACAGCTCATTTGCATAGGCGATCGTTACTTGTGTCTCCATGTTGCCTTTGTCATAATTACTTCGACTGATGAGCCAAAACATTACGAATAACTATTAATCCCGTATTGGTCCACCTTTCCAGTGTTATATGGCAGAAATTCTGGGGGATATGGTTTCGACAAGTTCTTGCCAGTTTTCTGATAGTATGTGACCCACAGGTCAGGTAATCTACGTAATGTATTGATAGGTGGTTTGCCGGCGCTGGTGCCCGGTGAGGTCCTAGTGGTGTTCCATTATGTTGAGGTCAGGTGAAGAGAGAAATTCTGTGATAAAGGTATCAATGTTTGTTCACTGACATGCTCCTCAAACAACTGCAGCACGATTCTGCTTTTGTGACACGAACTGTTATCCTGTTGAAAGGAGCGACAACTGTTGGGAAATCATGAGTCACGCTCCAAAGTAAAGTTCACTTAGTCCACAGTGTTCATGACGTGTCCGATTACTATAACAGGTCCAATGGGTGTCCAGGTGACTGTGCGTTGTGGTATATTGCTGCTCCCATTGGCCTAAGTTCGCGGCTGGTAAGCGTTTCGGGCAGCCGTTCACTTCGATGATTGCGTATCAGAACGCAACTATTCATTTGGTGTAACAAGTAACAAGATTAATCGGACCAGCCGACACGTTTTGTTGGATCCATGGTCATACCTCGGTTATCCCGTACCGGAAATCGTGGGATCACGTAAAATAAGTCTGGTACGGTCCCACATTTTCACCAATGTGCGCTGATGTACGAGGATGTTTGAAAAGCCCGTGCAAAAATATAAGCTACTTGCGTGTTTGGGGTAAATCTTTTGTTATTTTTCGACATAGTCTCCTTTTGGACTTACACTTCGTCCAACGCTGTTCTAATTGGATCCTTTCCGAATAATAGGAATTGTCCAAGTCTGCAAATTAGCTATCACTTGCTGCAATCACCTCCTCGTTTTAATAAAATATTTGCACCACTCCCCCGTCATTTCTTCAAATTGGGGAACAAATAGTATTCCCAGGGAACCAATTCTGGAGAACAGGGGGATGTGAAACGAGCTGGAATCCTATTTCCATTAATTTTGTGACCACAACTGCTGAAGTGTGTGCTGGTGCATTGTCATGATGGTAAAGGACATTTTTGCGATCCAAATCGCCGCGTTTATCTTGAAGCTCGGTTTTCAAATTGTCAAATAACTATGAATAATATGTACCTGTAATTGTTTTACCCTTTTCCAGATAGTGGTTGAGGATTATCCCTTGCGAATCCCAAACGACAGTCCCCATAACCTTTCCGGTCTAAAGATCGGTCTTCGCCTTTTTTGGTGCAGATTCTCCATTGGTAACCCTTAGTTTAGATTATGTGGTCTCAGGACTATATTAATCTATCCATGTTTCATCCACAGTGACGAAACGATGCTTAAAGTCCTGCGGATCCTTCTTGAAAAGCTGTAAACCATCCTTGCAACACTGCACACGATTCCGTGTTTGGTCAAGCGTAAGCAATCGCGGAACCCATATTGCGGAAAGCTTTCTCATGTCCAAATGTTTATGCCAAATATTATGTACCCATTCATTCGAGAGGCCCACAGCACTAGCAATCTCACACACCTTAACTCTTGTCATCCATCACCATATCATGGATTTTCTCAATGATTTCTGGAGTCGTGACCCCCACAAGGCGTCCACAACGTTCAACATCACTTGTGCCCATATGGCCACACCGAAAACTTAGAAACTACTTACAAACTGTACTAATAGAAGGTGTAGAGTCACCGTAAAGTTTATCAAGCTTCCCTTTAGTCTCCTGAGGCGTTTTGCCTTTCGTAAAGTAATGTTTAATTACCACACGAAATACTTTTTCGACCATTTTTTGACAATCACTCGAATTCCTTGATTCACACGAAAGCCCACCACAAGGAAACAGACCAATATGGCCGAAACTTGGTGTGCGTTCTTTCCAAAGGTGCTACTAACTAAACATAGCCTCGATACGTGCGGGTTGTGCCAACTCTGACTTTGCACCGACTTTTCAAACTCCCTTCGTATATGCTCCGGAACACTTGAGGATGCACCAGCAGTATTCTCTACCGTCTGATGTGGCACAGGCCGCCACCTACCAATCACAGAGCGGTCGGGCCTCAAATGTATATGTCCTGTGGTAAAATGTGGACACTCAACCCATTGTCGTCTACTGACCGTTTCACAGTCCTAAAGCCACATTCAGTAGATACGAAACAGCAAATTTTCCGTATGTACTGAGAATCATTGAACACATACCAGTTACAAAGTATTCGTAACTCATTACGTCCATTATTGAACATTGTTACGTATACCTGTAATTTGAAATACTTGCCGGACCGTCACTGGACTGAGTGTGATTTCGACAAAACTCACATTTTCGTTCACTGCTTGTTTTTGGTCTAAAAAGATCAGACTGTTTAAAATAAACGTAATCAATACTGAACTAAAGATTGGAAAATTTATTCCATTACGTATAATGTGAATTCATACGAACAGTATAACGAGTTGTTGTAAAAGAGTGGAACTCAATCCACTGGCCTCATGTCACAATTTAATATCGCAATCTAAGTGAATACTCTATAAGAAACGTAAGTGGACGAAAAAATAAATGACGGTAACATATACTCTGGGCAGTCGCTTTAACACGACCGCCTGTCAAAAGCCTTCTGTTGCAATGCGGATCGCTGTGAGATGTGCAGGAAGAGTTAGTGAGGTTCTGAATGATATCCACAGGGACGATGAGCCACGCTGACTCCAGCGAGGTGGCCAGCTGCCTTGGTTTCTCGGTTGTTGATGCATGTAGCGAACATAGTGATCGACGTCGTCCCACAGTTTCTCGAATGGGTTTATATGCGGGAAGTTCGGTGGCCAGGGGAGCACGGTAAACTCACCTTTGAAATCTTAGAACGACGCACGTACACTGTTAGCCATGTGACACGTTGCATTACCCTGCTGGTAGACGCTACCGAGCCGGGGAGAAACCAAATGCATTCTTATGTTGAACAAGTGTGCCTTAAAGATTGAAATAATTATCCACGGAATGCCACGAAAACATTCCCCAGGCCATAACGGTGCCTTCTCCGGCCTGTATCTTTTCCACAATTGTTGCAGGGTTGAAACGTGATTTAGTTTCAAAGAATATTCTTAAGAATTTATTTCATTTACTAGCGATTCATGAAGAACATTTAACACACTTAATCACACTATGTAAGCATGGAAGTAGTTGCCAGGGAGTAACTGATGAAATCATAACCAAATTCCTTTTAACAAATGGAAGTTTTATTCACTTTAATAGTGCCTAAAAGCATTTCTTAAAAGAAACAGATTTAAAATTACGATCAGAAAGCACCCTCTAAATATCAAAGTTACAATTTATTCAGAGGCAGAAAGAAACAAGTTTTGACTGTATGAGCTTTCGGGCGGAGAACCTTGCCGTTCCCTTTTGACGCGGCCGTAGTTACGACCGCTCACAACAGCCTCTGAAAGACTACAGCGGTGCAAATCTGCAACGCACCGGATAACTTTAAACTAAGAGTTTTAACAATTTAAACAAGCACACAAACTATGCACCCCCTGTAGGATGGATGGAAATGGTACAAAGACTCCAACAATTAAAATTGTAACCCTGCCACAGAAGGTGCACCTTGATTTTATCTCCTAAGAAAGTCTTACGGTGTAAGGGTGGTACCTTTATATACCAAAATGATCTTTTAAATAAAAGCCCATGAAATGCAGTCTTATATGAAATTGTACAAGGTTGACCAAACAATAGTTAAGATGCTCTACAGTACATAGATACCGCTTCTCAAGATCATAGGCAATAATATCAAAGTTTCCAAAGATCAAAACATATTTCAGGTACTAGGCCGTTACACTTACAGCAATAAATTCGTTAACACACGAAATCCGACAAACATGACAGAGGCAGCCACAACGTATGGTAGACTGATACGGAGATTACCAAACAACCCGAAACGCAGGTTGCTCTAACCCTCCTCTACTCCACAAGGAAAAACAGACCACTCCATTTATAAACAACCGCCTCCCTGCGGGTGAGTAAACGGAGAAGAATGGTGGGACTACCCCAAAGCTAAACGGCTGGTAACCTCACCAAGAAAACAATTAGAATTTAACAAGAGTAAATCAAACAACATATCACTAGTCACTTAACTTCTAATAAACTGCGATATCTCGATAAGACCTGGCGAAGCACCCCCAAAATCGCTCTCCCGAGCCGTCCGCTGCCAGCCACTTCAACGGTCGCAGGAAGGCGCGCCGATCTCCCGTCTCACGGCGTCGCAGCTCGCACCGGCCAGACTGATGTCGTTGGTTGACTCCTGTTGCACTCGTGTCGACCGCGAAGTCACTACCCCTCGCTATACGCCGCGGCCCACTGGACTCAGGTGGCGATCTCACATGCGCCGACGCTCAAGATGGACAAGTCATCTTGGGTCTAAGTGCGCGACCGACCAACGGATCGATTCAACCGCCAATGACCGTTGCCTGAGCAAACTCGCAGACCGGCGGCCTAACGCGCAGACTCAGATGCAGGAACTAAGCCCCGACCGGGCGACCACTCGCTGAGTTCTCTTACTGGCGGAGTGGAAAGACTATCATTTTGCCGGCTTTAAAGGTTGATCCGAACGAGAGACATAATAGAATTCCGAACGACACACTGCCTAACGAATGCGGACGAGAGACAGACTAGCAAACTGGGGACGAGAGACTTACCCATACTGACCGACTGGCGAGCTCATAGCGCCCCATAAATGCACGTGAACAGGCAACCTTTCCCCTTTCCCACCAGAGGGAGACACCAAATCTGCGATTTCCACAGCGGCGCCAACGCCAGAAACGGAGGGCGACTGCTTCACACTACGCGCTGTGGCTTGCTCTTCAAAACAGCAATTTTTACCACGGCTGAAGGTTTTAGCTAGCAAACGCTGCTCGCCGATGGACAAAGAACTTGATTCATCTAAAAATAGCCAGCTATCGCCACTCAGTGGTCGTCCAATTGCAGGATTAGCGTGCAAGTTCCAGCCCTCGACGCCGATGGTCAGCAGCCAGCATGGGTGCATGAATCAGGCCCCTCTTGCGGAGGCCCATATGCAGCAACGTTCACTGAACGATCGTTGAGGAGACACTGCTGGCAGCCACTTGGATCATCAGGGAGGTCCTCAACAGATGAACGTCTTTTCGCCTGCACACATCTCCACAGCCGTCGTTCACCACTGTCACCTACGTACGTATTACCCATTAGAGCAGCACACTTGCCTCGGTGCCGGTTTTCGGTAGTACCATTTTTACGTGCACGGTATTCTTTAACCAAAGCGGTTCGCAAACTGTTTACAAACTATGCCGTTTCTGAAGTGCTACCACCGTAGTTCGGCATACCAATGGTGATGCCCATTTGATCGTCAGATAAATCGGACCATTTCCGCATGACGACAATGACTTCACTGTATGCAGCGGGGGCCCCCTCCCCCTCCCGCTCCGCCCACTCCCCCCTCCTAACCCCCACGGATACGATGTATACGCCCTTCAAAGCTAGTGCTGCCACCTGTCGACTGTGAGTGGTTTTGGCACTTTGATGTCAAACATAGGCCGTTGTGACATTAATGTGATTGCACCATGTAATTCCTGCACAAGTTACTCACACCATCTAATACTCCCGCACTGCGTTAGAATTTACAGGACATAGCTTGTGGAATGTACCTTGTTAAGGACTTGGAAGCTTACGAATAATGCCGCATCAGCTAGCCGGACACGAACTGCATGTGGGAAGAAGATATGGCGAGTAGTAAAATCTATTAGGTACTCCATGTCACTACAGCGTAAGTCCACTGAGAATAAAAGGTTCGAAAATTTGAGAACTACTCGGCTTGAACTGCATGCGGGGATCAAGACATGCGAATAATGGAACATTATGATCAATCCGAGTTCCCTAGAGGTAACGAATTGCAGAAACACGAAAGCTATTAACGGGAACCGATATTAACGCGAACCGAGACGGGCACGAACTGCATCCCGCGAAGAAACTTGCAAGTTCGTTAGTAAACATTTCAGGCAGTAACTAAACGA
This sequence comes from Schistocerca piceifrons, assembly GCF_021461385.2. NCBI lineage: Eukaryota > Metazoa > Arthropoda > Insecta > Orthoptera > Acrididae > Schistocerca > Schistocerca piceifrons. The sequence continues at coordinate 628,001,344 of NC_060140.1, forward strand.
TCCGTCGAGTGTGGTGGGATATTTGTTACACAGTTACGAATCCATACGGTACCCAACACGCTTGTCCGTATATGCTCACACAGTAGAACACGGGTAGCCGGCCGACTTCGCCGTTTCCGGTATGCTGATTCTGATTCCCAGACACTGGGCCGAAGCACTCTGCCTTGTTTGAGTCGCTTATGTTAGTAAATTTCCCCATTTTCGGCTCATGAGGTCGCTAGAATTGTTCACTGTTCGCCTCTTCACTGCGTCTCGTACCCGTGAAGTCACAATGCGACATTGTCTCGTAATTGTCAAAGGTCATAATATTGTTCTTCATCAGTGCGTATCCTCAACGGCAGTAGCACTAGCTACCTAAAGTCACGAAACTGTTCAATTTTTACTGAATATTAATTCCACATTATTTAGTTTTATATTTACGTAATCTTTGGTTGTTAGACCCACCAATAATGGACGGGGTCTATAACCGGAGGCGTAGTGAAGTGGTGACGTGGCATCACGCTAGAGGAAACAGAAAGATGATACACTGCTCTATCCTGTGCTAGTCCCCTCGGCTTCGACTGACTGCTGCAACCTAAATACGTTTCAATAAGCCTGCTGTAATCATCTCTTGCAATCCCCCTACACTTTGTTTTTTGCACCTTTCCCAATCTCCCCGCCCCATAATTCCATGCATTACAAAATTCATGATTCCGTGATGCCTCGGGGTGTGTCTTATAAACGAATCCCTTGTTTTATTCGACGTGTGCCACAAACATGTTTTCTCCCCAAATCTATACAGTACCTCATAATTAGTTATGTGATCTATTCAAGTACGCCTCAACCTCTTTTGAAGCATCACGTTCCAAAAGCTCGGATGTTCATTATCTCTAAACTCCAAATCTCATCTACTAGTTTTAACGTCCAATTACATAATACAACTCCCTCAGAGCACCTGATTTAATTTGACCACGTTTCATTACCATTGTTTTGACTTTGTTAGTACTCAAGCTGTTCCTACCATACAACTGCACGTCCAGGTGCTTTCCTATCTCTGACGGAATTTCAGTGTCTTAGACTAACCCCAAAGTTTTCAATTATTCCCACTGAACTTAATTCCTTCTCATTTTCTTTTTTTTTACATTTCCTTCAATGCTTGTTCAATGGATTAATTAAATATTGTCGATGATAGGCTACAATCCTTACTCACTCACTCCTCAACCACTGCCTCCCTTTCATGACCTTCCACTGTAACAACTTCCGTATGCATTGTGTACAAGTTGTTTATAACTTCCCACTCCCTGTATTTTACCACCGCCGTCTTAAAAATTTCAAAGTTTGTGTTCCAGTCATCACTGTCAAATTTTTTTCTAAATCTGCAAATGCTATCAACGTCGATTTGTGCTCGCATGTTCCTGTAGTTCTCTGGATCTGAAACTGATATTTCACGATGTGAGATTCCACCACTTTTTTCATTCATCTGTAAACAATTCGTGTCAGTATTCCGAATTCTTGACTTGCCATATTAAATCGCTGGTTCGATAATCTTTACAACTGTCAGCGCTTTCGTTCTTTAGCATAAGAAGTACTACATTCTTTTTCACGTTTGAGGTTACCCCTTCTGGCTTATACATGTTGCACACTAGGTGGAATAGTTTTTTGCTATCCCAACGATATCAGATCAGAGGAAATGTAGTCCGTCCAAGTGGCCCTCGTTCGGCTTATGTCTTATAGCGTTCTGTCAATTTCTTTTCCCAGTCCAATGTTTCCCAGCTTATCTTCATCCACTTTTTCTTACCTTCGCTCTTTCCCTCAAGTGCATCTTCCTTATGTAGGCTGGCTGTACATTCCTTCTACCTTTCAGCTTTTCTTTCTTACCTTAGTACTGGTTTTCTGTATTAATCATGATATTCTTGTAGCTACTTCTCTTTAATGCAAATGTTTCTTCAATTCTCCTAAGGGCAATGTCTTGCATTCTCCTA